>NW_015167527.1:232943-359795 GCF_001447785.1 Gekko japonicus | reverse complement strand
CCAAGAGTAGGAGATCAATACATCAGCTTAACTCGATGTTACTTTTAAAAAGCTAATAAAACAATGAACACAGTCGGCTATGCTAGGTTAATTATCTTTTAACTATTCATTTAACTGCTTAAAGAAACCCCCAGAGCATCCCAAAGTTATTTCAGAGTTTTCAGGCACAAATCAGAGTCCTTCAGCCACTATTTTTTCTTCTCTTTTCTAATCCTCAATTTATATGAACTTTGGGGGGCTGCCGCCCCCTTTTCAGAGGGTGAGCCCTCGTCCGAGCCTAACTCGCCATCAGATTTGCTTCCTTCTCATCCTCAGCTGGTTCCCTGAGCTGTGTTCGCAGAAAATCATGTGCCTTAAGAATAGAGTCAATCTTTTCTTTTTTGTCGTGAAGTTTGAAAATGACGCCTTCTGGAATTAACCATCTGTAACTGGTGCCATTTGTTTGGAAAAAATAGGATTAGTTCTTTATAATTCTTTCTCTTCTGTTTTATGTCAAATGGGATGTCTTTTAAAATCCTGATGTTGTTGTCCCCAATTTTCAAGGGAGTTCCCATAGTTGCTTTCAAAATAGAGTCTCTCACATGTCTCTTCAAGAATCTGACTACTATTTCCCCAGGCAGATTATTTTTCTTGATGTATGAGGAACAGGACCTATAGACCACATCCATCTTGGTGTAGAGGTATTCCGCTGTCAAATCTGTCATTGGGGCTATTGCTTCACTCAGCCGTTGCTTCAGATTCTCTCCTTTAATTTCCGGGACCCCTTGAAACTGTAGGACCAAATTGGCTTTCTCTATTTGCAACTGCAATAGTTGTGACTCTTCCATGGCTTGCTTCATTTCCAGCTTTTGCACCTTTTTCTTAACTTTTTTAGTATTGGCGTCCATTTCCTTCACCTTCTCCCCCATTTGGTCTTGTGCTTTTAAGGATTGGGTCAATTGTAGCTGCTGTGAAGCCAAACTCTGGCCAATTATTGACAGTTGTTGCTTGATATTAGTCATCTCATCCAGCAGAGGGTGCAAGGAATCTGCCAACATTTTTGAAAGCTCAGTGGTGTCTTCCGTTCAAGGACAACCCACTAGTTTAGCTTTCAAAAGTTTTTCTTTCTCCGGTTTCTTCCCCGCCATCTTTTTGGATTTGTTTACTTATCAAAAAGTTGCTAAAGTCTCTGATATTCGCCCAAATGCTTGTCTGCGCTCTGGTAAGTCTCTGAAAACAGTTTCAAATGTGCTTATTTTTCAACTCCCCCCTCTTTATTCCATGTTTTCGTTCATGCGTTTGGGAGGGGCCCCTCCCCTGCTCGCTTCCCGTCTCTCTTTAAGGGGGGCAGCTTTCTTTTTAAATCTTCATGCTCGCTTCAACCCGACTCACAGTTCATTGTTGGCCAACCGGCCCCGCTTGGTATCGGTTTTTTTCGCCCAATCTCCAATGCTTGTCCCGGTCAGCAGTACTCATACCATACGGTCACTCAGCAGCAGGACATTCGAGGCGGAGGAGCACCTCAATTATCTGGCATCGCGCCATCGAAGAGGTCGCCCCTCAAAAGCCCCCTGGCTAGGAGCCTTTTACCAAGGCTCCAGGGGGGTCACGACCCGTCGCACCCCCTCCTACACACTGGTGTGCAGTTCGTATCCCCGGGGCATCCGGGAGATGCGACTGCCTGCATGTCGCCATAGACCGGAAGTCCGACAAATAAATATCATTATAAATATCTGCTTTTACTGCTTTTGTTATTATTTTTGGCAGTCTCATTTAATGTTAACCAAAAGCAAATTTGCATATTTCCCAGTAATAACATGTAATATTTGTTCATGTCTTGCGGCTCTCAAACATCTGACGTTTATTCTATGTGGCTCTTATGTTAAGCAACTTTGGCCACCCCTGCTCTATAACATAGAAAAAAACAAAATATAGTACAAAGCCTCTTCAAACATAGTTGTGTGTGCCAAAAACATGTATTTTGGTTACTGCAGCACACAAGGGGCAAACTTAGAAAAGGTTTGTTTTTAATTATTTTTAAAGGGTTTGTTTTTAATTACTATTTTTTTCTGTGTTGCTACTCAGGAGTGTACTTTTCTTGGGATCCTCCAGTTTTGAGTTTGCAAGAAGTGTATCCCCATGGGGCTTTAAAAAAATGCATGTGTGAACTGGGGAATATCATATTACCTTTTCTCCTTGGGTTCTGCTCCTTGAAGTTTCATAGAAGATCATTGAAGCACAAATCAAAGAGTAAAGAGAGAATAAATCCCAATTGAGATGGAGCTCATGGAATCTCCTTAGCCTTAATATGAAGCTTGATGTGGCACATCAAAGGCAGTTTTACATATTTTTGCATCCCTTGTGGTCCCCAAACTTTCAAGAGGGTTAAGAGACTACAGTAGAGACATCTTCCAGATGTGTCACAGGATTGCACCAGCTTTTAATAGGGTAACAAAGAACTGACTACACTCCATATTAAAGGGGTATTTTAAAACTAGTGAACCTAGGGTGCGATCACACACAGAATTAGCCGCGCCATAGGTGCGAATGCCAGGCAGATTTTAAGGGCACGATCACACGAGAACATCTGCCAGGCGTCCTGCACCCATTGGCAACCCGTTTTGCTCCACCGCAGAAGCGGAGTAAAAACACTTTGGAAAATCCAGTAGCAAACGATTTGTTATGGGCCAGGAACAGACTTTCCCCTGTGTGATCGCGCCAGCGCACTCTCATGGCGTCGGGATGGCCTGATCGGGCCATCCCAACTCCATGCCATTGTTCCCCCCCCCCGTTTCAGTGTGTGCATTATCACACACTGCATAAGGAACACTTAGTGCAGAGATGCGATTCATCGATCCCCTGTTGAAGCGCAATGGAAACACGAGGCAAAAAACCCACACCTGATTCACCTGCGGGTGCGTCTGATCACGCAATGGCGGGCTGCCCCCGCAGCTCCCAGGGACTGTGTGATCGCACAACCACGGGTCAAATTGCAACGGAGCAAACAGCCTCGCTCCCCCCCCCCACGTTATCTCACGTGTGTGACTGCAACCCTATTGTGATAAAGGAAATTGAAAGTAAGACTACATATTGGGGTAGTCTTACTTTCCATGGGCACAAGGACTTCTACCCACAAAGTATGACTTTCAGGGCCCTCTGGCAGCCCAAAATATTCTCCAAAATCCTTTTCCCAGGGTTCACCTCTCCCCCAGGTGGAGGTTTCAGGAGGCATTTTGGGCTGCCACAGGTGGAGGGAATTGCAAAAATTGTGCTCTGTGGGTGAAAGTCGTTGCACCTATGGAAACACTGTGATGTATCCAATCTGTTACATGTAGACACATATATTAAAAATCCTAGTGGCCGCTTCTTAGTTTGGATTTTTTTTTTTAAGTAGCAGTAGGGAAGGGGTGCTTAAACTTTCCCCCACAGGCAGCTTTTCTGTTGCAGCTCCATGCCTCTGCAGCTTCTTTTCAGATCACCCCCTCCCCAAACTGTTTTTCCTGAGAAGCAGCAGCTGTCAGGATTTCTTTCCACACTTTTGTGTTTAACGGGTCATTTGGCTTTCAGAGCTTATCCACACTGTGGGAAGAAATATCAAATAAAAATTTTAGGGCAGGGATGGCAACACAGTTTAGTAGACATTATTCATCCCATTGCTGCCTGCATCACACGCGCACACACACAAACACGCACACTAGTCAGTCTTGATTTGGGAAGAGCAGGTATGTTATTTCTGACCCAGCAGAATTTAAAAGAACTGTCTTAGGGTGCAACTTAGGATGACAGCAGCTGGACTCAACTTGGAACTTCAGTAGGAGAGAAAACGGCTAAAGACCAGATGGATATGGGAGGGGTCAGTTCCTGTTTAGTGATAGCAGGCCAAACTGAGAGAGTGGAGATTTCTGTGTGACTTACCGTAATTCCATGTCATGACAAGCTGTGCTACAAGACTACAGTGTCGTAACAGTGCTGTTCTACCTGCAGAAATACCAAACGTACAGCGGAAGTGTGGATGGATGAGTACAAGCAGTACTACTATGAGGCCCGTCCATCTGCCATTGGAAAGTCATTTGGAAGGTAAGTGTCCCAAACCAGGCGGTGGGCGTTCTTGCGAGCCACTGCGGAAAGCCAGTGTGGCGTAATGGTCAGAGTGTCAGACTGGGATCTGGGAGACTTGTACAAATCCTTGCTATTCCATGAAGCTCACTGGGTGACCTTGGGCCATTGACTTTGTTTCAGCCTAACCTATCTTGCAGGGTTGTTGTGAAGATAATGGGAAAGGCAGAACAATGTATGCTGAGCTTTGTGGAGGAAAAGTCAGATAAAGCAATGTATGCCGCTCTGAGCTTTGTGGAGGAAAAGTCAGATAAAAATATACTAGATGAATGATGGCGGGTCGACAACTTAGACTGCCTCTTACTCCTGGAAAACGGTGGATTTATTATATGTTTGCTTTCAATCTGAGTTATTTTTTAAAAGAAAGCCACATCCTACTCTTTCCTGTTGGGTTTTTTGGTAACCTGAGGTTTTTTAATGTTTGTGTTCTTAAATCTGTCGGTTTGTTTTTCATCTGTAATGAACTTTTGTTTTATGTCCCTACAATTTTTTGTTGCACTGTTGGCTTCCTTGAGTCCAACAAAATAAAGCAGGATAGAAATATTTTAAATAAATGGACAAACTTTGGGTGAGTTTACAGTGACAAAGGAATGGATTCTACAAACCAAAAGTGGAAGGTGCTTGTGGTGGCAGATGTTTTCCTGCCCTCTTTCCTCCTGTAGCACCTCAACAGACAATGCTGGGAGTATGGGGTCAGGTGGGCCTCATGCCCAAAACGACAGGAGTCCCTGTGGGTGAAAGTATCCTTCTCCCTCTTGCACCAATGGGAAGCTTGCTCTGCTGGGTTCCTCCCCCAATGGCAGGAAAGGGGTGGAGGCAATTCTGCCAAATTATTGCAGCCTTCTGTACCTCACAACGTGTCATCCAGGAGGCTTTCTCAACCTTCAGCATTGCCATTTCTGGGGTCTTAGGAAGCTGCTGGAGGAAGGTGGCAAGAAACACCTCTGTGAATGACTTACGTTCTCAGTTCTCACTGGGTTGGATCCTGTGACTATGTTGCCATTACTGGTAGAACCAGTCTTTGGTACAGGAAGCCCTCTGCCAGTGAAACACACCTTTCGTGTCAGAGCAAGGAGCCCTCTGGTGACAGGAGGTGGTGCCATTAGAGGAGCGCAAGATCCAACACATTGTGTTTCCTCATCCTTTTTGCAGTTGGTTGTCTGAGTTTGATAGCACACAGCTCTGTGTTCTGCTCTTGAATTATCACCTTCTCTGAATGGATGGGAGCACACATGCCTTGATGTGGGGTGGGAGGGGTTGAACACTGTAGAGCTCATAATGCTCCCTTACGGGCAAAAAAGGAAAAGACCAAATGGCAGAACACAGCAATTCAAAAACAGCAGTAGCTCCCCTGAGACAACAGAGACATCAAGCACAGCATTCGCCCTCCTAAGAGATTAATGTGAAGTTAACAAACAGGAACTTCTAACAGCTGTCCTTCCCCCAATTATCTATGGTAGAGCAAAACAAACTTCACCCTCGTTTTGGGAACAGACTGCATTTTGCCTTTTTATCTCCGGTAAGGATATGTACATAAACCTGCTGTATACTGAATCTATCAAGGTCTATAAAGGGCAGCATTGTCTACTCTTAATGGCAGCAGCTCTCCAAGTTTTCAACCTGAGGTTCATATCGAGGATTGAATCTTAAACCCTCAGCATGCAAAGCAGATGCTCTACTATCGAGGATTGAATCTTGGACCTTCAGCATGCAAATGAATGTGTACACCTATTGAAAGGCTTTTATAAAGTGAAATGGTCGCAAACGAATGTTTACACCAATTGAAAGGCTTTTATAAAGTGAAATGGTTTATGGACACTTGTTGGCAAAGCATTCACTTGGACCAGCAACCAAGCAGGCAGGAATGTCACCTGAAGGATAATTCAACCTCACAGCCTTCTCCTACCATCTCCTTTGTTCTCAGAGCATCTTGGTAACTGTCAGCCATGCCTGAACACACGTCATGCTTGTCTCACTAATCTTTTCGAGTTCTTCGAGAGGGTGAACAAACATGTGAACAAGGGTGATCCAGTAGATGTTGTTTACCTAGACCTCTAGAAAACATTTGATAAATTTCCTCATCAAAGGCTCCTAAGTAAACTCAGCAGTCATGGAATAAGAAAACAAATCCTCTTCAGAAACTGGTTAATTAATAGAAAACAGCAAGTGAGTATAAATGGGCAGTTTTCACAGTGGAAGGTGGTAAGCAGTGGGATACCGCAGGCTCGGTACTAGATCTGGTGCTTTTTAACTTGTTCATTAATGATTTGGAGTTGTGAGTAAGCAGTGAAGTGGCTAAGTTTGCAGATGCCACTAAGTTGTTGAGGTCGGTGAGAACCACGGAGGATTGTGAGGTGGTCCAGAGGGATCTGTTGAGGCTGGGAGAGTGGGTGTCAGCGTGGCAAATGAGGTTCAACGTGGGCAAGTGCAAAGTAATACACATTGGAGCAAAAAGTCCTAACTATAACTAAACGTTTGCTGTTTAAGACTCTGGTTGCAAAAACAGTAAGAAGTAATAAATAAATAAATAAATGTTGATGGGGTCCAAACTGGCAGTAACTGACCAGGAGAGCGATCTTGGAGTCGTGGTAGATATCTCACTAAAGATGTCTACTCAGTGCATGACTGCAATAAAGAAGGCAAATGCTGTGCTGGGGATTATTAGGAAGGGGATTGAAAGCAAATCAGCCAGTATCATAATGCCCCTGTATAAATCAATGGTGCAACCTCATTTGGAATACGGTGTTAAGTTATGGTTACTGTACCTTAAAAAAGATATTATAGCATTGGAAAAAGTGCAGAAAAGGGCAACTAAAATGATTAAGGGGATGGAACACCTTCCTATGAAAAAAGGTTAAAGAGGTTATGGTTCTTTACCTTGAAGAAATGATGATTGAGGGGTGATATGACAGAAGTTTACAGAATTATGCATGGGATAAAGGTAGAGAAAAAAGTACTTTTCTCCCTTTCTCACAATACAATAACTTGTGTGCACATCATGAAATTAATAAGCAGCAGGGCTATTTTTGGGCAGGAACGCACAGGAACAGAGTTCCGACTGGCTTCCGAGTTGGCTACGCCTACAGCCTCCCCTCCCCTCGGGTTCCCCAGGCGCCTCGCAAGCTGCGGGGCACCTGGGGAAGCCAATCCAATCCAGGGAGGGAAGGCAGTTTAAACTGCCTCTCCTCCTTGGGTTCCCCAGGCGCCCAGTAAGTCGCGGGTCACCTGGGGAAGCCGATCCTGGGAGGGAGCTGTGCTGTCAGGGGTGTGGCCTAATATGCTAATGAATTTCTGCTGTTGGGTGTGGCCTATTATGCTAATAAGTTCCTGCTGGGCTTTTTCTACAAAAAAACCCCTGATAAGCAGTAAGCTTAGAACAGATAAAAGGAAGTACTTCTTCACCCAAAGAGTAATTAACATGGAATTCATTCTCACAGGAAGTGGTGGCGGCTACAAGCATAGACAGCTTCAAGAGGGGATTGGAAAAACATATGGAGCATTGGTCCATGAGTGGCTGTTAGCCACAATGTATTAATGGAACACTCTGTGTGAGGCAGTGATGCTCTGTATTCTTAGTGCTTGGGGGGCAACAGTGGGAGGGCTTCTAGAGTTCTGGCCCAACTGGTGGACCTCCTAATGGCACCTGTGTTTTGGCCACTGTGTAACACAGAGTATCGGACTGAATGGGCCATTGGCCTGATCCAGCATGGCTTCTCTTGTGTTCTTAAGAACTTGTGCCATTTTATTTTATTCATTTTTGCTGTGTGCCTAGAGAAGAACCTCATACAGTTTGAACCCTTGCAACTCTTCAACAACTAGTCAGTCCAATAAAATACATATCTTTATATATTATAGTTTTCTCATTAATGGTGCTTCCATAAGACCACATCCAATCCTCCACACTGATGTTTGTCTATTTTGTAGTGGCTAAAGGCAGCAAGTATGTGGGCAACTGGTGATTGTTTGATGGTTGTTTGGCTATAATTGCTTCCAGTTGTAACCACAATGAACCTGGCCAAAGAGGCAGTCTCCTAATTTGGTGGAGGAATTAGCTTTAAGGTGACAGGGTGAGAGGGGGTAACTGGGATTCTCCACCTATGTTTATGAGGATTTTCCCCTCAAGAGAACTCTCCAAATAAACCTGGCAAATATTCTACAGGTAAGATTTTTATTCAAAAGAAATAGAAATTAGCAAAACACATACCCAAACAAACTTAAAACACACACAAGCTAGCTAAGAGGAAATTAGGGAGGAGAGGGGAAAACAATTTCAGGAAAGGCTATACAATTACCAGACTCGAAGAAGGAGGTCTGTGGAGGCAGCAGCGAAACAACCAGCATTTCACAGGGAAGGCCCACACGCAAGTAGGAGTGTATGTATGGGTCCCAGAACACACACACGCACTGTGCTGGTGGCTAGGTACTCCAGATATAGAGCAAAACACTGCCTGGGGCAGGCTGACGTGTTAGCCTGCAAAACAATAACTTGGTGGGTTTTTCAGAGGCAAACAATGATTTGGTAGAAGCATGATGAGATTTCCAAAGGTGGGCTATAAGTGTAAATGGTTTTTTATGACCCTTCAAGTACCAGTTGGGAAAAGCTACCAGGTTTGGTGAATAGTGTTAAGTATTGCTAAATTAAGGGTAAATGGTAAGGGGGAAGTGAGGCTGCTCATTGATGGAATTAGTCAGTAGAATCATAGAATCACAGAGTTGGAAGGGTCCATACAGGCCATCTAGTCCAACCCCTTGCTCAATACAGGATCAGCCTAGAGCATCCCTGAAAAGTGTTTGTCCAGCCGTCGATTAAAGACTGTTTCTTGGGAGACCTGTTGTCTGAAATTATGTGTTTCTCTGTGGCAGGGAGGAGGCACTAGTAAGCTGCTTTGACTCATCTTCAAAAATATTTTCCCAGATTTGTCTCTGGCTGGCATCCATTTTCTGTCATTTTGGCCCAGGCAGTGTCTTACATTTATGATTTTTGAGGTGATATTGTATGGGATGTTTATGTCTCTTTCTCTCTAACTGCTAAACTGCCCCTCTGTGGTAAGAGGGGTCTGATTGCTAACATATTCACCTACTCACAAACTTAGTCTATTTGCTTGAGTTTTTGTTTGCTGTTAAATTCATTACTGGGAACCCCATAGTGGGCCAATCAGCTCAGACAAAGATGTAATAAAAAGAGAAGTTACATAAGTGAGTTACTCTTCAGATACCAAATGAAGTGTTTTAACAGCAGGATATAAGTTAATGTAATTGTAGTTATATCATCTGTGGAGAAAATTCAAAACCATAGGTGGGGCAATTCTCTCATTTGTACAGAAGACCACACATAGCTTGAAATTGGCCAGTGTGCTGTGTCCAGGATTGTGTATGCATATCATCTCACAAAATCTTGGTACTGCCCATCCCTACAACTATTGTCATGTGCACTCTCATGTGTACATGTACACACTCCCCAATAGCCCCAAGTTGTTAGAGTGAACACAGACATAATGTTTATAAAGCACTGAAGCTATTTTTGAAGCTGAGGTTCCTGGTTTGACTGTTCTTTTGATAAAACATCTATCTTAGCCATTATTTAACTGGGCCCTATATGGGACAAGAAGGAAGATACTACTGAAAACAGAATTGTTTCCCAGCTGCTTTAGTGTCTTGCAGAAGGTCAGCTGTTACAGTGCATACCTGGTCAACAATCAGAGCGTCATCCCCCCCGACATGCCTATGTCACTTCTGGGTCATGTAGGCATGCCATGTTTATTTTTGGCATTCTTCCCTGTTGGGGGGGGTAATTCCCCCCACCGGCCAGCTGGTGGTAGTGGAGAGGAGCGCCCTACTTGCACTCTGTATGGAGTTAGAGTTTATAAATGCTTTTGCTGGCTGGCAAGTGGGGAAGGAGGAGAAAGAAATAAGTATAAGTCACCTTCCAAACATAGATCCATCCAGTGTCATAGGGATGCAGATGACGAAATCAAGAATGATTTAAAGTCTCTGAGTGGAGAGGTTGGACAGTTAAATATGAATTTGGACTGCTCAAACAAACAATTGAGCCTATAAATAAGAAATTAGACGAGCTCACCGCAACGTTGAAAATGATAGGAAAGCTTAATCAGCATTTCACTCAGCAAAAAAGAATGCAGATGACCACTAAAGAATTTCAGGAATTTGAGATATGGACCAAGAATAAGATCATACTCCAGGAAACAAAACTGAGAGAAAAGGTTAAACTTCATGGAGTATCTGTAAACTTTGGTGAAAAAGAAAATCTCACTGCAGCTTTATACAAATGGCTGACTCAGATTCTTCTAGGAGCAGGAGAAGCAGTGTCTTCTGAAGGGAACATCAGCTCTGCCTTCTGGCTAAATATCCCCCAAAAGGCTCCTGAAAACGCTTCCTCTGATATTATCATCACATTTAAACAAGTCCAGACGAAGAATAAACTTTTTGCAATTGCGAGAGAAAAGCAGGGACTGAGCCTGGAGGACATGATTGTGTATCTGTTTCCTGACATTTCAGTTGAGGCAATCATCGCAAGAAGATGTCTTAAGGAAACAGCAAAAATTCTCAGAGACAAAGGAATTCAGTACAGCTGGTTGCCGCTTGGACATCTCGTGGTTAATTTGGAAAACAAAATGTTCACTGCACATAATGAAATTACAGGGAAAAATTTAGTAGAGGCAGTAACCAAATTAAGTAATGTAAATGTTTGAACTGTGATATTATGTTTTGAAGCAGAGAGGTAGAATGTAATCCATAAAGTAAGTTAGAGTTAGTATGTTAGTATATAGAGTAAGTTAGAGTTAGTAGATAGGATGAGTGGGAATAATAATAATGGAAAATAGACAATAGGAATGGAATAGCTAAAGCCAACGGCATAGCAAGGAGGGGAAGGGTGTGCCCCCCCAAGACCTCCGATAAGAGGGAGGAGGGTTTCCTCCTGTTGCAGAGGCTTCCTCTGCAGCACCCAGTTTCAGAGGCTACCCTGTTCAACTTTCCTTTATAAGTATGGAAGAAAGACTATAAGTATAAAATAAGGATGTACGGAGGGAATCCAGCAAAAGAAGTATAGAAGTCTTGAATAACTTAAAGAAGAATGTAATAATGTTTAGATCATGAATTAGAGGAAGTTGTACGGCGGTTTGGGCAAGCGGGTAAAGAAAGGGAATAAGATAATGAGGATAGAGAGTACTTATATGCTTTCAATTTTTAATTTGATTCTTAGAAAGAGGAGAATATGAAAAATGAAGTGTTAAGATATGTATAAAAATATATGTATTATACACACACACACATATACTTAATAAAATATCAATTAAAAATAGCTATGAGAACATGGTCCTGAGACCACCAGGGGGACCTCTAAATATTGAAACCAAGGTAATGGATGATTTCTAACTGCTTGCAAGCAATGTCCCCTCTAAGCTGCGGAGTCTTGTGAGCAAAACTTCTACTTTGTGAGGTGCTGGCATTAAAGTTGTGAGCAAATGATTTGGCTACTGCATAAATTAGCTTGCTCTGGACTCATCCTCCCTGAGCTAAGACAAAAATCTGTGAGCTGGAGGCTAAAATTCTGTGAGCTAGCTCACACTAACTCAGCTTAGAGAGTACACTGCTTGCAAGTCCAACTCCCTTGTTATCATCTGTAGAGGGATGTATAAAGTAGAGCTGTTGACCTCTTGTTATAAGGGCTGGATCTGATATAAATGTTACTTTGTTGGGCCGGGCCATGTGTGCCATGAAATGTAATGCCAGGTACTGGAGAGATGAACTTTATAAATGACACAGGCAAACTCTACTAGCAATATTTTTTTCACTTAAAATACAAACAAAAGCAATTGATTCCTAGGACTGAAAGCAATTGATTTACTGGGGAACCCACAGACGTTCAATAAAGGTATTTAAGCATATGCAAGACTAGCTTTCCATACAAATTAGTTACTTTTTGTATATATAGCACTGTTAGGAGACGAGTCATCTTTCTTGCAAGTAAATAAGAGTTTTTCAGTGCCGCCCCCCCCATACACCCAGCCTCAGCAGCCAAGCACGGCTATGATCCGTCTCTTGCTCTTTGTTTCCTCTCTTTCTTTTTTCCAGTCCTACCTTTGAGGTGGTCCAGGCTGAGCGACCGGCCCTGGGTGACCCAGACAAAAGGTTCCTGGCTGAGGAGGAGGAGGAGGGTCTGAACCTGGCTCTCCCAGATCCCCCCCCCACCTCGGCTTCATAGTTCTGCCACCTAGCAATTTCTTTTCTATTTCTTGACAGCTTTAACCACACACACTTCACCCAGGGGAGGAACAATGGTTAAATCCCACTTCCCCAGAGTACTTAAATAAGTATGTTGGTCCCTTTGGTAGCAAGGGCAAAAGGAGAGGAAAGGCAAACCCAGTGCTATGCCTTTAAGCAGCAAAATGGCTCAGAGCTCAAACTTTCAGGTAATTTTGATTTGATGGTGGCAGTGGCTGAAAAGAACTGAGACTTACTAGTGATTTCAGCTCTCATACTTTATTTCAGCTCAGAACAGACAAATTGCCCAGCTCGCAGGCTGGTTTATATGCACAACAACCCCGCACCCAAAACACACCCACACACTAGTGATTGGCTATTTACAGTGGTTGAGAGTTCCATAGGCTCTCGACTGGAAGCCTAGCCTGCCAATAGGTGCGGACTAGCATCCGCTTGTCCCATTGTTCCTGTGAGTGAAGCTCGACGGCTTCGCCTGACCGCGTGGCGCAATGGCCGCGCACGCAGTCTGGGATGGATACATTACAGTGGCCCAGAGAAAAAGGATGAGAAATAGAGAGGGGAGGAAGAGGGGCTGGGCTGGGCTGGGCTGGATACCCACAACAGTTAAGTTATTACTCCTGCACTAGGCAGACAAGAGCTTGCAAGCCATGTTTACCCACATGTGTATCATGAAATCTTTTCCCTTCATGCTCATTGACAACCTGTATTCCTTCCAGCATTGCAGACCGAGTAGAGCAGCGCAGGAAACTGAACTGTAAATCCTTCCAGTGGTACTTGGAGAATGTCTACCCTGAGCTCAAGTGAGTACTCGAAGTCTCAAAGAAAACTGCAGGATGCATATTTTAATGTTGAGGGAGGAAAAGAAAGTGGTAGATACTTTTCCAATAAGTAAAGTATGCCTGTGGCATCTTGAAGGCACCACAAATTAGAGGCTCTTTTCAGAACCTTCTTCCCTGGCCTCACCACCTGACCCTTGTCTCCATTTAAACCCAATATTCCGTAGCAGCCTGGGACTATGTAACAGAAATTGAGTCACGTCCTAGAGCTTTTATGGTAGTAGATGAAAAGCAGGGTGGGTTGACATCAAATTTCTGAAGAGTGAAAGATCAGAAATATGAGAGAGTTATAGTTTCCTCTTCTGAGGTATTCTGGAAGGGAGAAATATGTACCTGCTGAGAGAATAATAGAACTGGGGTGTTATATCAGTGGGAAAAGAGATGAGAATATTTCTTGAGAAATAGCTGTAGCAGTATGAAGGGTATTATAATTCATTCTTATTAGAATTAATAGGGTTTGATTCTGAAAGTTTTGGCCTAATAATTCGAAAAGGTCAGAGATGCTTGCTGGGGTGAACTAGAAATATCACTGGGTAAATATGGTTTAAGATTCTTTCTAGTCTAAAATTTTCACCACTGAACTAGCTAAAGAGCAGGAGTAGTTTAAGTAAAGGGCACAGTACATCTTGGAGGAAAAAGAGAGGTTCTCATGCAGTTTGGTGCCGAGGAAAAACAAATAATTGAGGTTATGTTTGTACAAATAGTGGTATGTTTAATGGAACCATGGTACTATCTCACTCACTAGTAGCCTCTTTTCCCTCTAACTCCCTCAGTCACTTCAGTAGATGGCAAAATTGGCAAAATCCCTTTTTGCCACTTTTACACAGATCTATTATTGTCTTTCACTCCAGATGGGGGATAGCAGTTCTGTGGTGTGTGAATAACTTTACGAATAATGCTTTATCCCTTTCTTGATAAACTTTGCAGGGTCAGCGTTGATAATCTTGTGTTTTGGGATTTTGTTTGCTTTTAATTTTGGTTTCACAGGATCCCAGAAAAGGAGTTGATTCCTGGGATCATCAAACAAGGAGTAAATTGCTTGGAGTCTCAGGGACAAGACACAGCAGGAAACTCTCTAGCAGGAGTTGGAAGCTGTAAAGGGACAGTGAACGATCCTGCTGCCACTCAGGTGAATTAGAAGCCTCACCCTTTGTTCTTTCCTATTCCTTACTGAGAAAAATGAATGTGTCCACCTGAGGTATGTGGGCCTCAGTAGGTCTGAGGATAGGACTTACCAGACCTCACCTCAGTGCTTCCTTCAAGCTAGAGAGAGAGATGGGATTGACTAAACTGCATTCCATTCTGATAATCTTCCCAACTACTTGACTGGGCCCTTATTGGTAGAGCACATTGACAGCATGTCATCATTATACTGGGTTACCCTTGCCTTGAATGATAGCTGCTCAGCCTCTGTTGACCTTGAGTTCGGTACTGCCTGCATAAATGCCTCAGCTGCTGGTACTGATTTTGGAAGCAATGAAGATCACTGAAACCAATCCCAGGAGTTCCAGAACTCTATAGGTAGCAGGTGAAGTAAGGCTTAACAAAAAGTTGTTTGGTCCTGGGACCAGCATTAAGAAGGCTTGTGATGTGCTTTTGTCTCAAGACTGTTCCCCTCAGTACACTTTTCTTGCATAGAATGTGCTTCCATGGAGGAAAGTGCATGAAATCTTTATGCAGGTCCTGAAGTTTGTTTGTACACAAATTTATTTCATTGCATATTCAAGTGTGGAAGCTACTGCTGGTCATGGTTTCCTAGCATATGGACTCTAGAGAGATTCCAGTGTGTGTAATGGTGATAGTCTACAACCAGTTTTTTCTTGTATGGAAGTGCCCTGGTGTTTCCCAATCAGCTGGGTGCACTTTGGTCCATATGTTATGTGAAAATAGTGCATGCTATTGTCCTGTGATCTTTATTGCCAGATCTGTTTAATATTTGGAAATTACAGTATTACTTCATATGCAATTGCAGGTACTATAGGTACATGTCCTCCTAGACAGGGTTGTACTGGTACCCTAAATGGTAAATTCCACAGGGCAGCCATGTCTGTTGCAACCAAAAACAACAAAGAGCCTTGTGACAATTTTATTTATAACAAGTTTATTGTAGCATAAGCTTTTGAGTGCATGAGCCTACATGTAGCATCAGACTCTTGAAAGTCTTTAAGGAGCTACCAGACTCTGTTGTTTTAACCCGTATAATTTTATCTTATAGCTCAGTATTGAGCTAGAAGTTGCTCTCCTAAAACTATGTGAGCTCCACAGATCCTGACAAATCTCCTCTTTACTGAGTAAGAATACACTGGAAAGGACTCTAAAATAGTAGCTGCTTCCTCTTTGACCTTTCACAGTTGTCCTGCAATGTCTGGGTCAATGCTGTATGCTGGTTTAAATTGACAAAATCATCCAGTGGCTTTTGATGCATTTATCTTGGCTGAGGAACTTGCCTGAGAATTCCTCATTCAGATACTGTCATGTTGCAAGGAAGCAGCTTGGGTAAGCAAAAGGTCACAGTAGGATATCAGATGCCAGCAAATGCTCATTCACATCTGTTAATGGTTGGGAACGAGTTTTCAGACAGCAGTCCAACAAGCTGTTTGATTTGACTTGCTGTGCCATTTTGCCATTGTTTGAAATTGCTGAAATTCATTGAACTGTATCTCTGTCCTGGGAATTCTCCCAGTGAAGAAAGCGAACATTAATTGTCTGTTGGGAAGGGTAGTGATTAGGTGGGAGGATAAATCAATGAAGTGGGCTTGCACTCTTGAGTTCTGTTTTGTAAGAGTGTGGTTGTGTGTGCTGTATCCCTAATGATAAATGGCCTGTTTTGCCATCACAGTGAACAGCTGGTACACGTTTTAGAAACTAGTTGATGAATTTCCCTATGGTGTAAAACATGTAGAAACTGTTACCTGTTGTAGAAATTAAGAGGCATGAACCTGGATCTGTTCTAATGCAGCCTGTGCCAGTGGTGGGTGAGGATGGCTTGAAATCCTTGGGCAAGTTGCAACCTATGAGGCAGGCACACTTGTGTGTTTTAAAGGTGTTTTTACATACTGAGCTTGGTGTTTTGCAAATCTGGCACACGTTTTGCTGAACACCTAATTAGTGTCCTTGACATATACAGGGAGCTACATCCAATGACTTCACTGCTGTAGCAGCAAAACCTTCCTCCAGTGCAAGTAGCCTTCCCTTGATGAGATGAGCTTGGACCCACTGGAAGTGACATGTTCCACTGGGAAACATGGGGGGAAATCTCCTTATACTAGAAGAGAGTTCCGTTAAAGTAATAGGATCCATTCCTGTTTCTTTCCTGGAGCCTTCTGAGGTTTCCCTCCTTCAGGCTTTAGATTTTTTCAGCCCAGTTTCTACTGAAGAACCAACATTTAAAAATGCCTAAAGCTGGCAACATGAAAAGATGTTTTGTATAGATGCTTCTCTCATGCTCCACCTTATACGTGTGCATCACTTGTATGCCAGATCCTGGCATACACAGCACTAGTGTGGTATGAACATTGCACTGGTGTGGTGCAAGCATTGCTACTGTGCTGCATTCCTTTCAAAGCGAAACCAATCACAATGAGGAGCACCAGCACAAGGAAGCATTTTTGTGCAGCAGAGGCAGAATGTTTAATCAAGCCAGAACCTTCAGTAAGCATGTTTTCCCACCTAAAATAGACTGAGCAATGTGACAGGGTGTTTCTCTTCATTGGAAGCTGTCAAAGGTCCTCAGCCCAGCCTAAGGACCTTTGGTCCAACAAAATTACAAAATCCTAGTGTGTGGCTGCCCACACACTAATTGGATAGGCTACCACCAGCCCTTTTAACTATCCTAATGGCTTAGATGCAAAAGGGCAAGCTCCTAGCCTTTCCGGGATTTAACCAGAAAGTCGACCCTGCAGGGTAGACCTGCAGAACCAGTTCCCAACAAAGACAAGTTACCTGGTAGGTGGTCACTTAATTAGATTGAGGTCAGTTGAAGGCAAAAACCACAAGCAAAGAAAACGGGCAAGGATGTTTTTAAAAGAACAAGACTGAGGGGGGGGGGAAGAAAACTAAGAATTATAATGCTGGCTAACACAGTAATACCATGGTTCCAAGTTACCAGATGTTACTCCATCTCAGGCTGAAGGCTCTCAGCATCAAAGCGGCTCTCTCCAGAGACAGCCAGGGCCAGCAAGCGGTTTGGCCCACTCAAGCAAGCAATGAAAATGGCTGCCAGGAACATAACAGCAACTGCATGGTGTGGTAATACACAGTCACATCAGACTAACACTAAGGTGAAAACCTAACTTATTTATGGGTAAGGGTCCAATGTGGTCCCAGGCCTGAAGAACCAATAGGAACCCTTAATGGTGATGTAATTCCCTGCTGCTGGGCAAATGACCTATAAGGTGACTTGACCAGTATGAAAGGAATCGAAACTTTCCCACAGGGGAAACTCATAGACCTCAATTGGTTAGAATGTGTTAATTGGAAGTTGGTGCTAGGCACTCAGCTCCTCTGCACAGCTGCATATTATCTACGAATAGCAAGATCAGCTTGCTTTGCCAGCAGTGTCTCTATCTCTGGCAATTCACACTAGGCCACGTTTGAGGCCTGAACCAAGGATTTTAAAATGGCCAAAGTTTCTAAGGACTAATTTTCTTCACAGAAGCCATGCAGCCTTACATGTTCTAGCAGCTGAGCCCTTGCCTGCAGCCTCCTACTGATTAGCTTGAAAGTGGAGGCAGGTGCCATATACCTGGGGACTGGGGCCCCCACTATGCCCATGGCAAACCCTGGACTTCATATAGCAAATTGTGCCAGTACATGCAGATGCATTTGACCAAAGTGCTGGCTCCTGCAGTCATTTTCTATAAGAGCATCCTGGGTACACTTTCACATGGAGAAAGTTGTATCTAAAAGTACTATGACTACAGAAATCTCTGGATGTCCCTCTGTATCCTGGGGGAAAGAACACTGTCAGTTGAGGCCTCCACACAGTAGTCCTTTAATTCCTCAAGTAATATTATAGGGACATGTATGCCCAGAATCATTCATGTGGAGAATTGTAGGTGGCAAAAATAGGTAACTTTATATTTAGTAGCTCTAGGCATGCTCAGTAGATGCCTGCTCCCCGGGGCTGAGGCAAGCCACACCCACGAGAGGTCTGTCTTGAAAGCTGTTGAAGCACGAGCACAGAACCCAATATTTAGCATTAGTGGCTGAAGAAGGACATTTTGTATTTCTAACCTTACACTGAACTCTGTTTTTATCTTCTGCTACCCCCAAAGGAGTGGATATTCAGTGATCCTTTAATCAGGCAGCAAGACAAGTGTCTTTCAATCACCTCATTCTCCACTGGGTCTCAGATCACAATTGAGGCGTGCAATCAGAAAGACGGCAGACAGGTACTGTACTAAGACCAATCCTGATGTTTTATTCTACTGCTGCCTTAGTGTCATAGTGGCATATTTAATAAGTGATATTGGGAATGCAGCTCCTGGTCTCTTTGGGGGTGGGATGCAATCAGAGGAGATCTAGAATTCCACAGGTAGGTAGCAAATTTTAGGGAGGGTTGGTGAAACGTTTTGACTAAAAGAACAGTCTGTACATCTGCTCAGTGTACATGTGCACACACACACAGTTGTTCAATTGAGAAATATCGTAAATAGATGTGGCCAATGCCTTTTTCCTAATAGCCTTGATTGCTTGAGATCTGCCTCAAAACTCCATTCGGTCATCTTGGGTTCTAGGATGCTTCGGACTCCAGTTCCTTCCTGGGCAATGCAAGTGAAGGGTCATACGATTCAGGCAGCATTCTTGCTCCAGTGGTACACAGAGAAAATGACGGTCACTTGCAGTCTGACTCTAATCCAGATTCATGTGCAAGCCATGAATGATTCAAATGCCACTGAAAGAAACACAAATGTAGCAGGGAATCAGTCTTGCAGAAGCAGCACATTGATGGAATGGCTGCTTTGCTCTTCCTGATGCATGTTCTTCATTCTGCCATTGGGATAAAGAAATCCTATGTCAAAGGGCCGTGCTGGACATTGCTTCGGAAGTACAGGACTGCTTTGTATGTGATGTTTTCTTTTAAATGCACATTTGGAAGGAGCTGGGAAATTGCTGAAGATGCTCATATGTGTAATATGGAAACAGACCTGAGCCTCAAGGGCTTATCTAGATGAGCAGTGAACTCATCTGAGTTGTGTGCTCACAGTTGTTTTCTGGCTGGATCTCCACATGCAAGTTGAAAACATAGGTGGAAAAAAGTTAACAATCCCTGGTACAGTAGGAATGTCTGTAATTGTTATTTATCTACAAATAAATAAAGCCTGTGTGGTATGTGACAGATCTAAGGAGCATGAAGCTTATAATGTAGTACCTATAGAGGAAGCTGCTCTAGAGTAGAATGGTTTGGTCTGTTGCTATCTTGCATATTTATTTATATTTACATTTATACCCCGCCCACCCTGTAAACAGGCTCTGGGCGGTTTACAGGAGACGGTCGAGAGGCCGATACAAATATAACAATAAAAATATTAAAATTCCTTAAAAACAATCTTAACAATAAAGTGCTCGCTACAGCAGAGTAACCTTAAGATGAATGGCGTATCTGCATTCCTTCTGTCTTCAGATCTTAAAATCAGTCCCACGGTGCAGATGTTCTCCAGTGAGGCTCAGAGCGGGCCAGTCCGAAATTCCGGATTGATGGTAACTGTGGTGGCGGCTCCTATTTGAAAACCTGGTGGAAGAGCTCTGTCTTGCAGGCCCTGCGGAACTGTGAGAGGTCCCTCAGGGCCCTGATCTCGTCTGGGAACTCGTTCCACCAGTATGGAGCCGCCACCGAAAACGCCCTGGCCCTGGTAACGGCAAGTCTCGCCTCCTTGGGGCCCGGGATAGATAGACGTTGTTGGGCCCCAGACTGTAGTGCTCTCTGGGGCACAAATGGGGAAAGGCGGTCCCTCAGGTAAGCTGGACCCTGGCCATATAGGGCTTTAAAGGCCACTTGAGTGTGAGGTGCACCAGCACCTTGAAGCGAATCCGGTAAGCAATTGGCAGCCAGTGCAGCAGCCTAAGCGCAAGCTGGATGTGCTCCCGACGCGGGAGACCCATCAACAGCCTGACCGCGGCATTCTGCACCAGCTGCAGCTTCCGGATTTGGGACAAGGGTAGCCCCATGTAGAGAGCATTACAGTAATCCAATCTCGAGGTGACCGTTACATGGATCACCGTAGCCAGGTCGCAGCAGTTGAGGAAGGGAACCAACTGCCGAACCAGCCGAAGATGGTAAAAGGCCGATTTTGCAGTGGCCAATACCTGGGCCTCCATCGTCAGAAGGGGATCCAGGCGCACTCCCAAACTCCTAACCTCCAGTGCTGGCACTAATAGTGACCCATCAAACGTTGGGAGTGGGAGCCCCAACCCCTTACCGCCACGACTCAGGCATAGGACCTCAGTCTTCGCCGGATTCAGCTTCAACTGGCTCAGCCTAAGCCAACCAGCCACGGCCTGCAACGCCCGGTCCAGATCTTCCGGTCTGGAGTCCAACTGGCCCCCCCAACATCAGGTAGAGCTGGGTGTCATCAGCGTACTGATGACAACGCAACCCAAACCTCCTAGCCACCTGGGTAAGGGGGTGCATATAGATGTTAAACAACATCGGGGAAAGCACAGCACCCTGAGGCACCCCACACTCAAGTGGCTGTCTCCCGGACTGCTGTTCCCTTAGCGCCACCCTTTGTCCCCGATCCTGGAGAAAAGAGACAAGCCACTGTAAGGCAAGCCCCTGTATCCCCACGTCGGCAAGGCGGCGGGCGAGTGACCCTGTCGAACGCAGCCGACAGGTCAAGCAGCAGCACCACCGCCGAACCGCCTCGATCCAAGTGTCTTTGGAGGTTGTCAGTAAGAGCGACCAATGCCGTCTCCGTCCCGTGTCCCGGGCGAAAGCCGGACTGGAAGGGATCTAACATGGAAGCATCATCTAGAAAGCTTTTTCCAAGCTTTTTCCACTGCTGCACGCTAGCTGTGGAACAGACTCCTGGAAAACGTGAGGAAGATTCCCACCAGACTGGCCTTCCAGAGGAAATGCTAAGCAGAATTATTCAGGAGGGTGTTTCAAGACAGTTCAAAGATGGTTTATGAATCAAAGTTTATGAACCAGGGCCTTTTTTGTTTAATTGATTATTGGTGAACTGTTCTAGGCACTGCCATTGCTCTGGAGCAGGTTATTTATTGACTCTATTTGTACTTGGTGTTTGGTATGTATTTATTTATTATTGGGAAAATGCATACTCTGCCTTTCCACCATAAATAATCAAGCTGGTGTATATCTGCAAAAAATCACCACAAATAAATAGTAAATTTTGATAAACCTTTTAAGCAATAAAGTAAAAAACTTCAGAAAGGTCTACAAATTAGCAATAACTGGCAGTAAAAAGAACTTTAAGCTAATTAAAAAAACCTCAGAGCTATTAAAAAGTAATGAATGAAATCAGCAATTGTAGAATCAATGGTAAAAGCTACAACTGGAAGTAAAATAAAACCAAAAGTACAGATTAAAACAACATCAGGTAAGCGGAAGAAATAAAGCCAGTGTGGTCTAGTGGTTAAGAGTGGTGGATTCTAATCTAGAGAACTGGGTTTGATTCCCCAATTGTCCTCCACATGAAGCCTGCTGGGTGACTTTGGGTCAGTCTCTGTTTTCTTTCAAAACTCTCTCAGCCCCACCTACCTCACAAGGTGCCTGTTGTTGTCAGGAGAGGAAGGGAAGTTGATTGCAAGCCACTTCAAGACTCCTTAGGGTAGAGAAAAGCAAGTTATAGAAACCTGCTCTTCTTCTAAAATCTTGACAAGTCTCCAAATATTCACAAATGCAGGGCCTAAAGAGCCTCATGAGTCAAGGAATTCCAGTCTAGTGGCCACTAGTGAAAAGGCCGTTATTGCAGCTGTCATAGGCCTGCAGAACATCCGAAGCCGATCTCAAAACACAGGCAGGCTTTTGCTGGTGGAGACAGCCTTGCACAGCTATGCCAAGCATCGTTTCTCCTGTCAGTACTGATGGATGGAGAAACTGTGTTTGCCAAACTTCTTTTGTCACTTTGCAACTGAAGAGTCAGAGGAGGAACCTCCTCTTGGTCAAGGAGGCAACAACCTTAACTCATTCTGGGTCTTCCTCATCTCTGCCCTATCAGCTCTTTCAGTTCACTGGCCATCTGCAGAAAGCACTTCCATTCCCCAAGAGATCTAGCTAATGTAGGAGGGTCTGTAAAAACTGCTGCAGCAAATATTTGGGAAAACTCTCAGAACTGAAATGAGGACTTTGTGAATGTTCCCAGATCTGCCTTCCTCTCTGCCAATGACCATATTCTCCCCAGAGTACTATGGAACTAGGTCACCAATTTCCCTTTACGTGTCTTTACAAAATCTTTTTCTCAGTGGCATGGAGGACTCTTGCATCAGCAACAGCAAAATCTAACAGCCAGTTTAATTCTTTACTATATTAAGTATAGCCCGTTCTATTAGTGGTACCCACCATTGTTCACTAGCATCCATTCTGAAAAGTGCATGAGAAACAGCACAATATCCATTTGAGACCAGTTGCCTGCAGCTTTGCTGGCCCAAAATAGAACCAGAGGATCCAGGAATATGTTTCTTTTTTTAGCTTCCATTATGGTGAGCCCGAAATCCCATACATCAGCTTGCATAGCGAGCACCTGTCTTGTAATCAGGTCACACACAAAATGCCAGCTTTGGTGCCTTTTCTGACCTGTTGTCTCTCCTTTTCAGAGGGCACACTGAGTTGCCCCATGGCTGAGTTGCCCCACATTGTCCTGCTAAAGAAGTCTGCTCAGCCATAAGCAGGGTACCAATTGTAGCACACTTTTGCTAGCATAAACAAGCATTTGCATGCACTCTGATGTGGATTTCTGACATGAAGGTGGGTACAAGCACACTTGTTCACAGGCATGATGACAGCACTCACTATGATTGTGCTTTGACACCTGTAGAAACAAGCCAGAGTAATCAGCTGGGGCTGGCAGAGGTTAGAGTTTATCCTTTCCTGTCTAGGGCTATGTGTATACTGCATAAACAGAATTCAGATTCTGCGCCTAGATAATCAAAATTCTGCTCCAAGAAAGCTGAAATACATTGCCTATATGAATTACACAAAATGATCAGTTTTCCTTAACTGCTCTTACAATATATAGTTTATCCTTCCATCTTTGCTGCTTTGTATAAATTCTTCTGGTTTTGCTGTTCATAGAGATGATCAGGGAGCTATGAGTTTAAAAATCCCAAATCTATATATTTTGTTTGTAAACATTTTTATGGAAAGGGGCCCCTCCATTAAAATACTTATATTGTCTTGTGAATTGTTATGCATTTCTTTTTGCTTGAACGTCAGTATTTGCACTAGAATGTCCTTGCTGTATTAAAGAGCAAATAATCTCTATTAAGTAATCTCTATTAAGTGAACTTGTGAACTAAGATAATAAATAAATGGGGTTTACTGTGAACTCCATAAAAAAACCAAGAGGCAATTCTCTAGTTCCTTCCCTGCCCCAAGTTGCAAAGTGCTTAGATGCTTAGATCAGCATTTATTTCATAATAATAGAGAAGAGTTCATCTCTGGAACTGACCCCTGCAGCATGAAAGTAAATTTTAGTAGAGATTAGTTTCCCACAGCCTAAAGTATTTTTGCTACATTAAATTCATAGCTTGAGATGGAGGAATTTCAGGGGCAATGAGAGAGGCTGGCATTATTCTGCCAGATGCTGTCCCAGCCTTGCTACTAAAGCATCTGAGCAAATCTGCTTGAGAGCCAGTGTAGCATAGTGGTTATAGTGTTAGACTAAGTTTTGGGGATCAGATTTAACCTAGGACCTTTAGCTGCTTGTTAGGAACAGTGCTTGCATTATTTTGCTTGGAATAGCTTTTTAAAAAATCCTGTCCGCTTTTGGAAGTCATGAGTAGGATGCCACAAGAGAAAATGATGCATGACAGATGCTCTGAAGTCTCTGCCAGAGGATTTCTTCAACCCTACTAAATTATTTTTACTGGAGCTGCTGGGACTCGAATCTCGGACTTTCTGCATGCACAGCATGTGATCTGTGATCATGGCCAAGTACAGATCTGAATCGGGCACAGTCCTAATTCATTACCATAAGCACTGCCCCATGCTGGCTCTTGTGGGCATAGTGCTGCTTCTTTTCTCTGTCTGATGCTCTGTTCTTTTCTTGCTAAGTAAGAGTTTATCTCCACTGTCCTGGCCTAAAGCTGGGGGGGGGGGGAACACATACACACACAATAGCAAAAATCTCTTGTTGTGTGTTCAAGGAAATCAGATGCAGAATTTCAAATGAGGCCTCAAATAGCCCCATCTCTGCCCTCTGAACTATGTCCTCAGAAATGTTACTGCAGGTCTGGAAGTGAGGAAAATGAAGGAAATCAAGCCCACCATTTCCTGCTAACTATTTACAAGATGCAAACAATCCCTTTGGAAAATATGTAATCCCTGCTCCCAGTTCTAGCACTCCCTCACCTTACTGTTCCATTGAAATGAGAAGTTGAAAAGGATTCTGTGGAAACAACTGCTGTGCTTTCAAGTCATGCAATTAATTGAGAAGTTATTTTTATTCTGTGTCATTCATTCATTCATTAGCAGGGGGAAAAGCCCACTTGCTGGGTGCCCTGATGCTGCAGGCCATTTCTAAAGAATGGGTGACTGGTATCAATTCTGCTTTAAAGGGGTTTACAGCCTCTAATCTAGAGAAATAGCAGGCTACAGGGCCAGATTCTGCTGGGGGGCAAAGGAAGGGGAACATCCATTGCTAATTACCATTGTCAGCAAACTCTGTTCAGTGCAAGAGTAATTCAGCAGCCTGTTCCTTGTAACAGGGATTCCTAGTAAAGGAAATCCTAGAACTTAAATACTAATAGACCTCAGAGATAAACAAGTTAAACAGTTGCCAGAACACTCTGTGTCTTTATTTCGATTGAGAGACTCAATTGAAAGTAATTGTACCAGAGTCCTCATTCTAGGGTTGCCAAATCTTGAAAACGGACCGGCGGGGGAGCGTCCTGCCGGTCCGGGAGCCGATCGTGTGCGCGCACGCGCGTGCCGCCAGAGCATCACCGGAAGTGACGTCACACGCTGGGCGGGGCCACGCCATTTGAGGGGAAAACAAAGAGTTTTCCCCTCAAATGGCAGCCATTTGAGGGGGAAACTCTTTGTTTTCCCCTCAAATGGCGTGGCCCCGCCCCCAGCGTGCGACGTCACTTCCGGTGACACGCACGCCGGGGCGGAGTTCCCCCCGGGCCCGGATTCCCCGGCGTCGGGTAACGGGCCTCCGGGGCGGGGGGAATTCCGCCCTACCGGGGGGGTTGGCAGCCCTACCTCATTCAGTCCTCCTGCTCCATGGATTCCAATCCATGTCAACTAATGCACCTGAGCATTTGTCTAACCAGGTCCTACACATTACCTGTTATGGTGATTCTGCAGTGTCCCTAAGGCAACTTGTTCCATTCCCCTTACCATCCTACATTAGAGGCTGGCTACAGGTCATTCTCTAGGTAACATAGGGAGCTGGCCACCCATCTCTCTGGACCATAAGCAAACTTTACCACACCCACGAAGGACTGTCAGTGGGGAGTAGTGTAAGAATTTGGATGCTGCAGAGGGTCATCTGTGCTGATACATGCAGCTTCCCTGTGATTTCCTGTGGCCACCACAAAGCCAACAGCCACCCAGGTCCGCTCAGAAAATGCTTCCTATGTGGGAAGTAAGTCCCACTGCATTCAAGGAGGCTTACTCGTAAGGAAGTGCACATAGGATTGCAGCTTTGGTGTCCAGCCAAATTCCTTTTTGGTTGCGGCTTGAGTCTTTTGTATTCCTGATAAAGGATACAGAGGACATGAAAGAGATTTTCTATCCGGCCCTTTGGCAAGTCACGCTTATTGGAGGGAGCGAGAAGTGTTGGTTTTTGTGGCTGCTTCCTCTGATTAATGCTTGTCTGCAGACTAGCTAGCTGGACCACGCAGGTTAAACCACATTACTTCACTTCCTGTTTGTAGTAGTATTGTGTGGCTTTCGTCTGCTTCTTCTGATGCGCCTTTGCACACTGCCTTCTGCTACAGCAACCGGATTGCGATTCAGAATGTTTGAGGAAGCGGTTTGTTGCCAGCCCCCCGCCCTTAAATTGTGGGTGAGGGCTGCGTAACTGTGCGGCCTCCCCTACTTTATAACAGACATCTTTGACATTTGCTGTGTTAATTCTTCCCATGGAGATTATCAAGGCTTATTTTAAGAAATAATTAGAACTACACACCACACGCATACACAAGAAGAATGAAAAACAAGACCTACGAAGTGCATTTATATGGCAGTAACCTTTAGGACTTCTGTCTATTTGGGGTTCCCATGTTTAAAAATATTTATACCCTCCTTTTCTCTCCAGTGGGAACCTGAAGCAGCTTACAACATTCTCCTCCACTTTATCAACCCTGTGGCTGACTCTGGCTGCCCATTAATGTAGAGAACCCACCTCACATTTTACTGACACAGGGGGGGAGAGGCCTGCCCCCATTCTTCCACAGCTCAGGGAGAATTGTCTGCTAGGTCAGTGTATAAACCAGCCCATTTTTTAAAGTGGGGGAGTGATCTTAGAAGTGGCAGAGAAGGGCTGTATGCTCTGGTGACAGTAAAGATGACATATTAGTAGGATGGTGTGGAGTAGGTCGGAGAAGATCGGATGGTGACTGTGGGTCTCTAATTCTCGTTTAAAGGCACATTATGGCCCTGTAAGGCCCTGATTTAAATTGGGACTGCACAGGCAGGAAAGAGAGATTTAACCAATCCTTGGCCCCTGCCACACGGACAGGAAACTGCAGAGGAGAAGTGTGGCTGTTTGCCCCGGGGCAAACTAACATGCAGTAAAGCGATCAGACCTACTGTGGAGGTTCTGTGGAGGTACTGTGGAGGTTCCATGGCAAGGGAGAGGTGCCGATCACAACACACGCCTGCGCGCAATGAAGAAGCGCGCGGCGCGGCGAACTGGTTTTCTTTTTTTGTGTACACTACGAATGCGCATGCTCCGTTGGGTGCGTGTGCGCATCCACGGAGACGTGGGGGAACAAAAACCCTTTTCCGCAAGGGGACATGGGCGGGCGCCGGATACCACCGGAAACGCGATCAGACGCCCGCCCTTGCCCCGCAGTTTCTGGAAACTAGTACCTCCAAGGTACTAGTTTTTTGCTGCGCTTTTTCGGCAGGAAGCCTCAGTTGTGCCACGGAAGCACTACGCTTCCCAGATGTGCTGGTGAGATCGCGACCGGAAACTCCGCTTGTCTTCCGTATCTCTTGCGTGGCTAATGTTGCGTGTGACCGCAGCCCTAATACAGTTTTGCTAACTGAAACGGGGATCTCCAGGGTCATCCAGTCCAACCCCCAATGGAGTTTCCATTTTTTTTCTTTAAAGGACTATTACTATAGTTTCACTTTGCAAAACTATGTGAAAGTGAAAGAGTTAACCCTACACTGTCTCCATGTGGCCCTGATCTGAATAGGGATTCCATGTGGTTGAAATTCAGGTTTTAAAGACACTGGGAAGACTCAGCATTTCATCTTCTTGGAGCTAAGTTTAAATGGTATTTGTATCTCTTCAAACTGCTGTATCTTTCAGCAGGATAGCACCATGCGTGCTAATGGCCTAATGACATTACGTTGTCTTTGGTCCTCCCTGTATCTGCAAGAGCAGATGTGTATTGTGAGTTCTGTGCTGGGAACCCAGGCATCTGTGGGCCCAATTTGAATTGGGATCATGGCACAAAGGGAGAGGATGCTTTACAGCACAATTCTAAGCAAAATTACGCTTCAATAGGCTTAGAAGGTTATAACTGACCCTCGAAAGGATCCCATGCCTGGTCTGCACCTGCCCTCCAATAGACCCAGGAGAGAAGGGGCAGGCTTGCTTCAGGTTCTGCTCAGCTCATGCTTGCCCACATTGCACAGGGCGGCAGATACTGGCTTGCAGCAGCAGCTCCTGCCCATGTGGTGTGTGTGTGTGGGGGGGGGCTGCTGGTTCCCCAAGGCAGGGGCCACTGGCTTGCAGCAGTGGCAGCTCCCACTCCCCTCATGGGGGCTGCCAACTTGCAGCCATGATGGGCTCCACTCACTTCCCATGCCATCAGCCCACCAAGACTTTCCTGGTGGCTTTAATAGCCAGTCCATCCCTGCTCTTCTTAGGATTGTGCTGTAAGGCTCCTCACCCCCTTCCTGACCAGAAATGGCTGGGGAGGGGCTGTTTGCTCTGTTGGGGGCTTCATGCATACTGGTGGGGTACACATGGGTTTCCCCAGTGGAGAAAGTCTGGCTGGAAACTGATGACTCCTCTCCCTATGTACTGTGGTCCCAAACCAGATTGTGCCTGTGCATGTTTGGGATTAAGTTCCCAGTATGGAACTCACAGCATACATCTGGTTGCACAGACCCAGGGACTACTGGGGGAGGATAGAAGGAAAATACCCCAAGATTTCCTGCCAATGGCATTGAAGATACTGTTCATACTTTGAATAACCAGTCACAATGTAGTGGTCAGAGTGCTGGAGTAGGATCTGGGAGATCCAGGCTGAAATTCCTATTCTGCCAATAGAAACTGCCTGGGTGACTTTGGGCCAGTCACCTACTCTCAGCCCAACTTACTTCACAGGGTAGTTGTGAGGATGAAATGGAGAAAGGGAGAAGGTTGTAAGCCATTTTGGGTTCCCATTGTGGCAAAAAGCAGATTATAAATGAAGCAAATAAATAATACTGAGCACTGATTAGTCTTTCCTTATAAAAAGCAGCTGACGAGGCACTTGGCTTGCCTGACCGTGGATCCTGTCTTGAACTTTGTGTAGGGATTTAATTCCATCTCCCATGTTGCTCATCGTCACCATCTCCCTGTGCAACCTGTCTACCAAACTGTTTTCCTTCCGGGGAGCCAAGGCCAGTCCATCAAGCATCCCGACCCATGCAGGATACGGAAGCACATTAAATGTCAGTGTTTTGGATGCCCTGTTTTATCATGGAAAGGTTTCCCCAGTGTGACAGTCCGAAGAATGCTGTGAAGGCTGGAGAACTGCAGCCAGTCCAATAACTTGCCTTGTGTGCCCTGTAAAGGGAGAATCAGGTACAGCCAGAGATATATGCAAAAAACCCAAAAAAACAAATTAACGCTCAGTTAATGAAGCTTTTACAATGGATGATTGTAGGCTTTAACACCTGAATCTTCACATGTTGCTGTACAATTTAGCGCATGTATAAAACTGCTTAGTTCAAAAGAGTCACTCATTGAGTGCACACACTGTCTTCCAGCATTAATTTGAAAGGGATGAGCAAACCCAGTGGCATAGCTTTTTTTCTGTCAAGTTGTAGCTGACTTTTGGTAACCCTGTAGAGTTTTCAAGGCAAGAGACATTCAGAGGTGGTTTGCCACTGTCTGCCTCTGCGTCACAACCCTGGTATTCCTTAGTGTTTCTCATCCAAATACTGACCTGCTTAGTTTCTGAGATTTGACGAGATCAGGCTAGCCTGTGCCATCCAGGTCAGGGCATGGTACAGCTAGCCAGCTGTATTTCCTACCTGCATATACTGTGTCTGCAAAAGAGCTTCATTCTCATCAATCCAGGCTGCTAAGTTGATCTTTATTGTCTTCATCAATCAAGCAGATGAGCCAAATACTAATTTAACATCCCTGGGTTATCAGACTACTGAGAACACTTCCTTGTCATAAAAGGACCGTCTGCCTGGCTAAAGGAGGACACAAGGAAAGTCCAGCAGTCGTCTGCATCTCCTGTAACCTAGTAAAGATGCCACAGAATTGGCATTAGAGAGCTTTCTAATTTGTTGCTACTTGTTTAGCATTAAATATGGCATATGCTGCCTTCCAGAGACTCAGGACTTGTTAAATACAGCTCTGCCATACTTAGGGCCGAGAACATAAGAGAAGCCATGTTGGATCAGGCCAATGGCCCATCCAGTCCAACACTGTTACACAGTGGCCAGAACTGCAGAAGTCCTCCCACTGTTGCTCCCCAAGCACCAAGAATACAGAGCATCACTGCCCAAGACATTGGGTGCATTCAGACGGGCCATTTAAGCCGGCATAAACTGTTCCAGTTGGAACCGGAGCAGTTTGATCTGGTAGAAACGCGATCACACTCACCTCCTGACTGCGCAGCACATCACGATATGCCCGTTCACACTACTGATGCGCAGCAGCGCGTGTCAGCGGTTTTTAATTTTTTTTTTACATTTTGCACATGCGCATAGGCAGCCATCCACAGAGTTGAGATTTTCATGCGGGCGCAGAACACCCCGTCCCAAAAAGTGTGCCCTGAAGCAAAGACTTCCCTTTAAACTTTTACAGTGAAAAGGGCCGCCATGAGGTCCCAGACTCATCTGCAGCCTAAAACTAAGAAACGCCGGGGCGAAGCTTCGCCCAAGCACACATCATGGAGGCTAAAAAAAAAAAGGCGACCGAAAAGCGGAAGCCTTGGGCTTCCGAACAGAAGTGGCTCTACACCGGTGGAGAGCAATCAGATGGGGATAATGCGGTTGGAACCGGAGCACTCAGGATACCACCACTTGGGGACCTAGTAGCAGAATACACCGGTTTAAAGGGTGTTTGTGACGGTTAGGGACGGAAGGCAGATGTTCGCTGTGTGATCACGGGTAAGTACTCTGATTCTAACCGGCATCTATACCGGCTTAAATACCCGTCTTAACGCACCCACTGTGTTCCATCTGTACACTGTGGCTAATAGCTCCATATGTTTATCCAATCCCCTCTTGAAGCTGATAAAATAAGAGAGAGATGGCCCCACAATTCTATGTTCTTGTTTCAGATTATAATTTTACTAAGCCATGGAAGAAACCAAATGCCAGTCAGGCCAATGCCCTGCTGGGAGGTAGGACCATCTGTCCATCCATCCATGTATCCACCAGTCTTTCACAGATCAATTACTCGTACTGCCGTATGTCTAAGCAGAGATGTCAGTTGTTAGACTGGGAACAGAGAGCCTTGAGTTCAAATCATTGTTCAGCCCCACACAGTCTTGCTGTGTCGGGCTGAACAATAACTCTCTCTCATCCCATCATACATTACAACATTTATGTAATAATAAAATGGAGATGGGGAAAACCATGTACAGTGCCCCGAGCTCTTTGGAAGAAAATGGGATGAGAGAGGGAGAGAAGCATATTTGCTGACAGAATTTGACATGAGTTGTAGTCTGCTTGGTTAGATATATGATTGGTTGTCTATTAATATGCTGAGATTTTTTAGTTACAAAAAAACTTAATTATGGTTACCAAAAAACTCAATTTTGGTTACAAAAAAACTTAATTATAGTTACAAAAAACTTAATTATTGGTTGGATATTAATATGCTGAGATTTTTTTAGTTACAAAAAAACTTAATTATGGATCGAGCCCACGTTATGCTTCCTGATTGCTGTACCTAGAAGAAATTGCAACATTTACCCATAGAGTTGCATCTTCTTGTGAGATGTTCGTGTTCAGATAGAAATATCCAAGCGCAGATGAAAATTGCCTGAGTTGCGAAGTGTGAGTGTGTGCTGAATTGCTGTTATCTCAAACTGAACAACTAAGAAAGGATTGTGCTCCCTGTCATGAATACGGGGTGTGGCTAGTGAAGATTCCCATCTGTGACAGTTGGGAGTGCATGGTTTGTTTAGTTTTGTCCAGTTTCTGGAGGCTTGATAAGAGAATAGTGGTGTGCAATTTTTTTTCTTGGTATTTTTCAGTTCGGACCCCCAAAAACTTCAAGATTCCTGAAAAATCCCAAATCCCAATGTTGGTAATATATTTGGATCTGGGATATTTCAGAAATCCCAGTTTTTTCCAGGTCCAAGAGACCTGTGAAGAAAAAAGCTGAGGGGGGGGGGGAAACAGCAGTGGAAAAACTGCAAAAAACAGCTGAGAAGCAGGAGCAGATTTCTCTCACCTTTAGTTGGTTTTTGGGCTTTCTTCTGCAGTCCCTTTAAACAGAATGCATTTAAAGGGATTGCACAAGAGAGCCCAGAAAACAGCTGAGCTCCTGTTGAATCCTGACCATGCTAAAACACTGGGATTCTACATGACTTTGGGATAACATCATCTTTTGAAGAGTTCTCAGTCATAATAATATTATCTATAAAGCCAGTTTGGTGTAATGGTTAGGAGCGCAGACTCTAATCTGGGAGAACTGGGTTTGATTCCCCACTCCTCCACGTGCAGCTGCTGGTGTGACTTTGGGTCAGTCATTGTTCTCCCAGAGCTGTTCTCTCAAGAGCAGTTCTCAAAAGAGCTCTCTCAGCCCCACCTACCTTGTTTTGGGGAGGGGAAGGAAAAGGAGATTGTAAGCCGCTCTGAGACTCCTTTGGGTAGTGAAGAGTAGTGTATAAATCCAATATCATCTTCTTCTCTCTAAAGCTCTATTCGGAGAATTCAGAGATTTTTTGCAGATACTCTTGGGGTGATTTCCCACAAGCACTGTTCCGCGCTCACTCTTCTCTTTGCCCTGATCGTACGTGTCTTATTTCACACAAGCTGCTGCGTGGCTGCATTTTGCCCTGCAGCTTCGCACGATTTTCCCCACATCTACTCAATCCTGTTTTTTGAGGATTGAGTAGACGCGGGGGAAATCGCACAAAGCTGCGGGGCAAAATGCGGCCGCGCAGCAGCTTGCGTGAAATATACACGTACCATCCGGGCAAAAGGGAGGAGTGAGTGCGGAGCAGCGCTTGTGGGAAATCACCCTTGGTCTATGATATCATTCTGGTTTTTTTTTAAGTAAACAATTAAGCAGAGAATGGGCCATCTTTCATTTCTCACTGTTGTCTTTTTCTTCCCTCCCTTCTTCCATCTTTCCCTCTTGCAGAAATGGAAAATGAAAGGGAACTTCATCCAACACTTTGTCAGTGGCCTGTGCCTGGAAAGCCAGTCCAGCAGATTAGTGACCAACATCTGCCAGTCAGATATACTGGGCCAACAGTGGGAGCTACTCCAAGTCACATGATGGTTGCCAAGCAACCTTCTGTTGCTTTTGCATGAGACTCTGGGAATGGAAGGGGTTAGGGTGGGAGATGAAGTTTGATTATCTTTAAACCTTAAGTATTTTGATTGTGAACCTCAGCCAATAACCATTTCAATTGAAATTTCAGTGTTTTTTTAATTCATTAATAAGTACTCCATTATGTGAACAATCATCACTGGAAATGGCCCATTTGTTTTCTTGTTTTCTCACTGTGAGTACTACCTTAGGAAAATTAACAGCAGTTCCAGGCTGGAGAGGGGCACAGTCCAGTAACCAAGGCTTAGATCTGACAGACTGACAGTTCTCGCCTTCCATTCCTTCCTCTTGGGAAACTTGTGCCAGTCTATGGTCTCATGGAGCTGTTGCCATTGGTCTGTGACAATGCTTAATGTGAACTCCTGATGGATTTGTTTGGCTTCATGTACTTTCAGACATGGCCTCACCTCTCATTTTGCATATGTGTTGTACAAAATGCTTTATAGCAAAGTTGGTGCAAATAGTTGTGGGAGATACACAATGAAGGAAAGATGAAAGAAGATAGGATTTTTACTATTTTGTTTGTGTTTCTGTGTTTTTACTATTTTGGTTGCGTTTGAGTGTTTTATTCACTGGACTATATTGATGTTATTCCTTGCAGGAATTCTCTGCATGGCTCATTTTTTATGTATTTGAAAGGGTTGGTGACACTGCAGGAAGAAAGTTGCAACCAACCTTCACCAGCTGAACAGTGTCGTCTGTTTCTTAATCCTTGAGGCCTAAAAGTACAATTTCTTTTAAAAAAAAAACATGAAGAAAAGGGCCTTTCTCACATTCTACACAAGGCATAATGGATGCTTTATACACACACATAACTTTTTAGTTTTACTTTACATATGTTTTTAATTTTACCATTAACAAAACAACATTCAGAAAATTACTGCCTAAACTGTGACAGAAATGTTATTGGAGGTCACTCTCAAGACTGATGAACCTGATGCAGCAGCTGCTCAGAACTGTCTATTAAAAAGTACCATCCAGAAGTCATTCTCTGCCTCTGGGCTGACAGAGCTGGTGTTTTCTGAGCTAAGTGAAGAGTGCGTGAAAGTTCTAGCAAGAAGATGTATCACTTCCTTTTCCCTTTGCTAAGGTGTGTTTGGGATTCATGAGCATGACAAAAGCAGCCTTTTGTATACTTATCATGATCTTCATAGTTTCTGTGTGGTCAGATATTATATGGGGTCACTCTGCCTGCACAGAAGCAGCATTGAAGCACTGGAGAGTTTGAGCCAAAGAACTGGTACTCAAGCCCTCTTCCTAAAAGGGATGTTTTGCCTCTCTGGGCATGCCTTTGAAAGAAGAACCAGCAGCTTCCCACTCGATTCTCTCCTCATTGCCGTATTAATAGCAATTCTGTGAGTGTTCTCATGAAAATCTCCTCAGAATTTTTCCTTAGCTTTAGCTAGCTTGTTTCTGTTCTTAGCTTAGCCCTTTTTCACTTCAGAAGGTTTTTGATTTTTAGAAACAGGTGGATGTCTGTCTGCGTCTTTATTTCTTAGGGTGATTTCTTTTTTGGACCATGGCACAGTGGCTTATATTTAAACATTCCTGCACTTGTATGGCCAAGTTCTTGTTTCTTTTGGGCATGCCTTCTCTCTCCTTTGGGTGAATGAGTTCATTGTTTGCAATTTACCAAGCTGGCCTGTAGAACTGAATACATGACTTTTTGTTCTGCTCCGGGACAGATCAGTTGTCCCTCTTCTATTCTGCAACACTCCCCTTGATTTTTGATACCAAGCTTAGTGTCAGTTTGCCTCTGAGCCTCCATCACAACGAGCCAGTGAGTTATTGGTTTCTGCAATTCCGTCCCACCTTTGCTAGTTTCTTATAACCCCTGTCCATGCCACCATCCCACACTCCTCTGACTAAGTGCCAGAGAGAAGTTAGTGCCACAGTGCTGGGCAACTCTTAAGACTAATGTGAAAAGAATGAGAAGAAGCATTCCAGAGTGGCCTGGCCTTCTAAAATTACCAAGGTTCCATTGAATCTGTACATAAACTGTACATCTCTTCAGTCTTAGAGAAAATAAAAGGGCTGCACCAGTCACTAGGAGATAAAAAAGGCCAAGGCTGATGGGACAAGTAAACTAAAAAAAATGTTTTATTACTCAGCTAAAAATTCCCTACACGTCTTTCAGTGTTCCTTCAACAACTGTACAATTGCTACTTATCTTGTACTCTTGTTGAAGGAGTACTGAAAGACGAACAGATTCCCCTGAAGAAGCCTTTTGGTAAAATGCATAGGAAACATTGTCCTTTTCCCCCCCTCCTTGACCATGCCAATTCCTGCTCATTATCTCTGTCTCTACTGACACCATCATTGGATCTAAGGCAGACCCTGCCTAGCTTTAATCCTTTCTTTAAACCTTGCCATAGTGTAGTCCAAGGGTGAAAAGTTTTTCTCTGGTTTACACTCCATCCAGTTGTTTTGGAGGGTATAAATATTACAAAAGATGCTATCTCTGTGTTGCCCATGGAGAGTTTCTTTGTCATAGGATGCAAAGTGGCCAGGCTCAACTGAGTGATGGGAACATACCAGGGCCCACCAAGACCATCAGAGAGATGACAATGATAAAAACAAATATTAATATGATCAGTATTGAACTGAAAGTTTGTATTACTTGATATCTCCTCAGCTGGAGAGCTTAACATATAGATTTCTAATGTAGGAGAGCACATGGTGTACTAGTTCGTTATTGACCAAATTGTGGAGAATTAGCTATCATCATCTTCTTCAGGGGATGTCTATCTCTACCTGGAACTAATTAAACGGTTTGTCGAGGCCCTTGTAATTGAAATTCACTGGCTGTCCAAATGGACAGTGAAGGTCATTAATGGGTTCTACCAGTTGTCTAGACAGCCATTGCCATAGAGGAGTGGCACTCATTCTACAAGAACAGTATCTACACCTTCTGCCTTCTTGAATGGAGAACCACTATCAGAATCCTGTAGTGGTGCAGCACTGCCAACTGTCTACATTTTTCTGTCACTGTGCCCTTTAAATTTGAGCCAAGGTGAATACTCAGCAAGCTGTCAAGATCTTTTCTCCAAATGTAGCACCAGCATCTGCCTTCAGGTAAGTCAGCTTTCTAGTCACCTATATGAATGATTGCACAGAAACCACAAAGAAGAAAAGCAGGTTGATTGCCTCCCATTGATATTCTTAGAAAGGTCATCCATTTAGTCTTTGCTACTTCGGTTCTCCTACTGTTTGTCTTGACACTAGGGAAGTTGCTTGTGGCAGTCTGAAGTAACTGAGCAGAACTTGATTTCATTCTGCTCAAGGCATGCCCAAAACTCTCCCTCAGACCTCTAGAATGTCCCAAAGTAGCTGTTGTGCTGGTGGGGAACTCTATATGTGGGAATGCTCAAATGGCCCCTTGAAGAACATTATTTACATGATACATGAAACAGTCTTACACTAAGTCCAACAACGGGCGGTAAGTGTTACCTACCCTGACAGGCAACAGCTCCTCAGGGTCTCAGGTGGAGGTCTTCCACATCACTCACCACCTGATCCTTTTAGATGGAGATACCAACTTAAACCTGCATGCAAAGCAGATGTTCTGTGGCTGATTTTGGGCTCCATCCCTGAATTACAGGTAAGCAACCTGTTTTTCTTTGGGGGAAAAATCTTATTCTGAAGGGCTCATTCTAAAATGATTGCCTGTGCATTTGTATTTGGCCCATGATAGCAAACAATCCAGAATTGGAATTCCTTCTTAAAGCTGAAGAAAGAAAAGCTCATCCCTCTACACAGAACATGCATGCTCCTGAAAGCCTTTCTTGACATGTTTGAATCCACACCTGATTTAAGCCCATCATTCCTTGCATTTTTTCCCTCTCTTGCTAGAACACAGGGCATGAACTCAGAGTACTTCCTGATTCATTCCTGATCCTGGTACAAAATGAAAAGAGGGTGCAAACAGCTTGGCAGTTTATGCCCTCTGCAGATCTATAGGCATTTACTTGGGAGTAATTCCCACTGCTGAGTACTGAGGGATTACACACCTTGAAGGTTGACACTGAAGAGATTGAAATTGTTAAAGATGTTCTGTTCCTTGGCTCAGTCATCAACCAAAAGGGGAGACTGCAACCAAGAAATCAGAAGGAGACTGAGAGTGGGAAGGGCAGCTGTGAAGGGGTGAGAAAAGATTCTTAAGCGTAAGGATGTGTTGCTGGCAACCAAGATCAAGTTAATTCATGCCATAGTACTTTCCATTACTGCGTATGGGTGTAAAAGTTGGACAATGAAGAAAGTGGACAAGAAGAAAGTTGGTTCATTTGAAATGTGGTATTGGAGGAGAATTTTACAAATACCATGGGCCACCAGAAAAGACAAATAAGTGGATTCCAGATCAAATCAAGGCTCAACTCTCCATAGAAGCTGAGGCTATCATACTTTGGTTGTGTAATGAGAAGACAAGAGTCACTGGAAAAGACAATAACGCTAGAAAAAGTTGAAGGGAACAGGAAAAGAGGAAGACCCAACATGAAATGGATTGACTCAGTCAAGGAAGCCATAACTCTATGTTTACAAGATTTGAGCAATGCTGTTATTTTGGAGATCATTAATTCATAGGGTTGCCATAAGTCAGAAGCAACTTGACAGCAATTCCTATTGGACTCAGTGAAGTTTACTTATTTGCAAATGTCGGGTTTTTTGCCATTGTTCAGTTGGCCTGCACCAATGCCTGTGTTGGTTCCGCTTGGGCTAACTGCTGTGTAACCAAACTGGAGAACCCAAACAGCATACTAGCATGAGCACTGATGCAAATGTGCTACCAGGATCAGATTCTAGAGTGGCATCAGTAATAGGTCTTCTGACACTAATGTAATTCTCTCTGTCAGAGGTGCCACGTCCTCGCTCTCTCTGGTTTGAACCACATTGGCATGACTGCTGCAAGAGGCAGTATCACTTTTATTTTAGCTAATTGCTTCTGTGCAGAAGAACAAGGCTTTTTGTCACTATCTCTCCCTCAAATATCCACTGATGAAAATTAAGTGCAATTGAGTCTGTGTGCTGATCCCAAGGATGCGTTGCTGTACATATGTAATAGCTCCAGTCCTTCATGGAGCTATCTTTTATCAAAGGTGTTTTCTGTTAATAGAAGTTTAAAATACAGTTAAATGATGTGAGGTGCAATTAAGTGTGTCTCTTGCCTCATAATATTTTTAGCAAGGAAGAAGAGCACAATATGTCTTTGGATTGTTGATCTCCCTCTCACCCAAATCCAGATTGCTCCTCAACAAGAATCTCACTTCAATCTGGCACTCATTAAAATTGTATTCAATAAATACTGAGCCATAATCAGTGGTACTAACTTTCCAACTCTTTGGGAAGATTCCAAGATTGTTAATTGCTATGAACTCTTTTGCTAAATTGGGGCTCACCAATCTTCATTCCCTTTAAAAGCTGAACTGGGAGTTTTGTTCCTCAATACCTTGTTTTTTCTTAGAGACTTTTAGAAGGTTGTCCTTTTTTGGATTTGTGTGTGTGTGTGTGTGTGTGTGTGTGTGTGCCTGGAAATCATGGCTAGCTCTGGTGACTCCTACTGGGGCATGGAGGACATTCAGAGAAGTGGCTTGATAGCCTGCCTCTGGCCTCCTGGCCCTGGTATTCTCTGGAGGGCTCCCATCCAAGTACTTGCCAGAGTCAGCACTGCTTAGATTCCAGGATCTGATGAGATCGGGCTTGCCTGGGCTATCCAGATCAGGGCACTTTTAGCAGGTTCTTGATCTGTTCCCCCCAGGATTAATGGTAGGCCAAACTTCCATTTCCTTCAAGAATGGAAATTTAGATGAAACATTAACTTAATGGCAAAAAAATCACAGAGAGCTTCTTTCTGTGGCACCAAGGTCTGAATCTTTTCAAATGTGGTATGTTGTAGTCTGGTTGCATTTGCACTGGGACAAGAAGATGGAACTCTGTCTCAGGTTGTCTCCAATTCTGACAAACTGCCACCATGTTCTCTGGCTGGCACTTCATTCAAAGATAGCAGAGGAGGCTGTTGGTTACTGTTGTATAGTAATGTATTTAAATGTTTTTGGGGTAAATCCACTGGCTAATTAAGTCTAGAAAGGCAGTACATATATAAGCTCTGTAGCTTCTTTATATTTTACATTTTGCCAATAGACAATGTACTTGAATATGCTTTGATGTATCTCCAATCCTCATTATAGTGACCCTTATACAAAAGATCTCTGGAACCCCTCCTATGGAGGAGTTCCCTTAATCTTCTTTGACAGGATATGTGGATATAAGGCAGTCATTCTGTACTTTGCATGCTGCTTTTATTTCTCATCAAAGAAAAAGAGGGGAATCTCTTGTGCACATGTGGCTCAAGATCAGGACCATTATATGTAACAAAGCTGCAGTCCGCTGAGTTACAGCAATTTACTTGGCAACTCAGTAGTACTTCCAAACAAATTTGTGTAGGTTTAGCTTGCATGCCTTTTTGATATAATCGGCGCTTGTTTCCACATGTGGCCACAAGTTAATTTAAACAAAGTCCCCTTGAAATAATCCAATGTCTCATTCCACTGCAAATCCCTTTTCACTATTTTCAGTGGGCTTTAGTTGTAACTGTTTTATGCTGGATAGTGCCCAATGTCTTTAGGGTCAGATACATATGTTTTGTTTTTAATTATCTTCTTTGCATTTATGCAGATGTTAAAGCAGTGGCATTCACATTATCTTTTCTGGTCCACTCAGTGACTTTGGGCCGACTTGTACATTGGAATTTCTTTTAAGCATTATGGCTAAAAATGTCAATGCCACAAACCTGTGTTTGTGAACATAGTTCACATATACATTTGCCAGGGAGCCAGGATTGGCAGCATCACCCTATCAAATAACATCCTGTGGAAGGCCTGGTTTGCCCCTCTGTATTGTGTGAAATGGCATTGGAGCAGCCACTCTGTGCAGTAGGACCTCCCTCTCCTGAGGGATCAGTTAAGATAACTTATTTTCTGGCGGGTTATGATACCTTATTTGTTCTTAGGATTTCAGGCTCCCTTACTGGATTGTCTGTATTAGAACCTTTCCTAGTCCAGTAATTTGGTGCTCAAACAAAAGCATGGGGAGCCTGCCTTTAAAAATACCCCATGGTTGAGATGGTGTGGGGGTAACTCCATGCTGCTGTCCTCTGTCTTACCGTCATCACTTGGGGTGACTTGGGGTATTGTGAAAGATCTGGTTGACTATAAGCTGCCAGAGCTTCCCATCACAGGGGGCATCCTAGGTAAGGAAATTATATTCATGCCATTGGGAAGCAGCCTCTTCAACACTTAGACATTAGAGAAGTCACTGGGTCATGTTTGTCCCCATCCTGTAGCTAATGCTGAGCCTGGCCCCATGAGGATCCATAGACCCTGGAAATGAGGCTGGGTTCAGATAGGGGGTATGCAGCTGCAGACCTGCTCCCCCCCCCCCCCCGGTATGCAGGAAAGAGAGAAAAGTTAAAAAAAGGAGGTAGGGTAAATCCCCCCAAAACAAAGGAACATTGTGCTTGTGCAGAATCCTAATAGAGCATCCCCATGGGCCAGAAGTGGGTGCAAGAAGGAGGTGGAGATGCCCAGCACCCTGGGGCTGTGTGGGTGGACTGGCAAGCAGAAGGGGGAGCTGGAGGCACTGCTGCATGAGCTGGGTAGGTGGGGGAAAACAGGAGTTGCCACTACACCTGGTAGGGCAGCAGCCAAGCAAGGAGGATGAAGAGTTCCTGTTGCTGGTATTGCAGGGTAGGTGGGGAGTAGGAGGAGCCACTGGCCCACTGCCAGCACTCTGGGTGGGCAGGCAAGGAGGAGCAGGGGCTGCCACTGTCCTCCACATTGTTGCGGCGGCAGCCACCACTATCACAAAAGCCAGGCAGATGGAGGCAAGCTGGCTGGCTGGCTGATGAGGGGGGGAGCAGGAATCCTCCTGTGACGACCCCTTGTCTGGGGAGGCCTGGTTTCACTTTAAAAGTGTTCTTTATATTTTGTTCTATTGGGGATATCCGGCTGCCACCAGGAAATTTTTAGGCTTTCCAAATTTTTATACTTTCTTTTGGCTATCACTGGGTAGGTAGGTCGAGGTTTTAGGCTTTCATGAGGGTCTATGTGTTTCCTGAGAAATTATTTCTTTCAGAGCTGGCAGACTTAAATAAAAGAAGATTTATTGAAACAGTTCATAGATTAAAGTGTAGAACAATGTAACCAGTAATGTGAATAATTTTAACAATTTCGTTGTGTCTCCCCCAAGATCTGCTCCCTTTCTGACAGGGATTTTTCAAGTAACTTTGTAACTCATTATGTGTTTCCTGAGAAATTATTTCTTTCAGAGCTGGCAGACTTAAATAAAAGAAGATTTATTGAAACAGTTCATAGATTAAAGTGTAGAACAATGTAACCAGTAATGTGAATAATTTTAACAATTTCGTTGTGTCTCCCACAAGATCTGCTCCCTTTCTGACAGGGATTTTTCAAGTAACTTTGTTACTCATTACTCAGGGTCATATAGGTTTCCTATTTCACTCCAGTCTGTCACTCAGACTTTTTATTTTTCTCTTTAACTTTACTTTCTTGTTTTCTTATACATTCAACTTTTCTTCATACACAGAACCTAACTCTTGTATCACACACAATACTGTCTCTCTCTCAGACTTCAGAACTAACTAACTTATCAACTGTCTTTATCAACTGTCAAACCTCTAACTGTTTCTCCTGAAGGACATACCCATTCATCCACTCAGAAACACTTTCCAAAACCCCTCCCCCTCTCTGTCAATCACCAATCACACCACACTTGTCTCTTCAAGCACTCTAGTCCACCGCACAGCCATGCAACCAAACTTTTAAAGAGACGCACACACATATAAAACAAGGAATCATTACACCTCCCCATGAGTCTTAGGGGTCCCCCATTTAGACATACGTCTTAGGCTTACTTTGTCAAGATTAGAGTAAGGGGTTTCATATACATACTAGGAACAGAAATTGAATGAAATGAATATGGATTTTCTGCTCTGATCTGGATAGCCCAGGCAAGCCCAATCTTGGAAGCTATGCAGGGGAGACTCTGGCAAGTGCTTGGAAGGGCAACCTCCAAGGAATACCAGGGCTGGAACACAAAGGCAGGTAATATCAAGCCACCTCTCTGAAACATCCTAGCCCCACTAGGGGTCAGCAGACGTCACCGTGACTTCCAGGCTCAATAGCACATACACACACAAATACCAAAAAAAGAAGAAATAAATAAATATGGATTTTCCAAGGCAACTCTTTAAGTGTCAGAAATATTCAATAGGAGACTGCCATGGTCCAATCTGGTTGATCAAAAAATTTGAAGCACTGTAAGTGTAGTGAAAATATGCTTCTCCTGTAAAGTATCCTATATTTTGAATGGAACTGAACAGATCAAAAGAAAATTATACTAGATAATCTCACAGCATGTGCGGATTCATGAGCTCACAGATGGAATGACCATTCCAAACATACATACAATTACCTTCTCTTCTGTCACATCTTTTTGTACCTGTTCCCAAAGCCACTACTTCTTACTCACTGTCCCGCACATACGAACTTATTCTTACAAATTTAATTAACTCAGGGAAATCTGTCAATCTGTAGAATCTAATGAGATCCAGAAGCCATATAAGTATGCATGAGTCCAACGATTTCTTTCTCTTCTTGTTCAGCACGTTCACAGAAAACTGCAAGGGCAGAATAGGGTGACCCACCCTTGCTGCAAAATACATGAATTCTGTTGTGCAAGATTGTATGGCCTTGCAATCATCCCATCTACAGAATTGCCCAGACACATGGGAAGTGAAGCCACCAGCCCCTTTGGACTTCAAGAGCTGGTTGTTATTCAGATGTACAAAAGAAGGCCGTTCTTTGATATGGTAAGTCAGTGGTCCCCAATCTTTCTGAGCTTCCAGGCTCCTTTGGAACTTTGAGATAAGGTAGGGAGTATCATCACAAAATGGCTGCCATGAAGTGGGCTAATTGCAAAACAGCTACCACAAAAGGGAGAGCCAAACTATTAAATGATTGTTACCAGGGCTTTTTAATAGCCTATGGTATTATAATAAATTACTGATGTGTCTATTTTCTGATGGGTACACTTTTGGATGAACACCGCCACCCACATAATACAGTATCCATACAAAGACTGCACCACCTCTCCATGCATGCCTGAATTGGCTTTCACACCTTTCCTATCTGAAATTCGCTCTAAAGATACCACCTTAGGCATGCTTAAATTTGCACTGAGCTGATACAAACGTGAGAGGACTAGTGTATCCATCACTGCACGTTTGACACTGCACTTAACAAAGGATAGTTTGAGATCTGTAAAATCTTTTTTTTTGGTATTTTTCTTGTGTGTGTGTGTGTGTGAGTATGCAACTGGAAGTCATGGCCAACTCCTACTGGGGTCCTGGAAAATATTCCAAGAGGTGGCTGAATAAGGCCTGACCCTGCTTAGCTTCCGAGATCTGACAAGATCACGCTTGGCTGGGCTATCCAGGGGAGGGCAAGATGTGTAAAGTCTTGTGCTGGGAGTAAGGATGGTTTTGAAGGAGGAGTACTGCTGGCAACGGTCTGGTTATACCATAAGGAAATGTTTGATAATGAGCCTCTTCTACTGCCTGTATCTGATGCTGTAATTTTCCTTTGGAGTTGAGTGAGGAAAATATCAGGCTGAGTACAGGTCCACATCCATCCAGTCTTACTTTGTTGGACACCATTATAGTATGTAGCTGTCATTAAACTGAACAGCAGGCAGTTCTTACCATATATGCTTCTAGAACTGGGAAACTATCCAATATTATAAGGGGCAAATGTTAAAACAAGGACCAAACTCGGGACACTCAAGATATATGGCTTACCATGAAGGGAAGACAAAGGCACTGGTTCTTGTGCTGCTTATCTCAGAGCAGGTTGAATCTGAGGGATGACCATGTAGCCTGTTTAGTTTATGGCTCATTTTCAGCATGAAGTTTTATACCATATAAGGAGATGTTTATCAGTCTGTGATTTTAAGGTCATACACTGTGCTCCATTTAACTTGTGGGTGTTTCTAATAGGTAGAACCAAGAGCTTACGATTTCTTTCCATAGGAAATTGCTGGATAGTTACAAAACATTGTATGTTCATATCACTGATTAAATAAAGTTTGTGTTTCTTAACAGTTACTAAACAAGTTAGCAGGTCATTTGATTCCTGAAAAAACTCAGAGTGCTTTTCTGGTAAATAGCCAGTTTCCCTGATCTCAGGCTTAGAGCATTCTGGGTTATCATACTAAGCCTTAAGTAGTACAGATAGTATGACAGAAGGATATTAAAGAGATATTTAAAAGATTCATAGACTCACATACCTGGCACAGCAACCTGAAGCCACATGGCTTATTTACCGAATAAGACCTGGCATGGCTACTTCCCATGTGACATTTTTAAACCTTGGACATGATTTGGAAATGTACACTGTAAAGTCATGCTGTAATGAGTGCATGCTATAAATTAGGGAACAAGTGCATTTCCCACTGTTAAGTACAAGGATCAGGCAGAAGACATATACAGAGACAGACACACATCCTTCTTCCTACTCAAGGATTTATACACACATTTATGATTAATGTTATTTTAAATATGGAAATCTTCATGTGGGAAGCTTATATGATAACCAAGTGCTGATTTTAAAATTCAAACAAAAAGGGATAACCCTACATTATTGATGTGGTTCCTTACACTGTATTTGCCTATGGCATTCGTTCAGACCCCTTAACAGTTCTGATCAAGGGACAGATAACATGCGTATATGAAAACACAGGTGCCCCGCATATGATGGGCACTATCAGCTGTGAATATGTTCATTGCCTGCTTTGGGAACACCTGAATTGAGGCAATTTGGAAGAATAGATTATGGCAACTTTAGTGACCTCACCAATATTTTGTTTGGTGCTGTGCACACTTTTCCTGATCAATGTGTTGAGAATCACAAGCACATTTTGGGTGCGGTCACACAGTCCGTTTGATGTTTCGCTGCTGTTCCCTCCCGCATTTAAATTTGCTGAGTAGATAGGCCAATCCGCCTCCCGTGGCGAAGTTGGTTCACTTGCGCAATGTTCACGGTTTTTCCTGCCCCCTGGAAAATCAAGTGTTTTTCTTGTACTCGTGCTTTGAACGTGCGATTTCGCCTATCTGGACAGCCATCTATCGCAATGGTTGTGATTAGGGCTGTCTGACCATTTTTCCCAACGATGAGATTTTTTTTTCTTTTAGGCTTCTGCCTTTGAGCACATGGGCAATTCACCGTTTAAACATTCAGGTACATGGGCTGGGTGGACGAGCAAAGTCCTCTGCAAGGCGCTCCGGACGACAATGACCGCTGCTGCTGCAGGCTTTGGAAGGGAGGGAAGGTGGAAGAGGAGGTGGTGGCGGCGCAGAGAGTGCGAGGCAGCGGCAGCAGTTTTGTGCGCCCTTGGGTTTGGCAGCAGCTGCGGCGGGGGAGGGCTTATGTGGAACAGACCCTGCCGGGATCTCAGGACCATTGGTCTTTGCCGGGCTTTCCCCCTGCTGGGAGAGATTCAGGAAGGGCCGCTGAGCCCTCAAGCTATCTCCTGGGCCACCTGGGTGGACTGGCAGGCGAGCGGGCAGGCGGCGGAGAGAGGGGAAGGATTTTCAGGCGAGCGGGTGGTGGAAGAGAGGGGCCAGCTGCATTTAATCAGCCCAACCCAAAGAAAAATATTCCCGATTAAATTAAAGCGGGAACAAAGTGGAATTACCTTGTCCGTGTGACCACAGCCTTTGTGCATGAAATTCCTGATCAGGCAGAGAATGCACGTGACCATGTCCTCTTTCAAGCAACATGATTAACTCAAGGGTTAAATTTAGTCATCAGCTTGCAAAAACAAGAACAAACAAGTGGTTTATTTTGATTGCAAAGAAGGGATGGTAAAGAATTTATAAAATCTTATCCATTGTAAGTGAATGTGCATTTATTTAACTGGAGCCAAAAATGCTGTATGGAAATCCTTTTAGAAGGGTTTATTTCTCCCCCTCTCCTTTCATTACAAAATGCACTTTGCCGAAATTAATATATGTGAACACAGGTTTTGTGTTTTTTCCTCCCCTTTTCTTAACCAAAGCATGTACCTGAACCTGTCTGTTAAGATGCTGGAATAAACTCCACTTCTGAAAAATGTGTTTCAGCATTTTAATTGGGCTCCATTGCGGCAGCATTTGCACAAACACTTCAGAACTGGATTACTTCTGGGACAGAAATAAACACAGGCAGTGGCTCTGCAGCCGCAAATTTAGTGTGTGTTAAATGAAATTTAGGTACTGTTGAATGATCCAGTTGTAGTTCCAAATATCTCAACAGGAAAATGAAAAACGTGGAAGATTTGAGATTCAGAGTAACTGAAATAACTAGCCAGAGAGCTATCTTCAGTGTAGCATCTGTGCACCTTTTTTCATTGCAAAATATGAGATTGTGACATTTTTCACTACATCAAGCGCTCTTTCAATGGAAACTGGGGGGAGAACACAGAAGCCGCTATAATCTTACTTTTGGCTGCTCCCTCCTCCCCCACGGTGGAGGGTAGCATTTATTTCAGACAAACCAGGGGGCTCTGCCCATGCCGGCCAAGGCCAGCGCTGCCCCCTCCCTTCTCTGAGCTTTGTTCCTCTCTGAACCCCTTACTTCCCTTGTCCCACCCCATCTGGGTTTGCATAGGGCTAGCCAGAGGCCTTTGCTGTCCCTGGGCTGGCAAAGCTCCTATTGCTGCTATGCTCAGCCACTGCTTGGTCAGAGGGAGGCTCTGCTGCAGGTGGTGCAACTCCACTCCTGCTGGGCCCAAGCCTGTCCTGGAGCAGCTGCTGCCTTTCAGCCAGTAGGTGGGGCATCCTCCGGCTTCCACTGCTGCCTCTGTCCCACAACATCTTACTTTGAAAAAAGTAATACAGGCTGCGGTCACACAAGCAGTTCACACCAATATAATAGTTGTGTTACTTTTGTGGATCAGACAGCAGCTGCCTTCCGTGCCCCAGTTGTCAGCACCCCATTTTGCCTCACTTTGGAAGGGCTTCCACTCTGTATTTCCAGCTGTCTGAACTCCCCTCTTGCAAAGTCAAGCCATTTGGGAAGTCTGAACCGTCCCTTCCATTTCTGTCTCCTTTTTTTTTTATCAGGTAGTGATTTTTGCATAAGCACATAATCGCCCCTGGTGTTGTCAATCACCTCTGCCAAGTAGTCATTCTGGATTGGGAGTCCCTGGGGGAGTTGTTTTTGAGCAACAAATCCCCCCCCCCCAAAACCCTCTCTCCTCTTTCTGTGTCAGAGTCTGAGAGCATCCCATGACTGACACAAGGGCAAATGCATGAGTCAATGGGACTACTCTCATGTAAATCTGCACTTACTCCCTCCATGTATTCCATGGAAGAGAGGCAAATGGAAGGAGGCTGAGAGGGGGCAGAGTAATTGGCAGAGAGATTGTGGAGCTGTCAAAAAGGAGCAGGAGCTTCGGATACACACTTAATGCACGTGGGTGAAAGACAAAATAATAATAATAATGCTGCAACAATCTGAACGATGGACCATGGGACTAGCGCTCACTGAAGCCGGTTCAGGGTGGGATGTCCAGTCAAAACTTCCCGCAATTATTTAAACAGCTGCAAATAGAGGCGCAGCCAGATCGCTCCAAGCCTCCAGTGTGACCGCAGCCACAGGGAAATTTCTGGATGAGCTTCTAATACCAAGATAACAGAAAAACACTTCATAGAATCATAGCATCACAGAGTTGGAAGAGGCTTATAGTCCAACCCCCTGCTCAGTGCAGAATCATTGAGACTGACTTTAAAGACTGACTTTGTTTCTCTTAAAAAAAACAAACTTTCTACATATCAAGTTTGGCCAAAAATAAGGGATGAATTGAAAAGGGCATCCTGCATGAGTCAAAGTAAAGCCACAACAATTCAGTATGTAAGATCTGTCCATTCCCAAGTGTTTGAGGTGCTCATGTCATGGTGCTTGAACAGTTGGAGTGCCTTAACATCTTACTGCACACTGCACATTTTGTGGAAAGGCAGCAAATATAATCTCTCCTTATATATAAAAACAATTTGGGGTGACCACTGGCCACTGGGGTGGTGGGATAAAATGCGCTCCCTCGGCCATTGGTCCATGGCCTGCCCCTCAGGGCTACTGCTGCGCCATTGGCTGGGGGGGAGGGACGAGCCTGGCTGCCTTGGCCTGCACACGGTGCCAGGCATGTCCAGCTCACTCTCCTTGGAGCGCCTGGATGGGACAGGCCCTCCATTGGCCGGATGCCTCCGTGTCACCTCTCCCCACTCGCCCGTCGAACCAAGAGAGGCCAGGGACAGGCGCTCCAGCGCAGGGCCTCCGCCCGAGCCTACCGCCGCCACCACCGGCGGCACGACTTTGGTCCAGCCTGCCGTGTGCCTTCTGAGTGGTGGGTGGTGTGGGGAGTCTCTGCCATCTTTGGCCGACCCCCCCCCCCTTGGTAGACCTGCCCTCTGGAGAACAGGTCTACCCACCCCATAGGAATCAGGACTGTTGTAGTGGTGAAGACAATGTGTGCTACCTTGGCGGCCCGGCCACAGAGCCCTGCCCCCTTTCCAGCGCCCCTCAGCCGCCTGAGTCCCCAGCAGGTGAAGGCTGCCAGAGGTGCTCCCCCTGGCTGCCCGAGGGGCTGGCGGGCCCAGGCAGGTGGCATCGCTCCTCCCCCCTGCCAGAGGGCATGTCTACCAATATAGTGGAAAGGGGTGGGTAGACCTCTTCTCCAGAGGCCAGGTCTACCATTACAGTGGAATGGGGTGGGTAGACCTTTTCTCCAGAAGCCAGGTCTACCAAGATAATGGAAGGGGGTGGGTAGACCTGCTCTCCAGAGCCCAGGCCTACCAATACTGTGGAATGGGGTGGGTAGACCTGTTCTCCAGAGGGCTGGTTACCAATACAGTGAAATATGCCACTATATTGGTAGACCTGCCCTCTGGCAGGGGGGAGGAACGACACCACCCACCTGGGCCCGCCAGCCCCTTGGGTGGCCGGGGGGGGGAGCACTTGGGTGGCCGGGGACTCAAGTGGCCAAGGGGTGCTGGGAAGGGGACAGGACCCTGTGGCCGGGCGGCCAAGGTAGCGCCCATTGTCTTCACTGCTAGAATGAGCCTGATTCCTAGTAAACCATAAAGAGATGTTGGAGGGGTTTTCTGCAGTGTGTCAGGAAGAACTCAACAGGATTCATCGGATCCTTCATGGTCCATCTGAAGAAACATGTAAAGAATTGGAATCCAAGGGGGGTTGAGTGAACTTATAATGATTAAGTAAAAGCAGAAATGGGCCAGGGAATATAAAGATACAGAAGAATGGAAGTATATAGTAACAGTTTGGCCTCATTATCTAGGCTCTGTACCTAGATTTGTGATTCTTAAGAAATACATGCCTCTTCCTGTAGGAAAAGTTAGAAGCTGGAGGTGGAAGGTGGGAAGCCATGAATGCAGTTAGACAATTTTTGTTGTTCAGTCGCACAGTCGAGTCCGACTCTTCGCGACCCCATGGACCAGATCACGCCAGGCCTTCCGGTCTTCCGCCATCCTCTGAAGTTTGCTCAACTTCATGTTCGTTGCATCTGTGACACTGTCTAACCATCTCATCCTTTGCCGTCCCCGTCTTCTTTGACCTTCAATCTTTCCCAGCATCAGGGTCTTCTCCAGTGAGTGCTCCCTTCTCATTTGGTGGCCAAAGTATTTGAGCTTCAGTTTCATTATCTGGCCTTCCAGGGAACAGTCAGGGTTGATTTCTTTGAGGATTGACTGATTTGTTCTTCTTGCAGTCCAAGGGACTCTCAAGAGTCTCCTCCAGCACCATAGTTCAAAAGAATCTATTCTTCGGCGCTCGGCCTTCCTTATAGTCCAACTCTCACAGCCATACATGACTACTGGGAATACCATTGCTTTGACCATGCGGACTTTTGTTGGCAGGGTGATGTCTCTACTTTTTATCATGCTGTTTAGGTTCGCCATCACTTTCCTCCCAAGGAAATCTTTTAATTTCATGGCTGCTGTCACAGTCTGCGGTGATCTGGGATCCCAGGAACGTGAAGTCTGTCACTACTTCCACGACTTCCCCTTCTATTTGCCAAGGAGTGATGGGGCCGGATGCCATGATCTTAGTTTTTTTGATGTTGAGCTTCAAGCCCACTTTTGCGCTCTCCTCTTTTACCCTGAGCAAGAGGCTCTTTAGGTCCTCTTCACTTTCTGCCATTAGAGTGGTATCGTCTGCATATCTGAGGTTGTTGATCTTTTCCCCAGCAATCTTAATTCCCGCTTGTGATTCATCCAGGCCAGCATTTCGCATGATGTACTCTGCATATATATTAAATAAGCAAGGCGACAATATACATCCTTGTCGTACTCCTTTTCCTATGCTAAACCAATCAGTTGTTCCATATCCGGTTCTAACTGTCGCTTCTTGGCCCTTATACAGGTTTCTCAAGAGACATGTGAGGTGGTCTGGTACTCCCATCTCTTTAAGGACCTGCCATAGTTTGTTGTGATCCACACAGTCAAAAGCTTTAGCATAGTCAATGAAGCAGAAGTAGATATTTTTCTGGTACTCTCTTGCTTTCTCCATAATCCAGCGAATGTTGGCAATTTGATCTCTAGTTCCTCTACCTCTTCGAAACCCAGCTTGTACTTCTGGTAGTTCTCTATCCACGTACTGTTGAAGCCTAGCTTGTAGGATCTTGAGCATGACCTTGCTAGCGTGTGATATGAGTGCAATTGTGCGATAGTTTGAACATTCCTTGGCATTGCCCTTCTTTGGGATTGGAATGTATACTGACCTTTTCCAATCCTGTGGCCTCTGTTGCGTTTTCCAAATTTGCTGGCCAATTGAGTGCAGCACTTTAACAGCATAATCTTTTAAGACTTTGAATAGCTCAGCTGGAATACCATCACCTCCACTAGCTTTGTTGTTAGTAATGCTTTCTAAGGCCCATTTAACTTCACATTCCAGGATGTCTGACTCGAGGTCAGTGATTAGACAATAGATTTGTATTATTTCCAAAACAGGAGATGAGGGAGTATTCTAATTTGCTCTCCCCGTACCAAGGGAACTCATACTGTTACTAATTCTATATTGTCACTACTATCTTATGAAACAATTCTGAGATGCTGTGCCCTTCATTTATCCCCCCCCCTCCGAGTATGTATGTGAATTTTAAACATTTTAAAGAGGGGGAAAAGAGTAAACCCTATACAATATAGGCTACAGCATAAAGCAGGTTGCACTGATTAACATAAGAATTTGCCTGAACTGGGTTGCCAGAAATCAAGAAACCACCAATTAGTCCTCTGGGTTTTTTATTGTTCTAGAAACTTGCATTCGGGACAAATGTGCAGCTTGATCCTATATATGCCTACTCGGAAATGTCTGCTCACTCTAATGGGGCTCACTCCCTAGTGTGGGTGCACAGAACGGCAGCCTTTAAGGACCTACCGCTTCTTCTGGCAAGGTAAACAGACTCGTGGCTGAGTCTCATTTACTATGTACAGTACAGTCAACTAGCAATGGAGGCATGGGACTGGGGCAAGGGGGGCGGTCTCTCTGCACTACTGGGGTCCTGGGATCCTATATGTACTAGTTTTTCACATACCCTGCCCATATACACCTCCAGCTTGTTAGCAAAAACAAATAAAAAACATATCTACAGTGCCCCTGAGTGACCTTGTTCCGCCTCTAAAATAATTTCTGCTGACATCATTGAATGGAAGAGACAATCTCTTAATGCTACAATAATTCTAAAAACACGCTGTAGTTTAGGGTGAATCACATCGTTGGAGCACTAAGAAGGACCAGAGGCAAGCCTTCATCACTCATCATGCCTGGAGGTAGTTCCCCTCCCATGTCATCAGTGGGGCCACTAGAAAGGGAGCAGGCAGGTGTCTGACACTCTCTCTCCCCATGACTGAATCTAGTTCAGCAGAGGACTCTGAACTGGCAGAGACGGATCAAGAGAGAGATCTTGGAGTCGTTGTAGATAACTCACTGAAAATGTCGAGACAGTGTGTGACTGCAATAAAGAAGGCCAATGCTATGCTGGAGATTGTTAGGAAGGGTATTGAAAACAGATCAGCCAATATCATAATGCCCCTATATAAATCAATGGTGCGACCTCATTTGGAATAGTGTGTGCAGTTCTGGTCACCACACCTTAAAAAGGATATTATAGCTTTGGAAAAAGTACAGAAAAGGGCAACTCGAATGATAAAAGGGTTGGAACACTTTCCCTATGAGGAAAGGTTAAAGCACTTAGGGCTCTTTAGCTTGGAGAAACGACGACTGAGGGGTGACATGATTGAGGTTTATAAGATTATGCATGGGAAAGAGCAGGTAGAGAAAGAGGCACTTTTCTCCCTTTCTCACAATACATGAAATTGCTGAGCGGTCGGGTTAGAACGGATAAAAGGAAGTACTTCTTCACCCAAAGAGTGATTAACACATGGAATTCACTGCCACAGGAAGTGGTGGCGGCTACAAGCACGGACGGCTTCAAAAGGGAATTAGATAAGCATATGGAGCAGAGGTCCATCAGTGGCTATTAGCCACAAGGTATAGATAGGGACTCTGGGGCAAGTGATGCTCTGTCTTCTTGGTGCTTGGGGAGGGGGGCAACAGTGGGAGGGCTTCTAGTGTCCTGGCCCCACTGGTGGACCTCCTGATGGCACTGGTATTTCTGGCCACTGTGTGATACAGAGTGTTGGGCTGGATGGGCCTTTGACTTGAACCAACATTGGTTTCTTATGTTCTTATGTTCATCCAAGCATCCCTCCCTGATCTGGATCCTGCTCCAGAGAAACAGTTTGCATTGAATGAGGCACTTTGGGAGTCAATTTTTAGCTGGGGGGGGGGAGTGATGTCCTCTCTCCCTTTTGACACAGAGCTTCAGGAAGGCATTAAAAGAGGGGAAAGAAGTTCTGTCAATATTCTCTAATGCTACCATTACTGGAAAACAGACAGAATTGGTCTAATAGCTACGTATTCCTTCTTTTTTTCATTTTGAAAAACATGATTTCAATAGAGACCAGCTGCCACTGGTAACATTTCCATGGGAACCAATGCAAAACACTTTTGAGAAATGAGCCATTGCCAGGTCAGATAAAATACAGTATATACTTATGTATAACTGACCTCTGTACAAGAGGACCTTCTAATTTAACAGCTGCTAACTGCACAGACTTCTATCATCTGGTCTTTACATTCAAAGCTCCAATTTTAGATACCTTTATCACTCATATTCCTCTTTTCCTCTGCTCCGTGCATAAGCGTTTTCCCTATCCCTTCATTCTGGCACTCCAGGGGTGAACTGCATTGCCGATTCTTCCAGCAATAAAAAGGTGATAGGATTTCCAGAAAAGTGTGAATCAAATCTCCAGCAGTAAATCGGCAAAATATTAATGTTAACAAACAAGCACATAAATTAGAACTTGGAAATAAAGCTTTTTGGAAATCACACATCTGTCCTACTTATGTACAATATTTACAGTCTGCCTTTCTCACTGAGACTCAAGGTGGGTTACACACTGTAAATCAATACAGTCAACAGGATAGGATATCCAATGAGCAATGCTGCCAACTCTGTGTTGGAAATTTGTGGAGATTTGGGATGGAGCCTTGGAAGGGTGGGGTTGGGGGAGGGGAGGGGAAGGGGGGACCTCAGTGGGGCATAGTGCCACAGAGTCTATCCTCCAAAGTAGCCCTTTGGTCTTTGGAGATTTGTTATAACTCCAGGAGCTCTCCAAGCCCCGCCTGGAGGATGGCAACCCTGAAATAGAAATAGGGCTGCGGAAACCTGAAACCAAGCAGAAATCTGAGACGAAACTGAAACAAAAGTATCAGGATTAACACATGCTAAACAATGCAGAAAATACATAGCAGAACAATACATAACAGCATCAGGTAGTACATACCATACACAGTGGTATAGACTTCAGACCCTTTCCCTTCTTTAAAGCATCTCTCTGGACCAGTCCTTTTTAGTGTAGTTCTATTACCTGGCTGAGTATGACCTCCTGCATAATTAAGTTTTGCATAGTTTGCCAGGAGAATGGGAAAGGCTTCCTCACCTCAGCAGGCAGGCCATTCTACAAGGGAGGGGGGCACAACAACAGAGAATGCACGTGTATGGGAAGTTGTTGATCTTGCCCATTTGCAGGATAGCACCCACAGAAGGCTCTGCTCAGATGAGCAAGGCTGTTGTGGGGGAGAGGTATTCCTGCAGATATGAGAGTCCAAGGCCATGAAGCTTGAAAAGCCACTGCCTAATCCCAGATGTGTGGGACCTGTTACTTCGTGCCTGCTATTGGATTCATAGCCTTCAAAGCCTAACCATCTCTCTGCAAAGGCTTCATTGGGAGTTTCCAGGCCACCCACCCCCACCCCACAGTGATCTGCTGAGACAAGCTCAGCAGCTGGGAAAATGCACCACCTCCTTCAGAGCATCTGCAGTAGCCCGGGGTGGTATTTCATTTTTATCTGGGGTCCTTTCCCCGCTCCCTCTACAGAAGAATTACCTTAGCTTGGCAGTGTCACAACTGAGATCACTGATGGTTGAAAAAGAAAGATGTTGAAAAACCTGACAGATGTAGCTGTGTGTAAATTGTACCGAGGTGTTTACCCTTTGGGTTATAAATTACAAAGCGAGAACAATTCAAGTTGGCATTTTTCAAAGCTTTTTTTTTTTTTGCAGACTTCAGTGCAGTGTGTTTAATGCTGATGGTTTTGAGCTTGCTTAAGCACACCATTGTGGGCCATTTTGCCTCCCTCCCTTCCTCTTTCTCCTCTTTCTAATCTTGAAACTGGATGTTATAGTGCCATTGACAAGGACAGCCCAATGATGTCAAAGCCCTTCTAATTATCCCAAGCTAAAGTGTCACCTCTGTTTTCTGTCTGGATAGATGAAAACAGCATTCAAGGAGATCCATTTAATACCAGAGCAGTTTTTCAAGGCAATCACTGGCTGGATGCTTTTCTTCCCCCAAGCAATCTAAATGCTAAGTAGATCTTTAAAATAATTACCATACAGACGATAAAGAGTCAGGCTCTTTTTTTGCCAACACCTGATGCTCATTAGCAATATTTAGTGTGGCACACATCACCTTGGTTTACTTCAGACTTCCGGGCCTTCACTTGCCGATTGGCTCAGGGAATCACTATTGTCCCTAATGCAACAACACCCCCCTTCCTGGCCACTGGCTGCAAGCCCATCAGAGGGAACTCCCTTCTGTACACACCAAGCTCCTTTCCATTTTCCTTGCTGCCACCTTGATTCTTGGCATAGCCTAGCAAGAAGGTTGATCTTCTGGACAAGCCCCAGTGAAATCAAGGTGTTAAGCTAAAACCAAAAGCTCGGTAATACCTTTTATTAAGACCAATCAAAATAACACAACATACTGTGAAAATTTTCCAGAATTGGGCTGGTTGTTATAAACAAAACAAAAACACATCTTTTGGGCCATGGCATTAACGGCTCCTTTGTAGGTGACTTCTATGGGCATGGTGTGGCAGATTGCATTCCTGGCACACTGCAAAGAAGCAAAAATGGACACACACCCCCAAGTGCCACAGCCGTGTCTTGTGTTGGTTAGTTCATTTCCAAGATATTTGCAGAGGATTACGCTGTGATCTGCATGATGCAGAAGGTGACCTCAGTACAAACTGACGTGAAGATGGAAGCTTGGCCTTGCAGGAGTCAGTGTCCCTGGTCAGACTGAAGATTTGCTTTCAACCTAGGATCCTTTTACACTACTGAAGCATTCCCTCTCCACAATCAGTGGGACACAGTGGCTCCCTACAAAAAAGTTAACATTTAGCCCTTTATTCCCCATAAAAGTCTGTCAGTGCTTGTCCCCAAGGACCTCCTTGCCACTTTTTTTTAAAAAATCCCTTCTTGTCTCAAGCTGCTTCTGCTTCTCCACTGAATTAGTTCTTTCCTGTTGTCTTCCTTAATTAACAATCCTTAATTGAGGGAGGGGGTAGTCATTACTGCTTGCAACCAAAGCAATTGCTTTCTGTCGTCCCCCCCCCCTTTGTTATTACAATCATGTAGTTTGGGAAGCCTTAACTGAGGAGAGTTTGAAAGCTCTGAACCCCAAAATAAGATTTGGACCCCCAAACTTCATACACCCCCATGTTCAGTGAACTCTCCCCTTCGAGAGGACATATGCTGTGTCCTGGTCCAAAGCGCGGTTCTTGTGCGAGGTGCCCCCAGGACAATCACATAGGCAGACACTGGGGCCAAGCTGTACCCCAAAACAATCTTTGGACCACCCCCAAAGGACTCATCCCCACACTCTGGAGACTGTCCCCTGCAAGATGACATACAGTGATACCCAGTCCAAACACTGGTTCCGAAGCCACAGACTTCCATTTCGGGTGCACGCAAGAACCCCGTATTTCAAAAAAAGATTTGAATAAGGAACTGGTTTGACAGTTTGCCCACTACATCCCAGAAAAAGGATTGGACTACCACATGTCATACACCTTCATGTTCAGTGAACTCTCCCCTTCGAGGAGACATATGTCCTGGTCCAAAGCGTGGTTCTTGTGCCAGCTGCTACAAAGTGAGGTTCCCCCAAGGAAGTCACACAGGCAGACAGTGGGGCATGGCTGCACCCCCAAACAATCTTTGGACCACCCCAAGTGAAACATCCCCACACCCTGAAGACTGTCCCCTGCAAGATGACATACAGTGATGACCGGTTCAAACACTGGTTTTGGCACCACGAGCTTCTATTCTGAGTGCTTTCCAAAGGCCTGTATTTCAAAGAAGATTTGAATAAGGAAGTGCCCTCTTCACCCAAAATGAGATTTAGACCTACATACTTCATATACCCGCATGTTCAGTGGACTTTCCCCTTCGAGGGAACATATGTTGTGTACTGGTCCAAACCGCGGCTCTTGCACCAGCTTCTTCAAAGTGCAGTGCCCCAGGAAAATCACACAGGCAGACACTGGGGCCAAGCTGCACCCCAAAACAATCTTTGGACCACCCCAACTGACACATCCCCAAGGTCTGGAGACTGCCTCCTGCAAGATGACAGACAGTGATGCCCGGTTCAAACACTGGTTCTGATGTCACGAGCTTCTATTCAGAGTGCCTTCTAGAGGCCTGTATTTCAAAGAAGATTTGAATAAAGGGCCCTCTGTGCCCAAAATGAGGTTTGGACCCCCACACTTCATACACCCGCATGTTCAGCAGACTCTGTAATTCGAAGGGACATATGCTGTGTCCTGGTCGAAAGCACAGTTCTTGTGCCAGCTGCTCCAAAGTGTGGTGCCCCTAGGGCAGTCACACAGGCAGACCCTAACCCTAATAACACTAACTCTAATAATCCTAACCCTAACCCAAGTAACCATAACCCCAACCCTAATAACCCTAATCCTAATAACCCTAATCCTAACAATCCTAACCCTAACCCTAATTACCCTTACCCTAATGATCCTAACTGTAATAACCCTAACCCTACCAACCCTAATGTTAACCCTGATAACCCTAACCCTTCTAACCCTAAACCTTACCATCCTAACCCTAACCCTAATAACCCTAACCCGAATAATCATAACCATAACTCTAATAACCCCAACCCTAATAACCCTAACCCTAATAACCCTAACCCTAATAATGCTAACCCTAATAATCCTAAATCTAACCCTAGTAACCCTATCCCTAATAACCCTAACTTTATCCCTAATAACCCTAACTCTAACCCTAATAATCCTTACCCTAACCCTAATAACCCTACCCCTGATAACCCTAACTTTAACCCTAATAATCCTAATCCTAGCCCTAATAACCCTAACAAACTTAACCCTAACCCTTAGAATCCTAACCCTAATAACCCTAATCCTAACCCTATTAACCCTAAACCTAACAACCCTAGCTTTAATAACCCTAACCCTAATAAGCCTAACCCTACCAACCCTAACCCTAACCATCCTAACCCTAATAGCCCTAACCTTAACAATCCTAACCCAAACCCTAATAACCCTAACCCTAATAATCATAACCCCAACCCTAATAACCCTAACCCTAATAACCCTAACCCTAAACCTAATAACCCTAATGCTAATCCTAATAACCCTAACACTAATAACCATAACTATAACAATCCTAACCCTAACCCTAATAACCCTAACCCTAACGATCCTAACCCTAACCCTAATAACCATAACCCTAAAAAGGTAAACGTAAAGAGGGGTGGCTGCTGCAATGTTCCCTCTAAGCTGTGGAGTCTTGTGAACAAAAATTCTACTTTGTGAGCTACTGGCATTAAAGTTGTGAGCGAGTGACTTGGCTACTGCATAGATTAGCTTGCTCTGGAGCCATCCTTCCTGAGCGAAGACAAAAATGTGTGAGCCAGAGGCTAAAAAACTGTGAGCCAGCTCACACTAACTCAGCTTAGAGGGAACAGTGGTTGGCGGTGGGGTTTAGGGGTACAGTTTTCCCACCAGCCAGTTGGCCAGCGGCGGGCAGGAGCCCACCAAATCAGGGGACCACCCCGCCCCCACCTGGGGACTGGCATTCCTAGGATAGAGAATGCAGCTACTCTCCCTGCCTGCTTTGGAGGTGGGGTGGGCTTTGTGCTCCTGTGAGGAAGGAGCCACAATTTGTAATGATAACGCAAAGCAGAGAGATTTTAAAATCCCTGCATATATACTGGTGACACAGAAACATAAAAGTAGCCTACCTTGATTTTTAAAACTGATATGAAACTTTTGTGCTCTTGGATTACTTCCACTCAAAAATTTTCAAGGAATTTTTTTTCTACTTAAAAAAAGAAACAAGTGAGACTTGCACAAGCACACAGTAATCTAATTTGTGGTTTGTACTTATAATTTTAATTTGTTTAGTTAATTTGTGTCTGTGTTATATGAAAAGCAGCTAAGACATGCTTCTAAAAACTAATTAAGCCTCAAGGGAGAAATCTATAAAAAGGAGGAGAAATAGGATCCAATTCACTTCTATGAATCATGAGAATATATATATATATATTCGTACAAAAGGGGGAAAACGGTGGGTGTACAACTCATGTCACTTCACTGTGTGTCCAGCTTCACAGTCCACAGGATCAACGCTCATTGTTTGGAACTGGCTTGCCAGTTCAAGGGCTTAATGTATGTTCTCCTCTTTGAACATTGCATTTACCAGGGCAGAACTGGATGCCTCCAGGGATGGGAATGGGGTCCCAGCGTTTCCCATACAAGGACAATGCAGAGATCAGGGAGAATTTGCAAGTGAGAACTGGCCAGTGGGAGGAGGGTTCTTAGTCCTTCCCTTACTCACCAGTTCTCCATTGCAAATGCCCCCTCCACAGCCTTCACTATCCCCCCTTAGCTGGGTGAGGATCAACAGCTACAGACAACGGGTTTATCTGAATTTTGAAATCCTTGGCTTTGTATTTTAAAACTGCAATAAAGATCCATTTAACAATATGCAAGAGAAACACTTGCAGTCCAAACTGTACATCCTGGGTAGTTCCATTATATTTTCCCCAACACTTCACACACACACACACACACAAACACACACACAAACACACACACACACACACACCATGGAAGCCAGCCGCAGGTGGGGACTGGATGGAGGGAGGAAGGACTGCGTAACCCTTTCTTTGTGTGTCATTTCACCATCCAAAGTCCCCTCCCTCTAGCTGAGGTTTTTCTTGCAGAGACCCTATCTATTAGCAGGAAAACAACAGGCAAATAGTGGCAAATAGCTGGTAGAGTTGCCAAAAAGCTTTGGGGTGAAATGCCCTGTCCATTGAAGAGAGGCATAACCTGTGTAGATGGGCAGCTAAAGCTTTTCATGGCTTGGAGGTAAACAGCATCACCTGATAAATAACATCCCATTAGGAGGAAGTCCTCAAACTTTGCTCTGTGGAGTGGTGGGATGCAGGCCATTGTCTTATTAACACTGCTGTGTTGTAGACAGGAACTGATGGTAGGAAAGAAAGCCTTGATTAGGGCCATGCCATGAATTTATGATAAAGGGGAAACTCGAACAAGGGAACACACAGCTCATTCTCTTTTCCTCACCAGCTCCCTTGAAGAAGTGAGAGAAGTAAAGCTTCTGATTCCTTATGCTTATTCATGTAGCCCCCCCTCCCTCTCTGCATCTACTACACTTCCCTTTTTAAAAAAAAATATTTTCTAAAAACTACAAGAAAATAGGGAAGAGGGAACTATAAACTATGGGAGAAAGTAAAGATAAACCACTAAAAACCCAAGAGGTGGGGGTCATATAATGCTTACAATAAAATAGCTTTGAATAAGAAAAGAGTAATTTGTTACATTGCAGGTGATCATTAAAATCGCTTTGATAATTCAAGTCCAGGTATTCTGACTTAGTAAAGAACCATACACAAGAATGGTTAAATAATAAAAATCAAAAGTCAAGCTTCAGAGAAAATTAGCATCTCATTTGCCTCTTCTTTCCCTCAATCGATATCCTTGTTTGGGGGTGGCCGCCCCACGTTCCGAATCCAAGTCTTCTCCAGTAAGTGCTTCATCATCACTCCCCTTGTTGCTCTTCTCATCCTCTTCTCCTGTTGGATCCAGATGTTGCTGCAGAAACTCTCTTGCTTTCAAAACAGAGTCAATTTCCCCCCTCTTATCTTTGAATTTGAAGAGTATGCCTTTGGGTACAATCCATTTGTAAGATATGTTGTTCTTTTGTAGAAACAAAGCCAAGTCTCTGTATTTTTTCCTTATTTCAAAAGGAATGTCTTTCAAAACTCTTATCTCCTTGCCATCAATTTTGAGGGTAATTCCATTTGTTGCTTTTAAAATCTGGTCCCTCATTTGTCTTCTGGAGAATCTTACCACCACCTCACTGGGCAGATTATTTTTCTTTATGTATTCTGAATATGACCTATAGATCACATCCATTTCGCCTTGAAGAAAATCCACTTTGCATCTACTACACTTCCATGAACAGTTTGGTGTAGTGGTTAAGAGTGGCGGACTCTAATCTGGAGAACCAGGTTTGATTCAACACTCCTCCACATGCAGCCAGCTGGGTGACCTTGGGTCAGTCACAGTTCTCTCAGAGCTCTCTCAGCCCCACCTAACTCACAAGGTGTGTGGAGAGGAAGGGAAGAGAAATTGTCAGCCACTCCAAGACTCTGAGTGAAGAGCGGGGTATAAATCCAACTTTTCTTTCTTCAATATATATATCCTTTCCAAGTATCCTCCTCCTCTTTCATACCTACCCCAATTTAAATCTTTTAGCATTTTTTGGTCAGAATAATCTCATAGGACAGAGAAGACTCAGAGTGTAGAAGGCAGTAACAACAGTGCAAGAGATGAGGGGCCAAAGAATGTTTAATGGCCTTTTGCAGTACCCACAATGTTTTGTTCAAGCAGACACCAGTAATTTTTAGACAGGTAATGAGAGATGGCAGCTGCCACTCAAAGGCAGTTTGTCATGCTGAGTGAATAACTAGATCAGCACTGAGAGTTGGAAAGCTTTGAAAGCTTTTTCGATGAAGATCAATTTTCCCCGGGCTTTTATTTCTAATTGGGAAAGACGCGTATCTCTGATTCTCACAGTGAATTAAATGGACTCAGATGGAATACTTTGTATTCCCTATGTACAAGATTCAGAATAACAGCAAGCTAATACTGTAGCCCTGCCAGCACCACAAGAAGAAGGAAATGGAAGATCAGAAGCATTGAGCATCCGAGAGCCAGAGTGGTGGCTGATGGGTTTTTATTAATTGCATTTCACTTACCACGCAGAAAACCAAACCTGCCGTATTAAAAGATCCATCAAAGCCACCAAAAGCTTGAAGTGGCCATTTCTGGCACATTAACAAAAATAAAGCAGAGTATTTTATTTCTCTGGGGGTGGGAGAAGGGGGGGATTGTCTCATTAGCTTGTACTAAATCTCCAACCACACCTTCTCACTTAAAAGTCATCTGCCAGAGCAACTGTTTTCAGGAAGGGAGTCTGAAGAACTGAGTCAAGTTGAGGTGATGAGAGATGAAGTTCTAGACCATGGGTGTCAAACATACGGCCCACAGGCCAGAACCAGCCCATTCAGGGCTCTGATCTGGCCCGCAAGAAACTGGTGCAAGAGAGGGAAGGCAGGAAGCTGCTAGGGTGGAATGATTGGATGCATGTGGTGAGAACACTGTTAGATTCAATGGTATGGTAAGCCATGAATCTATACCAATTTAGCAGAGTGCACAAACAGCCTACACACTGTAGAGCTTATTTGTTCTACATACGCTGGCAAAGTTACAGAATTACACAGAGCCACTTGTCAGTTTCAAAATTAATAAAGAGTTCTTTATTTAGCGAACTCCATTCTAGATAGGATAGATGAGAGAGATAGGAATAGAATCTAACTAGCTGGATGCAGGGCTCTTTTTGTAGCAGAAACTCCTTTGCATATTAGGCGACACACCCCTAATGTAGCCAATACTCCAAGAGTTTATGGTAGCCCCTGTAAGAAGAGCTCTGCAGTCTCTTGGAGGATTGGCTACATTAGGGGTGTGTCGCCTAATATGCAAAGGAGTTCCTGCTACAAAAAGAGCCCGATGTATGCAGATGCATCCACGGTGGCAAAAATGGAGAGCAGTGTGCTCCTCCTTTGTATGTGTGGAAGAGAGAGAGTGTGAACAGGAGGAAGGAAGCAGTTCACTAAGAGTATCAGTCTACATGTCAAAGGAACAGAGACAGAAGAGTAAACAGGAAGGAAACTCAGTTTGCTTGTCTATCTATCTGACTTTTTTTTAGCCCCCCCGGAGGGGATTTTTTATTGCATTTTCTATAGACTACAAACTACAATGAAAAAAGGGAGGGGACAACTACATCTAAGGGAGAAAGGAAAGAAAACCACTACTAACTAAAACCCCAAGAATAGGAGATCATTTTAACCGCTTACATCAGTATTAGTCTAAAAATGCTAAAATCACATTGAACATGGTCGATTAAGCTATGATATTAGTCTTCATATTGATTAGTTACACTGTTTTAAGAGAGTCACCAGAGCATCATTGATAATAAAAGCTTATAAGGCACAATTCAGAATTCTTCAGCCATTATTTTGTTTTATCTTTTCTTATCCTCAATTGATAATCGCGTTTGGGCCCCCCCTTTTCCGAAGCAGAGTCCTTGTTGGAAGAATCCTCGCTAGGTTTGCTGTCCTCGTCCTCTCTGCCATCCTCTCCCGAATCTCCCAGTTGCAGTCTCAAAAACTCACATGCTTTAGAAACAGAGTCAATTTTTTCTTTTTTATCCTTTAATTTGAAAAGGACGCCCTTGAAAATCAACCACCTGTAAGGAATGCTGTTTGTTTGCAAGAACATAATCAAGTCCTTATATTTCCGTCTCTTTTTTCTTATTTCAAAAGGAATATCTTTTAGAATTCTGATGATGTTGTCTCCAATTTTTAAGTGTGCTCCTGATGTTGCTTTCAGTATTTGATCTCGCACATGTCTCTTCGAGAATCTTACCACTATTTCCCCAGGCAGATTATTTTTCTTAATGTATACGGAGTAGGCTGTATAAGCCACATCCATTTCGCTTATAAGATAGTCCATTTTTAAATCTGCAATTGGGGCAAGTGCATCACTCAGAAGTTGTTTCAGATTCTCATCTCTAGCCTCAGGTACACCTTGGAACCGGAGAACTAGGTTGGCTTTTTCCATTTGTAGCTGCATGAGCTGATATTCATCAGAAACTTGCTTCTTTTCCAGTAACTGCACCCTTTTATTAACTTTTTTAGATTTGGCATCCATTTCCTTCACCTTTTCAGCTGTTTGCTCTGTCTTTTTGGTAGTTTCATTCAGTTGGAGCTGCTGAGCTGCAAAGTTCTGGTTTAATGTTGTCAGCTGTTGATTGATATTCGTCATCTGATCCAGTAGAGGGCGCAAAGAGTCCTCTAGCAACTTAGAAAACTCTGTCGTATCTTCTGGTCGGGGGCTCATGCTTCCAGCCGGTTTCATTTTCGCCTGCCTTTCTTTCTCCGCTTTTCTCAGCACCATTTTTATGGATTGTTTACTTTTTAAAAGTTTTGCTAAAGTCTCTGCAATTCGGCCAAGCACTTATTCACGCTCTTGTGTACTCTTCAAAACAGATTTTAGCGCTTATAGTTCCACCCCCCTTTGGGAGATCGCTGTTTTACTCATGTGTATGGTAGAGGCCCCTCCCCCGCTCGCTAGTCTCACCGATCCCGAGGGGCTTTCTTTTATAATCCTGGTGTTTGCGTTAAACTCAACTCATTGTTCATTGGTGGTCCGGAGACCTCGCCACATGTACATTTACAACGCCCGATCTCCAATGCTTGTCCAGGTTGGCGTCTCTAGTTCTATTTGGACGCCCAACGGCCCGACCATTGGGGCAGAGGAGAGCCTCAATTCTCCAGCATTGCACTGGCAAAGAGGCCACCCTTCAAAAGCCCCATGGTTAGGAGCCTTTCACCAAGGCTCCGGGTGTGTGTGCGTGCAAACAATCGCCCTCCCTCCGAATCGCCGGCGCACGGATCACCTCCCCGGGAGGTTCGGGGAATGTGTCCACTTGCGGGTCGCCATTAAACCGGAACTGACTCTTTTGTAATCCCCCCTCTGGAGGCTGAGTCTAAGAGACACCGTCTGGTCCTTCTCTTCCAACACCCCCTCTTGATGTCTTGTGACTCAGCTCACAAGGTTTATCTTCTTTCTTAGATCTTCAAAGTGTTCTCTAAGAATCGGTTTAGTGAGGGCATCTGCAATCATTAATTTTGTTGGACAGTAGGTTAACTTGATAAACAACTCCTTTGTGCAGCTCTATCACTAGTTGATATTTCATGTCAATGTGGTTGGTGCACATGTTCAAGTCTTCTTGATTGGATAGGTGAATGCAGCTTTGGTTGTCTTCATGCACTGGTATGGGGTGTGCTACATCTATGCCCATGTCTGACGGTAGCTGGTGTAACACTGTATCTCTTGACAGCCTTGTGCAGCTGACACATATTCTGCTTCAGTGGTGGATGCTGCAAATATATCTTGCTTCTTGCTTGACCAGCTTACAGCTCCTCCTCCATAGAAAATTTTCTGTTATGTCTCCACCCCAGTCAGCGTCTACATATGCCACTAGCTTAGGGTTCTCATTGGCTGGTAGCTTAACCTTGAGTTCTGTAGTACCCTTTAGGTTTCTCAGAAGTCTCTTAACTGCATTCCAGTCTTTGTTAGTTGGTTTCTCAGTCTTTCTACACAGTAAAGTCCACTACCATGCTCATGGCTGGTCTGAATAGTGTGCTAATGTAAAGAAGTTTACCTAGAATTTCATGATACCTGTTTTTCGTAGGTAGCTCTTCAGTGTCATCTCGTTGTTTGATGTAGTTTACTGGAGTTGGTGCTGAATTAGTCTTCTCCATTCTTAGGGATTTGATCTAATCTTTGATCTTTTGATCTTGATTGATGGGAAAACTTTCATCTGGTTCCCTTTGAACCTGGATAGCAAGATAGTGCATGAGATTGCCCAGTTGCTCAACTTCAACTTGTTGGCTCAGATTTCCTTGCTGTCATCTGATTTTCATATGCTAGCGGCAAGTCATTAACATAAGTAAGAACGTAAGTCCATTTGCCATTTTTCATTTGGTGTACAGGCAAGGATCAGATGTGCTTCTGTTGATCTCTGCTTGGAGTAGCATATCATTCAGCTTTGAGTTCCAGGCTCTGGCTGTCTGTTTCAGTCCATATAAACTCTTTTGAAGCTTTCATACAAGTTCTTATTTGCCTTTCTCTATGAAGCCAGGTGGTTGTACATATAGATTTCTTCTCCTAGTTCACTATGTAAAGGTGCTCAGCCTTGCTTGCAAAAATGCTCAGAAGTGTTCTTATTGTCTCTTCCAACAGATGCACCAACTTGGAGCTTACCAGCTGCTGGAGACTCCTGGCTCTGAACCTGGCTGGCCAGTCCGGAGTGACCTTGGGCTAGTGGGGGGGGGGGAGTGGCACGGGCTATCAGACCTGGCAGAGGGAGGCTTCTGGGGATTTCTTCCTTCACTTTCCCAGCTGGGAACGCACACACCCCTTCCAAGCCATTGGAAGGGCAGCCTTTTGTTTTAGTTCCTTGTTGGCTCAGGGAGCTGGCTGGGGATTTCTCTTTTCCAGCAGTGAACACCGCCCCTTCCCAGCCATTGGAGGTGGCAGCCTTCCCCAAATGATAACATGCCATGTGCAATTCAAGCTAAAGGACAAAATACTATTATAGCTAAATTCAAAGAGCCTAGCTGCTATGAATTTGTATGAACATGTATTTCCCACTGTCACCCTTTCCTTTGCAGCATTGACTTCGCAGATGTGTCATTTGGAAAGATATTGGCAATCATGGCATTAACCAAGAAGAAAAAAGTAGAGGAAATTTTTTTTCTGAATTAGAGCACTCTTTGAAAGAAACAGCAATCACAATTCAAAAAGTCACATCGAGTGAGTGAAGGTGCAGTTAAGGCAAGCTATATGATTGCACATGAACTAGCTGTGTCATCAACCCCCTTTTCAGAAGGGGAGTTTGTTAAAAAATGTCTGACCATAGCTGCAGAAATAGTCTGTCTAGATCAGCAGCAGGCTAGGAGACCACATAGCAAAGTCAAGAAATGCTGGTCAGAAGTCAAGAGAGTAACTTCTCTCTAGCTTCCCATTTTTGTTCCCTTTAGCAATTTTGTCTTGCTGCTTGGTAATTACCACTATTCCAAATACCACCAAGCACTCTCTGGATGGCTAAGGAAGAGTAAATTGCAATGTTCCCATTGTGTTAGATGGGTTGAACAAGATGCCTGGGGGGGGGCGGACACACACACACACACACACACACACACACACACACACGCTATATTATTCTCTAACAACAACGGTTGTTCTCCAACAAGGAGGCTCTCTAACAGGGGAAGTGTGGCTCAGTGCTAAGGCATTTTGCAGGCATGAATGTTCATTCTCTGGCACTTTCATGTTAGGAAAAATCTTTCTCTGCTGCAGTCAGAGTAGTTAGTACTGAGCTTAGATGCTCCAGTGGTTTGGCTTTGTATAAGGCTACATGATACGTTTGTACAGTCTGTGAATGCCTGCAGAGCTCCACTGAATTCCTGTAATGAAACTGGGAGGGTTGCAAAGGCTGAAGACATAGCAGGCAAAACAGAGCCAGCATGGCACAGTGGTTAGAGTGTCACCTAGTATTTGGGAGACCCAGGTTTGAATCACCACTCTGCCATGGAAGCTTGCTGGGTGATTTCAGGCCAATCGCACTCTCAGTCTGACTGATTTCAGGCCAATCGCACAGGGTTGTGAGGATAAAAGAAGCAGAAAGGTGAGGTATAAATGAAAGAAATGTAAATAAGCTTATAAGAAAATGGATACTTTCAAGGTGAAGACTACAGATACAGCAAATCAAAGCTGGGGATGAAACATCAGCAGAACACTACAGGGCCACAAGACAGAGTTAATGTTTATGTGCAGGAATGGAAACAAACAGCTTTTATACGTTTAAAAGTGGTAAATTCTGGGTGCCAGGTATGAAAGAGGCAACCAATTACAGAGCTGGCAGGAAGGGCTGGAAGGCAGGCAATTACTGGGATGTGTCCTAACAGGAGATAGAACACAGGCAATGTGGATTTTCTGAGTGGGCTGGTAAACATTTTCATTCTGTTTGCAAGGCTGGATTATAAAAGGACACAGCAGGGGGTAGAGAACTAGATCAACCCTCATCCGAAGAAATTTAAGATTGCCAGTTAGTCTCCCGCTGATGCTCAAGAAGCCGTAGCAATGAGCTGGGATATAGAACCTGTTTTGTTATACTTGCATATGTCAGACTCAAACAGAAGCCTATGAGGAAGAAGAAAGCAGGAGGATAAATTGGAAAATTGCCCACAACGCGGCTAGCTAAACTCTTTGCACAAGCATAGTTCAGATTACAGTAATTAGAAGGAACTAATTGCTGGCGTTCCTTGTAATATCTCCAGATGGGTTTTCTTTAACTTCAGTGATTTTCAATTTTGAAACTGCAGATGATATGAAATGCTTATTAAGAGGACATAATAAAAGGATCACTTCTCATAATAGGAAAAAAAATGAAACTATCCTAATTCCTCAGATGTAAGACTCAGATCCATTGCATTTCTTCAGTACCTATGCAGTGCAACAAATATTCAAGACAGGAAAAAGATCATAGCCGAATGAGAGACTCACTGACCATTCACTTGTCCTCATTATAGCAACCCATGTAATAGCTCATGAGTTCTCCATTGTTTTTACCAAAGACAGTATTGATGGGGGAGGGGGGTTAGGGCTGATTTCACATTTTTGTAGACTCTGGGCAAGAGAGTATAATTGGGCTCCCTTTCCCACTTTGAGTCCCTGCTAGGAAGAAAGACAAGGTATAAATTGCTGGCAGAGTTTAAACATGCAGAGGAATGGAGCATCAACTGTTTAAAGAAAATAACTTGGTTTATTGAAGAATAAACAAACTTTGATAGAACAGAGAAGAGGGAGAGAGGCTTAACTAACTGACTAACTGCTGTGAGAGACAGAAATGAAGGGGAAGAGCTCAGTTAGAGCAGGAAGTCTCCAAAAGCCAATCAGGAGACAGGAAGGATATAATTTGAAATTGTGGGAAGTTCCTAATCTAGCTATGCTAACTAGCAGTCCTTCAGCTGTCCCCTATATGTTCTTCTGATCTTCTTCAAGTTGGTGCACTATAGACCTTGTATATTCCAACATAAATGAAGTAAATATCTCAAAGGAACCCTGAGAGGCAGGTTAGAAAAGGCTATGGTGACTTGGTCAAGATTATACAGTAAACCAAGATTAAGGCTGATTGATTAATGTTTAAAACCTAGTCTCAAAGGTTCATGTCTAATATAATCATCAAGTGGTTCTCACTAACCACTTTTCAATATCAACATAGTACAAGCTGTAGGTAAACCAATGCAAAGGCTCTAGTTACTGGACACTGTTTCATTAGGATATGGAAAAGAAGATTATGAAGATACATGGTCAAGATAAATGGATAGAAGATCAAAATACTTAAAATTTACAGACATTCAATTGAAATAAAAGAATATAAGAAATATACATTTAAATATATTATAAATGATCTTTATAGTAATTATTAGATAGAAAATTCAGCAAAATGTACTCAGATACTTTATGTCATTCTTTAGGTAAAAAAGAAGGATGTAAATGGATCCCCAATATTATGTGTACGTATGTTTGTTTGTCATGTTTGTTCTTTACTGAAATAAAAATCTTATATATAAAAAGAAAAGAATGTGATTGCATGGTGTTTTGGACACACTTAGAATGTAAAAATTACATTTCATGGGCCATGCTAGTTCATTAAAAGATTAAATGAAAGCAATAGAAAAATGGCCAATTTATTAGGACTAAAAGTCACAGCTAGATTTTGAATTTTATTTTAAACATTAATTTCCTCAGGATTTTATCTTAGAACTGCAATTTAAAATTGCCTCAGAATATAATCTCACGTTTTGGTAATTCTAAAAAAGTACAATGTGTCAGAAAATCTCAATCTTATTTGTATACAAGCCTTGGAGCTTCACCAAGTAGCATCGAATCATCTCAGCTCTCTGTCAGCTTTTCATTTTCAAAGGTAAAGACAGAGGTACCTGAATTCCTGGTCTTTACCAGCACAGATTGAACATGCCAGGTCCCAGAATGGAATGGCAACCCCTGGGAGTAGAGGAAGTGTTTTGGGCCTGGAATGACAAGCCCCAGAGTGGAATGACAGCCCCTGGGACCCAGCTGAGAACGAGCAGGAGACAGAGCTGCTAGAGGGGTTAGTGTTTCTTATTTACTTTCAGCTGAGGTGATTTAGCTGAGGGTACTGTGTGGGAGGAATGTGTTTGGGAGTGTGGGGGTGAGTTTTGAGTTGTTGCAGAGTCCTGGCTGCTTGAGATAGGATGAGAAAGCGTAATTGTTTGACTGTAATTGGATTGTCTGGGTGAATTTGAATAGCTGTTGACCCCACCCTCTGCTGGGTGAGGCTTCTATTTAAGGCAGCACCTAGGGACTTTTAGACTAGGGGCTCTGTAAGAAGCCCAGCAAGAGCCAGAAAGCCAGGGCCCTAGTCTCTTTGTGTTCCCAGGAAGGTAAGTGGACTTCTACAAGGAGAACCACATAAATACAAAGGGTTTTAAAAAGGAGGATTATATATAATTATTATTTTAAAAGCAATTATGAAGCCAGAATGCCAGCAGGGGGTTGGGGGCTATCCAGTGTTTTGCACAGAGTGTCACATGTATGACTATCCCACTCTAAATATGGCAGCCCCACCATTGTCAGGGAGCATGAGGGTCAAGAAGAAACAGGGCACTGTGCTGAGGATAAGGGGAATGTGTCCTCAGAAGGGGACCTCTTCTTCAGGTGGTGAACGGGTATCCTTTTGCACCAAGGAACCATCCCTTGGCAGGGAGGGAGGGGGGCTCTTGGTAGTTGGTGATTGGATCTTTAGGCAGGTAGACAGCTGGGTGGCGAACCTGTGTACTGACCGTATGGTGACTTGCCTGCCTGGTGTGAAGGTAGCGGACATTACACATGTTAGGCTGGTAGATAGTGCTGGGGAGGAGCCAGTAGTTGTGGTACATGTTGGCACCAACGATGTGGGAAAATGCAGTCATGAGGTCCTGGAGAAAAAAACTTAGGCTGCTAGGCAGGAGACTCAAGGCCAGGACCTCCAAGGTAGCCTTCTCAGAAGTGCTACCTGTTCCACGCGCAGGGCTCGAGGGACAGGCACAGATCAGGAGTCTCAATGCGTGGATGAGATGATGGTGTAAGAGTTCAAGTTTGTTAGGCACTGGGATGTTTTTTGGAACAAGAGGGAGCTGTACAAAAGAGACTATCTCCATTTATCCTGAGAAGAAATCAGGCTACCGGCACTTAAAATCAAAAGGGTGGCAGAGCCGTTTGTAAACTGAATATTGGGGGAAAGCCTACATGAGATGAAAAGTCTCTAGTTCGGGATGGCTCATCTCAAAGAGATGAAGGGGTAGCTGTTACTTTTCTACAAGGAAATAGATTAGAATTGTCCACTGAGACACAGCTAACGTTATGGACTGCCTGGCAAGGTCTCGAGGCGAGGAAGGTTGCAGGCTTAACATGTATGGGAAATTATAGGTATTTATATACAAATGCTAGAAGTGTCTGAGGTAAAATTAGGAAGTTGGAATGCTTGGTGTTGGGGGGGGGGAATAGACATTGTGGGTATTTCAGAAACTTGGTGGGATGAGGAAAATCAGTGGGATACAGTGATTCCTGGTTATAAATTATATCAAAAGGATGGGAGGGAAGGGTTGGAGGAGGGGTTGCTCTGTATGTCAGAGAGGGTATACAGTCCAGTAAGACTGAGAGGGTAAGAGAATTGGATTCACTTCTGGAAATGCTATGGGTTGAAATAATGGGCCCAAAAGGAAACTTAACACTGGGAGTTTGTTGTCACCCACCAGACCAAAAGACAGAAGAGGATTATAAAATGATGAATGAATTAAAGATAGCAACTAGATGAAAAAACTGTGTTGTAATAGGTGATTTTAACTACCCACACATTGATTGGGTCAATATGTGTTCAAGTATGGAATGATGTCTGGAACTCTCATGCTAACTGTTCAAGAAATTTTAATGTCCGACTGCAATTCTTTAAATTGATCACGCGATGGTACTTTATACCAGAAAAACTACATAAAATAAACCCGCTAATCCACAATGCTGGAAGAAATGTGGAAATATAGGCTCGTATTTCCACTGTTGGTGGGAGTATCCAGTTATTCATGCTTTCTGGGAAGAGGTTCTGGGAATTATAAGTGATATTACGTCGCTAGATTTGCCAGTCTGTCCTAAACTGGTGCTCTTTGACAGATTAGAGGCAGTTACGGCATCTCTTAGATCCAAGCCCTTTCCAGCCTTGTCCTGGGCTCCCACAGGCTGGGGGCGAGAGAAGGCTGAAAGGGGCTTGGATCTCTAAGATCCAAGCCCTGTTCAGCCTTGCCATCTGTTCCCGGGCTTGGGGGGGGGGAGAGAAGGCTTCCCACCACCTCCTGGGCTTGGATCTAAGAGATCCAAGCCCCGTTCAGTCTTCTCCACCCCTCCCAAGCCCGCGGGAGCCGCTAGCAAGGCTGAACGGGGCTTGGATCTAAGAGATCCAAGCCCCATTCAGCCTTCCAATGACCTCTTTTTTTCAGTATTCGCTCCATAAGACGCACACACTTTCCCCCCCCCCACTTTTTTTTGGGGGGGTGCGTCTTATGGAGCGAAAAATATGGTACCTCTTCACCCAGAGTGATTAACACATGGAATTCACTGCCATAGGAGGTGGTGGCGGCTACAAGCATGGACAGCTTCAAGAGGGAACTGGATAAACATATGGAGCAGAGGTCGATCAGTGGCTATTAGCCACAAGGTATAGTTAGGAACTCACAGGCTGCGGCAGGTGATGCACTGTATTCTTGGTGCTTGGGGGGGGGCAACAGTGGGAGAGCTTCTAGTGTCCTGGCCCCACTGATGGACCTCCTGATGGCACCTGGTATTTTTGGCCACTGCATGACAGAGTGTTGGACTGGATGGGCTATTGGCCTGATCCAATATTGGTTTCTCTTATGCTCTTAATATTTCTGCTACAACCCAGGGCCTGTCATTCTACTCTGAGACCTGTCATTCCAAACCCAGAACACTTCTGCTACTTCCAGGGACTTTCATTCCAGTTCCAGAACATTTCTGCTACTCCCAGGGGCCATCATTCCACTCTGGGGGATGTCATTTGCAACCCAGAATGATTCAGCCACTCCCAGGGATGGATACTCCACTCTGTGGGTCATCATTCCAGTCCCAGAACAGTCTATCTGGGCCCAGAGACCTTTAGCCAAAATCTATTCCACTTTTTCATTGAAACTGTTTTGTACTGTGGTGTATTTCAATGGAGCCCATGCAAGTCAAGCCAATTTGTATTCCTGGCTCCCATTATATCCAAGTAGCCTGATACCCATGCTTCACTATAGTATTTAAGTTCCGAAAATCCAGTTATAATACTGATGATGTGAAATTTGAAATGTGACTTTTGTTGTAGGAATTCTAATGGAGAAGATTGTTGTGAGACATGTGTACTTTTTTCTCTCTGCTGAAGGACCTCTCTGTAGACCACGCTGGTGGTTCTGTCCTCAGGTGCTAGGATCACCAGGCTGCTTGGTGAGCACACTCTGGAGCAGGTCACATAGAACTGTCCATGTGAGAAGCTGTTGTCTGTTAAGTCAATTCCTGCCACCTTCCAGGGAAGTGATGGCCTCTTTACTTATGTTCCTTGTGTTGTTCTGAGCACCTCAGGGTGATCTTGCTAGTACTTGACCTGTGTAGTTCGGTGTACCGCAGGAGTACTATGTGCAAGTGTCTTTGCCTCATTCCTAAGTTGCCTCCTCCTTGTAGTGTTGGTGTATTTGGCTTGACTTTTGCCAGGAGCTTTCTTTGGGGCAGTAGGACCTGAGAGGTGTGAGGGGGAGTTGGTCTGATGGAGTGGTGATGCGGTGGACATTTCTTCAGGGTCATGAGGGAGGCACACATCAAAATGGCTCCTAGAAAGGTCCTTTACTATCTCCCCATAAACAAGGCATTGAGGAGGCTGGGCCCAGCAGCAGTGCTAAGGTAATCCTGCTGAGCAAGCCTCCTCAATGGCTGTAAGCATCCCATCCTCTCTCCTACATCTGACAGGCAGCTGCCTGTCAAGTGTAGGAGGGGGGCATGGTATTGCAAGCCATTGTGGAGGCTGGGCCGGTGAAATTGCTAAGGCTGGACCAAGCTCCGTGATGGCTTTAAGCACCCTGCACCCACTGCTGCACCTGACAAGACAGCCACCTGTCAGGTGTAGGAGTTTGGAGGGGGGAATGTTTGAAGCCATCAGGGAGGCTGGGCCAGCAGCACTGTTGCACCTCACAGGCAATGCTCCCTCTAAGCTGTGGAGTCTTGTGAGCAGAAATTCTACTTTTTGAGCTAGTGGCATTAAAGTTGTGAGTGAGCAATTTGGCTACTGCACAAATTAGTTTGGTGTGAAGCCAACCTTCCTGAGCTAAGACAAAAATGTGTGAGCCGTAGGCTAAAAAACTGTGAGCTAGCTCACACTAACTTAGCTTAGAGGGAACACTGCACAGGTGGTTGACTGTTCCTGATTTCCTCAACTGTCATTAGCTCTCTGCAGTCTCCTATGACTTTTTAATGACTTTTTTTTTACCTCAGAACACTGAGCTTTGCAGCTGACCAATCAAAGAGTGGGGGGGTGCAAGGAGGCAGCAGCTTGGCAGCCACATAGGAAGCAATGGGGGGGGAGTACATTTCACCCCTTTTGACACCCTTAGGGGTCGAATTTCTAAAAATCCCTTATTAGTGAGGATGTACTTCATGGTAGGAGTGTTCTCCCCGAATTTCATTTTTCTAGGTCCAGGGGTTACGGCGTGGAGACTTTCTTTTATATACATAGATGTAATTGAGCAAGTCTTGCTGTGGACAGCAATGATAGATTCAATGGTTTGCTGATATTTCAGTGATATTATAAGTATACTATTGAAGACTATAGGTGAAATTTTCTGCCAGTATGCCCTATTATTTTGCTCTGATCCTTTGTAGAAGGCTGTTCCTGCTTACTTGAACCTCTGGCTGTGGGGGGTGGGGTGGGGGAAGCCTTGCCTAGGGGTTGCTAGGCTACATCTGGCAACTGGAAGGAACTTAGGGGGCAGAGACATGGGAAGGGGGAAATCAGCATCTGTTCCATGACACCACTTCCAGGAAAGCTCAGAAGTAATAATGTTTAGCTCTAGGAATCCCCAGAACTCATTGTAAAACCACAGAGTTTCTAGAGATTCCTACAGCTACTTGATGGCACTTCTGGGTTCCCCTCATAAGTGACATTGTGGTGCAGACGATTCTGGGTATTCTCTCTCCAAGCACCAGCAAGCAAAGAGGGTTGCTGGTGGGAGGCCTAGCCCTGCCCCAGAAAGACAGCCATGCTACTGAGCACTCTTTTTGCTACTTTGAAAAGAATGTCAGTTTAATATGTTGTTGAAGGCTTTCATGGCCGGAGTTCATTAGTTGTTGTAGATTTTCCAGGCTGTACAGCCGTGGTCTTGGCATTGTAGTACCTGACGTTTTGCCAGCGGCTGTGACTGGCATCCTCAGAGGTATAACACAGAAAGATGAAGTACTCTGTGTCAATGTGACACAGAGAGCACTCCATTTTTCTGCGCTATACCTCTGAGGAGGATACTTCTGTATATATTTATTACTCACTTGTGAGATCTTGTGTGCCACTTTCTAATCAAGTACTCACAACAACCAATGTTTGGGCTGCAGAAATGTTACGGATTGTTAATCAGCATGTCAATTATCAATAAAGTTAAGCTGCATACTTTCAGTTATGCAAACGGACTTTTTTATACTGGTTGTCAGTTGATCTCTTAGTCTTTTAACACAATTCAGATCTTTAATTATAAAAGGTTGCTGATCTCTACACTAGGCACAAGAAATGTAGGCTTGGATCCTGCTGAGAAAAAACACCAGCGGAAAAATTTCTGTGAGCCAAACATGAGTTTCTTGTCTCTCTGCTCCCACTGCAGCCCCCAGTGCCTCCTCTGGTTTTGCTTCTGGGGGATGCCCAAGAACGGCAATGAGGAAAGAGCTGGAAGTCCGCAGCAGAAGGGAGGAGTCTGCCTGAATCCCTCCACTTTCTGTCAGTGGCAATGTTAGGTGGGATTCAATATGTGAGCCATTTGCACTGGGGGAGTACAAAATGTACCAAAAAAATTAAAGGAGGAAATAGTCTGAAATGAGTAGACTGCTGATTTTCTTCACTTTTTGTTTATAGGAATCATTAAGAGCTCCTATACTTCAGAGTTACAAAGTGGGAACATTTATGTAATAATAGATTATTTTAATATACTTACCAAGTTAGACATGTGCAGTGTTAGTGATGAGAGCTTTACTCTTTATTACTAATAATGGCAGAGCTCAACTCGCCAAGATACTCATACAACACCATTCCTCTTAGCACTGACACAACAAAGACAATGTAGTCAGCAGGGATTTTTCCAAGGACAAAATACTGTCATTTGCACCGTTATCTCAACAACAAAAAAGAAATTGTCTAGAAAGGCCTTTTACAGGCTTTTTGCTTGGAAGCTATTAAATTCAAGATCTTATCAAAGTGGTGAGAATGGCAAACAAGATCTTATTGCTCTTTTAGCATCTAACAGGCGCAATGCATCCCTCTATGCTGATAAGCATAAATCTGGCTCCAAAATCAGTCATGGTGGGCAGACTACAGCCAGAAAGTCTATTGACATCATAACTTGGTCATTTAAGCACTACAAACTTGCCCTTATTTGTCCAGCAGGACTCTGTAGGGCTGGATTTCAGAGATTTGTGGTGGGATAGAAGTATAATGGGTTCAGCTGCAGTTAGATTTGTAGCTACATTTTCAGTTCTTCCAATTTTACCATTTGAAGTGCTGCTTCTGTCCACAAATTTAAAAAAAACACCTCTTTGAACTTGAAAAGCTGTTTTTGTCCATGTGCAATTTGTCTGAGTGGACCTGCAGCTGCTCTATTTAATTGGACTCAAAGCAGAGACTCTCTGAGACCACATTTTAAAGCCACTCTGATGAAATAGAAAATAGCTGACATGCAAGGCTACTGAACACTGGAAGTGCAGAATGAATTGTGTAGGAGTACAGCAGTACGTTATTTACATTGCCTGAGAATTATGATTATCAAAAGTGGGAGGCATCAGCAGCTGCAAGCAGAGGCATGAGTCTCTAACTGCCCTATAACTCCCCCAGACCTGGTCCTCCTTCATCTCCCCCCCTCCTCCTAACCAGCAAAGTCTGTCACAACTGTGGATTGTAATAGGATGTGAACTGTCTATGCAGGCAATTTTTACAGAAAGTCTTTTTTTTTTTGCTAAAGAACAGCATCTTCTACTTAAAAGGCATAAGATTAAAAATCAATTTACACAGTTGTGTATTCAACAGGTGAGACCACTATTCCCTTATGAAGACTGCATGTGGAAATGATACACAGCTTGAGTCCTTCTATGCCCTCCAAGCAGCTAGCAGACGATCAATCGCCTTTACAGAGAGAAGACAACCATAGCTGTGTCAGGTATCCATTTTAACTTCTGATCATCTAGCCCCAAGTGACTCTTTACAAGGAAATCTATGTTTTAGGTGGGTATCCTTGTTGGTCTGCAAAAGAAGATCAAGATTCAAGTACAGCAGCACCTTAAAGACCAACAAGATTTCCAGGTTATAAGCTTCTGAGAGTCAACGCTCCCTTCATCTGTACTTTGACTCCTGAAAACCTATACCCCATCATGGCCCCTGCCAACACCTTCCCTAGTGCCTGTTATGTGTTTTTACGAAATAGATGGGGCTTCTGCCTGGCAGGGCATCTGAACGGCCGCTGGAGATTTGATTGGCTGTGCAGATGTCTAAGAATGTTGCTTTGGCAGCTGCTGCCACCATAGCACAAGGAACTTCACTGTGTGACCTAAACTGCATCAGGCATTTAGTGGTAGCTCTGCCTCCGGTGGCAGCCATTTTGTGGCTGCTCCCAACATACTTTTGTTGTTGTTGTTCAGTCGCACAGTTGAGTCCGACTCTTCGCAACCCCATGAACCAGATCCCGCTAGGCCTTCCGGTCTTCCGCTGTCCTCTGAAGTTTGCTCAACTTCATGTTCGTTGCATCGATGACACTGTCTAACCATCTCATCCTCTGCCGTCCCCGTCTTCTTTGACCTTCAATCTTTCCCAGCATCAGGGTCTTCTCCAGTGAGTGCTCCCTTCTCATTTGGTGGCCAACGTATTTGAGCTTCAGTTTCATTATTTGGCCTTCCAGGGAACAGTCAGGGTTGATTTCTTTTAGGATTGACTGATTTGATCTCCTTGCAGTCCAAGGGACTCTCAAGAGTCGTCTCCAGCACCATAGTTCAAAAGAATCTATTCTTCGGCGCTTGGCCTTCCTTATAGTCCAACTCTCGCAGCCATACATGACTACTAGGAATACCATTGCTTTGACCACTGTGTTAGAATTCCAAAGGTGTCCACAGGCTCCAAAATGTTGGGGACTCCTCGCTTATACCCTGGAAATCTTGTTTGTCTTTAAGGTGCTGCTAGACTAAAATATTGGCTCTTTACAAGGGATGCGCTTTTTCTTCACATCCTCAACACAATCTACCTGGAAGCCCCATTGAATCATACAGAACTTATTTTCAAGAAAGAGTGCTTAGAATTGAATGGCGAGGAACTTGTATGTACCAAAATTAGTTTAAAGAGAGAATCAGAGGGGAGTAAGTTGTTATAATATACCACTCTATTTCACATTACATGTGGGGATTACCACTTTCCAATGTTCCTTAAAATAAAAGGTCCATAAATTGAAAACTACAACTTTAGAGTAGTGAAATGTTGTGCTTGTTTTCTTTTTGAAGACAACTGGTAGTAAAGAACAGCAATGAAAGAATCCACCCACCTACATTCTGACAGCAATGCAACGTTCTACTACCTCATTCTTCTGCATGTGTGGGACTCATACTAAATGACAGTCTTAGCAGTCTTCATCAAAGCAGCTTACAGAAATATTCTCTAAATATTGACTGAACATCTCTTCTCAGTTGAAACTTCTTGGATGATGAATACTCACTTATTTCCCAGAATAAAACAAATGGCAGTTCAATTATATCTGCAGATCATCTATGGCTAGAGCTATGCAAACTACATAGTCCTTGGACCTTATGTCATGTCTTCCTCTAATCTACTACTATCATTAAAAATGCCCAATTTTACTCCTACATAGAAGATACTTTCCTTGAATGCAAGCTAGGCAAAACAACCCACATTCTGTAATGAGGATGTATTTATGTAAATTAGCCATATTTACATAATCTTATTCCTGTGCCACCATGCTGTAAACAGCCATTTAGATATGCTAAAAGCCTTTACTTAGATGAGATTGAATGTGATGTTACTTACGTACCACACAGAAGTATTGCAAAATCCTTGAGAAAGCTTGTTACTAAACAGTTACTTTAGTGATGCACCTTGTTTACACCCTACATCATTGATTCATTAAATGTTATTTATTATTAAATTTAAAAATTATGAACATATACTTGGAGACTCTCACACAAACAGGGACCGAATAGAGGGAACGTGCATCTGGATACTTGCATACACACTGGAGCCCCCTCCCCCCCAAACTCAGGATCTTAAAATGAGGGGCATTTAATAGCCAGATCATGAGGCAGGGTTTTTGACTGCAGAATAGTATTTCCAGTGATACACCAGTTATTGATTGTGTGAGATAACAGGAAGAAAATAAACTTTTCTAATTAAAAAGTCAGAGTAGGGAATAGTGAATGAACACTGTTGTACTGGCAACCTCTCTCCTTAACTAGAGCTAAGCCCTTAATGAGATTGACATAGAAAAACATCATTTAAGCTTAAAAAACAGATTGCCTTTTGACTGGGAACACTATGTTGAATAAGGCCCCAGTGCACTGCCAGTTATGTCTTCATCCAAGGTCATATTTTAGGTTTTAGTGTCTGTCATCGACTAATCAGTGTTTACTCAAGTGGACAGTACAGCTATGATGGATCCCTGTATCTCCCCAACTGTCTAGCAGATTTAGCCCACCAAATCTTCAGTCCCCCTCAGTGTCTGAGTTGTCTTACAGTAGCATGTATAGGTTCTCTTTTCCCTTTTATATAAACTTGAAACTGTCCCACCCTTTGTTTTGATATTTGTGTAGGCTTTAGACCCAGTACAGGAACTTGAGGAAAAGACAGGAGCGGTCCTGTTTTATAAACCCCTGTGAAATGGCACTTAGAGCAAATTAACTTTCAAAAACAGAATAAAGATTTTACTAAACAGGCAGGGAATATATGTATATTAAGAACAGTCAAGGTTGCTGAGAAAAACATTTTCTAATATAGAGGGTTGAATTCTTAGAACATTCAAGAGAGTGTATTTGTAGTTTTGTTTCAAGGCTTTCTAGTTCTTTCTTTGAGAGGTACTTTGTTTAGTATATTTCACTATCACAGTTATTAATGTTTCTTCTTGAGGACAATATTTGCTTAAAGTTTCTAGATTTCTTCTTTCAGAGTTCCAGGTTTTCCTTTAGATATTACAGCTTTTTACTAACTCCAGAGGTGTCTAAGCTTCTCCCCTTTTTCACAGACCAGAGTTCTCTTCCTAACCCTTTTCACTGACAGGAAATTATTTTCCTTGTCCCTAAGAAGCAATAACTCCTTTTACTTTTTGGCTTGTATGGGAGTACACTCTAACTACCCAGACCTTCTGCCAAATCCTGCTCCAGTATCCTTTGTCTGTACAAGGCTGTTCTGTAGCTTTCCTAAGAATCTAAGTTCTCCCTCAGAGCAGATTTAATATATCTAATACAATGGTGTTTCTCTTCTTCTCTCTGTAGAAGTGCTTTTCTGACCATTGCCTGCCAGAAAACACTGACTCCCAAATGTCTCTTCCCTCAGAAGCCAAACCCTCTGGCTACTGATCCAGACATTAGTTTTCAGACCCAGACCAAATGGCAAAAGCCCTATTTTCCCTCCAGATGAGCTTTTTTATTTCCTCTCAGCTGATGTTGGCCAATCAGAGAGCGAGTAGAGCAGCCAATCACATAAGCTCTTCTCTCCAGGGAAGATTAACTCGTGAACTCCCTGACTTTCTGACACAAGGAGCATTTTAAAAAGCCTGCTTTTCTTTGCAATCTGTCAAACAGTATCTTTAAATATCTGATTAACAGTTGTATTGTATGTGGCAAAGGACAATGAAAGAAAGGTGTTGCTTTCATATCGTGCTTGTGGGGTTCCTGACCACTGTGGGGGAATAGGATGTTGGGACTACATGGGTGTTTAGTATGATCCAGAAGGGCTTCTCTTATATTCTTATAATACCTTTCATCAACCATGTATCAAATTCCCAGTACCACAAATCTCTATGAAAAATTTATACTACCTTGTTGATGCACACGGCAATTACAACCTTAGACAACTTAAACCAACAGCTACCCTATTAGAACAAAGATGTTGATATTCCCACTCCTCCTTTCCATATTATATCTGACAGCATATTGAGACTGTGCTGACTAGCTGGGTTGTGGTGTGAGGAAACACTTGCTTCAGAATGTTAAAAATATCCATAATCAGATTATTAGGATTTCAGTTGCAACAGTTTATAAAGCTTCACTTCTCCCCCCTTCCACCTTTTAGAAGGAAATTTACAGCACAGTCTAAGACACTTAACCTGGTTTATTTATACATTGCCTTGATGCATCATGAAGCAGCAACATGGAACCTTTCGTAAGCCAAGGGTCAAGTTGTTCCCAGAACAAGCTGGCCATATTTATTAGAACAGAAAACCCACCACTCATAATATTTAACTAAAGATCATTTATTTTATTTTCCACTACAACTTACTGTCTCCAAATGATAACATTGAAAAGCAAGTGTGATGAAGCAGATGTGAACAATCCTGTAGATTTGAACAAAATAAAACTGTTACTTAAGCAAGGAGGAAAAGTAAATGCCTGCAACAAATTCTTCCTTTTTTCCTTAAAAAATTCAAATTGAACAAGTCTCTTGCAATTCTACTAGACTCAGTCCTAGATATAGACAAACAGGAATGAACAGGAGAACTATAATACAAAACTTTCACTACAGCACACTGTACACACCTGTTGTCTAATGCCCCCCAAGCCCCTTCACTGTGGTATCATTATTTGCTTGCTTGCTGAGCTTGTCTGCGGAGGAGGACATAGATCTTCTCCTTTATCCAGTCTTTATTGTAGGGCTGGTATGTCTGAGTATCAGCACGATAACTAAGGAAGAAGCATGAAGAAGTCAATTAATATTGCTATTCAAAAGATTTTTCAAAACCAATAACCTTTAACATTGGCCTGGAAAGAGCAAACAAGTTTACAAAAACAGTGGCTTAAAACCCTCAAGTGGGCTGTTTGAGTGTTGTAGGCATCAGACTGCAAGAAACAGGTACTGGTTTCAATCTGGTTAGGGGTTTGCTGTTAATATAGCTATTCCTATACTAACTGTAATCCTCCTCATAGTTTACAACAGTACCTAACTACAAAGTTTTCTGAACTGGAGCAATATTTTTGAACAGGTTTCCTTCTTTCCTCAGTTAAAGCAGTTAATATTAAAAATTACAATAAAAATTAAAATGACAGACTACAAAATGCAGATTTAAAACAATCCTAATCCAATGACTATCAGAAACCAAATGCTTTATATTTCAAAGGGCCATCAGAACAGTCCTAGTCTATTATATATCAAAGCACAGGGTTTTTTTTTTTTTTAATTTTAAAGCATCTGTGGAAGACTAACAAAGCCTTACATAACTACTGTGGCAGACCATTCCACAGAACAGAAGCTGCTACTGAAAAGGCACAGGGTTGCATGCAGATTAATGTTTTCATTGGTGCAAGAACTTCGACCCGCAGGCTATTAATTTCCTGCCTCCTCTCCCCCATGGTAGCCTGAAATGCCCCCTGAAATCCTGTTTTAGGGGCCTCCTCTCCCTCAGGAACATGTTTTCAGGCGGGCATTTTTGGATGTCACAGGAGGGGGAAGCAGCACATGCAGAAATCCCTGCACCCACAGAAATGCTAGTTTTAATCCAAGTCACTGACTCTGGTTACTGCCAGAAACTGGAATACACAGGGGAAGTCAAAAGAATGAAGGCTCATTCTTTTTAAAATCTTTCGAAATTTAATTCTATACAAAGTGTTCATTTCCAGGTACATAATAACTGTAGCTGAAACAGAAACACCTTGCCAGTTCTTTCAAGTCAAATAAGTTTTAAGTTCAGTTTATCCTTTAACAGCTCTAGTAACCAAGTTTTAGCCAAAGATTAATCTGTATTACCTCTGCAAACTCAATTCAAGAAATGCAAGCTTATAACCAGTAACTTAGAAGTTTCCTAAACCTTTTAACCACAGCCATATCCAACAATTCTATACAATTATTTCTCAACAGCATACTACGGAAAGGGCAGTGATAAAATCACCATTTAGATTTTGACAGCCATAAAACATAGAATATTTTGCTTGAAGTATGCCCCCTGGTGGCCTGCTGTTTAAATTTAAAGTGAATTTGTATACACAGGTTTCACTGGCTTCTGAATCAGCATTCACATGCAGAAGTCCAATATTTAAAAGAAACAGAATCGAGATGTGTTAGTATGATTATGTGTTACAGGCACATTTAAAATTTGACGATGTATATATTCTACTGCTGTGATTGATTCACTATCATTTCTCAGTATTTTATTGATATCGGGGGGTTTCCAAAAGAAAAGGGTCAAACTGCTGCAGCCCTATTGACATCACAAGCATTGACATGCATATGGCTTTGAAAAATGTAACATATTTCAGAGACAGGTCTTGTGCTAATGTGATCCCAGCCAGGTAATGGCAACATGTAGTCGCTCCAGTCAATCAATCAATGTTTATTTACGATCCAAGACCATTGACCAAAGAAATATATATTAATTAAAGGTAAAGGTTCCCTTGCTCGAAAGCCAGTCGAATCCGACTCTAGGGTTGCGGTGCTCATCTCCGTTTCAAAGCCAAAGAGCCAGTGCTGTCCGAAGACGTTTCTGTGATCATGTGGCCGGCATGACTAAACACCAAGACGCACGGAACGCTGTTACCTTCCCACCAAAGTGGTACCTATTTATCTACTTGCAATTTCTTGCTTTCGAACTGCTAGGTTGGCAGGAATATATTCATTAGGTACAAACTAATTTGCTTTCAGCACAAAAGATACTAAGACATATAACCTTAAGTTTAAAAATTGATTGTATCAAAAAATTATAAAATATCTACAACTGAACTAATTATGAGTTGTGTGGAAGGTAGATAAGGGTTATGCTTGATCTGCTTTATTGTGGAATTAGTCGCTCCAGTCCTGCAACTCTTTCCATACAAAGACCACTACATGTGAAGCGATGATAGAGCACTATTTTAGGTTCACAATCACCCCCCAAAACATCAAGGTTTGGTTCTACAAAAATCCATTTAATTTACAAGAGTTTTATCTACAGTTTACTCTGCAGAAAATTAACAGTATTTGAAAGTATTAGATACAATTTTTAAATGGGCAAATGTGCTACATTCTAAGTATCTTTTGATAGTGTGCATCTAATGCAAAAACATGTCACCTAAAGCTTCCAACAGAACAGGTAAAGCTGGCTGAAAAAGAACAATAAAAGCTTCATCACATGTGTGCACACTTCAGTATATGCTCAACAGGGGCCAGTGCACATATCTTCAAAGAGAGCAGCTTTAAAAGTACTTACACAAGGCAGCTAAGATCAGCCAAATCATCAATGAAATCAAATAACTGGCTAATATCATATGTGATTGAAGGGCTGTTGGGGTTCATTCTCTTCAGGTGTTCTTCATACATTTTACAGACTCCTGAGGGGAAAAGAACAACTTTTAGCACTAACGTTAGAAATTCAAGGATACTTAGTTTGTTAGAGAACTCAGCAATTATGAATCTCAAGAAGGAAATTGGTACAGAAGCAAACTAAGGTTATGGGATCAGATGGTATGTTCAGCTTTGCAAAAGAGATAGTATGCTTAGCTTTTTAATATACACTTGCAAAATAAACCCATAAGAATGTCTTCATAATTCTGTATGAAAAGTACCTGAAAAAACTGAAATGGAGAATGTATCTTCAAGGTTTTTAGACTGATTTCACAGCAGACATTTACAGGAACAGCCTATATTCCTGCAGTCTAGCAGCTTCTCAGCTGCATATGTTCAACAGAACTGTACAGTGGGAAAAGAAATCTTAACCTGGTGAAAAGTCCAGGTCCTCATACATGCTTTACTATGGTGGCAGGGAGGCAGGAGAACGATGCCTGATAGCATGATACAGAGACAGAACAGGCTGTGCAGTCTGAAAGAGACCATATTAAAATAACAGTGGCATGGTCTGCATCATCAGCTTAGCCCTGCGCTGCGGGGGCAGGTGTGTAAGAGATTGAGGAGAAAGCCCTCAGTCCAATAAAAGCCTCAATGTCTCCACTGGTTCAATCTAAGAAAAGCCTTCAGGAAACATATTCAAGGGAAAAGCCAGTTTCCTGCAGTATCTCTACACATAGCAGCGGAACCTACCTTCCATGCATTCATTCACGGATTCATAATCAGCATAAGTTCTGCCCTCTGGCCGTTTGGTAGGTTGAACAAGCAAAATTGTGTGAGACTGTACAAGAAGAAAGACAATGTTGATTCAGGTTTTCAGAATACACACTAAGTTGTTTGCAAGCAATAATGAAGAAGAGTCATGATCAACACATATGGAAAATCAGTCTGTCATGCCCAAGTTTTCAGTTCCTACACATACAATATTCTTGGCGTTCTCAAACATTTCAAAGACTAGAATACAAAGATCAGCCTTTTCCTCAGAATGTCACAGTCTAAGATAAACATATCATGCCAAATCACTTCCAGAGAAGTTTATTCTTGAGCATATATGGAAGTTGTGGAAAACCAAATAATTAAACAAAAAAACCCCAAAGCCTCAAAATTTCAATAATTACTGATTTGTGACTTCACAAATAAAGTAAAGGAAATTCATTAGCTCACAAACAAATCTAATATTCACTAACTAAATGTATGGGAAGAGAAGGTACAAACTTTTAAAAGAAAAGGTTTCTATATGGGAACAAAACCTTTTAAAGCTTGTGGGTATACATCTGGATTCTAAGAGAAAATAAGGCAAGCCTGGGTCCTGATAGATACAAATCTGCTACAGAAAACTAAGTCATAAAGTAAGGTGATCAAGACGAAATACATTAAAAAGGTGCCAATACACAGTGGACTGAGAAAGCCACTAGAAAGTTGCAACTCTACTCTTTTATAGTGTAGTCCTGAACAGTTAAAGGTAAAGGTTTCCCTTGCTCAAAAGCCAGTCGAATCTGACTTTAGGGCATGGTGCTCATCTCTGTTTCCAAGCCGAAGAGCCAGCGTTGTCCAAAGACGTTTCCGTGGTCATGTGGCTGGCATGACTAGATGCTGAGGCACACGGAATGCTGTTACCTTCCCACCAAAGCGGTACCTATTTATCTACTTGCAATTTCTTGCTTTCGAACTGCTAGGCTGGCAGGAGCTGGGACCAGAGACAGGAGCTCACTCTGTCACGCAGCACTCAGGTCTTGAATTGACCTTCCGGTCTACAGTTCAGCATCTTAACCACTGAGCCACCGTAGCCCTTTCCTGAACAGTTACACCTTTCTAAATCCAACTCTCCTTAGGACTGCACCATTAATCTTCAAACTGTTGTTACTTCAGTCTGTGTTGCACAATGTCTAGTTTTCTTCACTATATTAAAAAAAAATAGTAATACAACCCCTTCCCTCCAAGTTTTAGCTGGAAAATAGCTAAATGTATAAGTAATTTCAACTATATAGTGTCCTGAAAATAAAGGAATTTGAGGGAATGTAGAAAGATGGTAGATGTTAAAATGTAACATACTTCTCAATCTAACATATGCATTTTTGGATTATGTGAAGCATTTTTGGATTATGTGAAGGATGTTGTCAGAAGAGATGATGAAATGAAAATAAATCTATATGCTAAAACGAAGATCAATCTAGTTTTATTCACTGACAACTGAACAAATAAAAAAGCTTCATATATTCAGAAATCAGTTCATTAAAACGTGAAATTGCAGATATGCAAAAATTTACAGAAGACATTGTTAATGCTAAGAAGTGAATCTGGAAAAGTGTAGCAAATAAACAAATAAAGAAAAATAAAGTCTTATTTGACTGCTCTTCTTTAGATAAAAATAAAATATCTGAAGTAAACAGTGACTCACGAAAGCTCATACCGTACCACAAATATTGTTAGAGTATAAAAATGCTACTAGACTTTTACTCTTTTCTACTGCTACAGACAGAATAACACAGCTACTCATCTTGAAAATCTTATTTAAATGCTAAGCTTCACTCTAAGGGCTGTTTCATGTATTACATTTTATATGCCCACTTTTAAAAAAGCACCCAGTTTTGGTACAGCCTTAAAAATAAACACTAAAAACAGTTGATCAAGTTTATTTTATTTAGAGCATTTATATTGTCTTTCTGCCCAATGTAGTCCCTCAAGGCAGCAAGTTAAAAACTTTAAAAACATATATATATACACACACACACACACACACCAGCAATTAAAAGTAACTAAGATAAGTCCTATGGCTTGAAAGTTTCATGCTCATCAGAAAGGCAAGATCAGTTGTGACTCTGCTAAGCATATACTTTTGATGGTAAATCCAGGTTCCTTCTGGAGAAAAAGCACTAGATGAAATTCAGAAAATCATTCATACCCTAGCTCTGCTCCTACACCTGACAGACCGTCAGGAAGATACATATAACACTGTAAATTTGCAACCTTACTGGAAAGGCAAACGCAAAGCAGGAGCTAAAGGCATTCCACACATAAAGAACACTGTTAAACAGCAAAGATTTAGGGGGTGGGTGGGCTGTAAAACATTTTGAATGTCAAAAAATCTCAAAAAAGAGCGTTTTCTTGCATTTATGACACATGGATAATTCCACAACGGTTGAACATAATTTCGGCCCTCATCAGTGAGGTGGCAAGCCCATCTTGGGGTGAACCCTTCCACACAAAACGATTGCTTGCGCAGAAAAAGCTAACCTCACATTGTATAGAAACGCAACCAGTCCTATGATCCTCAAGCTACAATCAGAAGCGCGCAAATCAAGCACGGGTTTATCATCCCAGAAAGAACTCAGCCTTTACCCACAAACTAAATTCCCGAAGTTCCTTTTGTATAACACACTTCGACGTGGTTCAGAAGGGGCCAGTCCCAAAGACTTCTCACATACTCCGACAATCAAAAACGAGAAGCGGGACGTGCTCCAGCCAATATTCCTCGAGTACCCATGAGGACCTTTCCGATGTTTGTGTGTGTGTGGGTCTATAAAGTCCTAAGATATTATCAGAGCTTTTAAAAACGGCTACTGTTTTATCAACCCACCCCCCATGCACTGTGTGTAGATTAGGCCCAAGCACGGGCCAAATTGAGCGAAGAACACCAAGGCACGACGAGAAACGCCTCGCCTTTCTCCTCCTCCCAGTCCAACCAATTCCCGCCACCTTTTCACTCCTTAGCCTCAAAAAACACGAAGACCCGAGGACTTTTCTTTTACTTACCATAGCAACTCGCTCTATCTCGTTCAGGCGCGAAGCACAAATTCGCAACGTCTCTCTGACCACAATGCACCGCGACGCCCCGGAAGCACTATACCTCGCAAACGCTCCAAACCCACAGCGTGTTGCAGGCTTCACTGAGATTCGGTTGTTCGTGCACTCGAACTCCGAAAGGCGGAACGTCACCAGCGCACTTCTCGCGATATTACTGCTCATCATTAGGTCGCTTTTTTTTTCCTGAGCGCATGGAACTGTGGAGAGACGGAAGTTAAGCGAGAACGAGGCCAAATACAAAGCGGCAATGGCCATCTTTATTAAGGGTTCCCTCGCTTCAGCGAGGTGAACGGCAGGGAAGAACATACATCTGTCCACCATCTTAAAATAGGGCAGGAAAGTACGAGCCGCCCCCGGGACGTTTTCTTTCAGTGCCAAGTGTCCCGGAAGTTGACGGAAAGGAAGAGAATGTGAGGAGGTGTTGCTACTTGGCCTTCATGGCAACGTCTACCGTGGTTGGGCAGCTGAGGGAGACTGGGGGGTGAGAGAGAGGGCAGGGCGGCTCTTTTCATTCCTTGATATCTCTTATTGGTCGAGGCTTGCAGTTCGCTGACGGAGGACCACTTTTCCTTTCAGTCCGTGCCGGAGGAGGAGGTGACGGCCCCCTGCGAAGCTCCCTCCCTCCTTCTCTTTGCCTGTCCCGCTAGCGGTCGAGAGAGAGCTCAGCGTTGGAGCCTTTTGGGTTGGCCCTGTGGAGGGAAGGCGAGACCAGATCCTGGGTGGCCTTAGGGACCCCCCCGTCGGAGGCCTTTCCGTTCGGGAGCCGGGCTCCGAGGGAGTGGAGGAAGCCAGGGAGAGCCCCTGCAGGAGGGAAGGGTCCCCCCCCCCCCGGGGGCTGTGGCCGGCTCCAGGCCACCTGGTAACTTTGGGGCGAGGGAGTGGAGGAAGCCCATGAGGGTTGTTCCTCCTTCGGGGGCCGCGCCGGCGATCTCAGGGGAGGATTAGCGGCCCGGTGTAACATCTGAGCAAGCAAGAGACACCGGCCATGGACGACTTCTTGTCTATCAGCCTGCTCTCGCTGGCTATGCTGGTAGGCTGCTACGTGGCGGGGATCATCCCATTAGCCGTTAATTTCTCGGAGGTAAGGAGGCGCCTGTCTAACGGCCTATCCGCTTCGGAAACAAGAACTGTAGAAACTTTGCCTCCTGGGGGCGGCGGCGGGGGGGACGGGTGGGACATTTTTTTTTGGAGGGTTGGTTTTTAAAAAACTCAGTGGTACTTAGGCTATGGCTTGCTGAGAGCCACATTTATTTTCATCCTAGCATGAAGCCTGCACCTCAGGGAGGCTCGACGCTTACCTATTCCTCTGGTGGCGGCGGGTTTCAAGGTGGAGAACCAACTGCAAGCCTGCCGCATTGGGAAACAGTGCTCAGAAGAGCCACAGTGGACTGTCAAAGAGCCAAATGTGACGAGTCCTGAGCCACTGAGTATCACTGACTTAGTCTCTCTGAAATTGCCAAATTCATATTATTTTTGGAGTGTTAAAGGTTAGCACTGTAGTTTTAAACCAGATAGTAGGGTCTATATTAAAGGGAAGCATGCAGAATTTATTTAAATTATTTGTTATCTGGCTCTCCACTTGAGACTACTTGCAACAAACTTGAAACAGTATAAAACAATATGGCTAGGCACTCAGCAATTTAAAATAACTGGACAGCACTGTGAACTTGAAGTCATAAGATAATCTAAAGCTAGAGTAAGGAAATTAAAAGCAATAGAAACATAGAAGATGAAAGTGTACAAAAGCAGAAATAAAAATCACATAAAAATGACTGCAGGTAAACAAAACCAAAGTTAAATTACAAAGCAACTAGAAAATGGACCCTCCCCTCAAAATACCAACAACAATAACTCAGCTAAAACCTGGACTGATAAGTTTTGTCTTTACCTGGCATTTAAAGGACAACAATGTAGGTGCCAGGTATATTTCCACTAGGAAAGCATTCCACATATGTGGTGCCTCTGATTGTTCAACACCTCACTTCTGTGGGTGGTTGCATAGAGAACAGGGCTTGAAAGAAACCACAAGTGCCTGTATTCAAAATGTGTGTGTGTGTATATATATATGTATGTATGTATATGTATATACATTTCATTGTATTTAAAATCTGTGGTGGTTTCAGGTGGATATTTTGTGAAGTAACCATGAAGTTACCCTGGATGAAATTTGAACAAAGCATTCTTGTTACATTTCTATTCCTGATGTCTATATATCAATTGGGAAGAGAACATGTGTAATTCTGTTTTACCTTAAAATTTAACCTTTGGATATTGTGTGCCATAATAAAATATTTTATTCAGAAAATATTTCAAAATCCTTCCAGGTTTGGGGGGGAATGGTATAAAAGTGCAAAAGCAGATTCTAAGCAGAGAAGATGAGGTAAAAATAGACAACTCTATATAAAAATGTTTGTATACTGAAGCATTTTCTCATATGTCTTGTTCCGTTAGCACTGAAACCTTCCTATGTGTAATATCCACAACTCAGGGCTACTTTAGGTCACTTCTAATCAAATTTTATTGGTTAAAATTGTCATGGTAATTTTAAAGTATAGTCAGCTGGCTAAGGGAGAACAACGTTTGTGTGAATTTTATTATCCACTTTAGATTGGGTCTCTATGGCATTGGTAGTTTCTGTTAACTGACTAGTTATACAGGTTGGTGCTGTTGCTGGAAGTACCTTTTTCAGTTATGTCTGGCTCAGAAACTACATCCCTTCCTTGACAGAACTAACTTGGCTATGTTCTTACCATGCTAGTCACCATGGATAAAAGCTGATCTTAAAAGAATTTTGAACTTATCTACAAAACTTCTTGGACTTGATAAACTACAGCAGTTAGCAGGCGATATGAAATTGTTATAGTTAAAAACTTACAGATACAGGGAATTATGACATAATTTTTGTTGCAACTTTAGGTTACCAGATTGCTAATAGAATTTTAAAATGTGCTCCAAACTACTGACAACATAGAAGTATTTTAAAATTGTGTTATGTTTTTTTTTTTTTTTAAGATACGATATGTTCAAAACAGGTAAGTGCTAAACTTGGAAACAGTAAAGGAGGATTGACAGTGTGCTCAAATGTTTTGAGTACCTTAATGTGTTAACATAAACGAGAATTTTTAAAATTTCTCAGTATTTGGTATATAGCTCCAAGTACAATAAGATATATTATTCATGCCTGGGATCAGGGGTCATTTCCTGCAGGAGTGCACAGGAGCGGAGCTCCGGCAGTAAAGAGCCCAGGGGGCGGGCACATGCAACAAGCCCAACCCCCTGCTCCCAGCAGCCCTCAGTCAGAGCAAGAAGCAACCAGGTAAACTGCAGAGCTCCCGGCCCCCCGGTCCAAAACAGTCCAGTGGTACCTTTAAGACCAAGTTTTATTCAGGTACAAGCTCTCCCTCCTCTGTGAGGACAGATCTGCACGTCCCGTCCCCCCCCAATAGCTAGCAATCCAAAACAATCCAGTGGCGCCTGAGCGGTGGGTGTTGCCTTCTGACACACTTCCAGTGATGTCAGGGGGTGTGATATATGCAAATAAATTATTCTAATGAGCTCCTGCACCTCTTTTTCTACGAAATGACCCCTGCCTGGGATTATATTAGGACGGATGTTCTGACATAGGTACATATTCATGTCTGGTGGACCTCTCCCAAAACACAAAATTTTTGGAAGGTGATTTATGTTAACATTAAGAAGATTATAGGCTATGAGCTACGCTTTGTTATAATAACTATGCTTTGAATACATTGTGATGGAGATGTGGCCTACTGTTATGGAAAGGTAATAGCAGCTGCTTGTCTTGTAATCACACAGCAATAGAAAAACCCAGACACCTCCATCTGAGCATGACTGCATTCAGAAAGTTTAGGATCCGACAATTATTAACAAACTTTCAAAATTCAGCATGGGAGACAAAAATAGGAAGTGGTGGCCTGTAATTTCTTTTTTGAGAGAAAAAACCCCTCTGAAGTGGGGAAAACCAAGACATTATGCTTATACTGATGTTATATTAATTTTATTAGTTTATTAGTGATGTGAAGAAGCAACAATAGGGAGAGGAATGTATATTTATAGTAGTTATATTTTTCTTTATTGTTTAATGAAATTAAAACATTTTTTTAAAAAACCAAAACTTTATAACTTTGGACCCAGGTACTTGAAGGACTATTTCTCCCATATGAGCTTGGACAGGCCTTATGTCCTAGTTAGAACCCGCTATTTATTCCTTCTCTGAATGAGGACAGGACAGTTTCAACCAAATCAACAATATTTTCTGTGGCAGCCCTGTGACTATGGAAAGGGCAGTCCAGTGAAGGGAAGGTGGTACTGCCTTTTTAACATTAAGGTATACAAGTGGGGGTATGTGCAAATACTTGGGGGTGGCATCTCATTTCCCCCTGCATCCCACTCCTCCACTATTTCCTCTTCCCTTCCCTCACAGCCCCTATAGCCTCTCCCCCTGCTGCTTCATTCTCGCCTTCCTATCTACCAGCCAACCTGCCTTTATCTGCTCTACTCCGGGTCTTCATCTTTCCCGCCTTCCCTACTCCTGAGGCCATCAAGCCAAGTCTGACTGGGCTGTGTGGTGGCCAGGCCCAGTTGTGTGGTGGGTTTCAACAGGGAGGGCTGAATTGTGTGGTGATTGCTGCTGCCAAACCTGGCTGAGTTGTGTGGGTAGAGTCTCTAGTGGTTGCTGCCAAACCTGCAGTTCTTTCCTCAGGGGACATGACCTGGGGGGACGGGGACCTTTTCCAGGGCAGTTTTGGTCTCCCAGTCTACTCCTGGCTTTGCTTTACAGAAACCAAGGCTTGGCAATATTGTTATAGTTTCCTAGCAATCCCGAACAACTACTGAGAGTTCAGTGAGCATTCCTTTCTTAAAGCTACACAGACTGTTGTTTGTCTTATTTTGGGGGGGGGGAGGTTAATCCCCTATTTTTGTATTAGATTTCAGATTTTTCTACAGTCCTATAGAGAAATCTCCCTGGTCTGTCCCTAGCTCCATTTTGCAGCTCCATCATATCCTCTAGAGCACAGTTCAGAAATAGATCTATTGATGTGTAAGGCAGTGCTTTTTAGAAGGGCCTTTAGTTAAGCATGGTTTTATTGGGCCGTCTGGAGTTATTAGATGCATAGATATTGGGATTTAATTTCATACTGTATATTGGGATTGTTTTATGTAACAACTTTGAGTTTTAGAAAAAATAGTATATAACTTTATTAAGTGAAAGTATTAAAAACAATAAGAAATTTGATCATAGTGCTCTATAACCTGCTATAAACAATGCAATAAAATCTGCTTTTAGAGCAGATGGATAGAGCTTGTTTCAATATTCATAATTGTATAGGTTTTTATAATTTTATTATATTTGTTTTTTACTTTGTGAGTCATCTCAGGCTGGACAGGTGGCATATAACCTCTTCCTTTTAGAAGTTCTGTAATGTTACAGACTTCAGTAGTCCTCTTGCTCAGTGCACATCTCTTGACAGCATTTTGGCTTACACCTGTGAGCTAGATAAGTGCTTGCATGGAAATAATTGTTATCTGTATGTGACTGGATAATTAAAAGACGTTTCGTAATATTCCATCTATCTGTTTAGTTTTTAAAAAAATCCTTGGGCTGGTTTTTCTTTTCCCAGAACTTGTTTTTTAAAAAGAAATGGGTGTATGTACAGTGAGAAATGTTTGTATCTTGGATTTTAGTGCCTGTGATAAGTCCATTAGGAACCCACAATTTTTTAAAAAATCACACGATTTATTGTTTTCTAATGCATAATGTCAGATATTTCTCCCCATGGTTGTCTGTTACATAGAAAATCAGGATTCTGCTCAGTTTGTTTCATGAATGGTAATAGTTCCATTTTATAAGAGTCAACTAATCTTTAAACTCCGATTGCATTTTCATCCAGGTAATTTTGCAAAAGGTGGATTGTTGTATCATGGCCCCAGGGATGCCAGGCTCGCTGCGACCAGAGCTACGGCCTTTTCAGTGGCGGCTCCTTACTGGTGGAATGAGCTCCTGGAGGAGATCTTATGCAGTTCCACAGGGCCTGTAAGATGGAGCTCTTCCACCAGGCTTTCAACTAGGAGCTGGCCACTAATACCACCAAGGGCCACTATTACTATCTGTGGCATAGGCTGGGCGGCAGTGTGATTGCGCCGCTGCTGAGTGGGATGTTTTGGTCCTGTATGGCACGCCATCTTGCCTGAAACATACTATGAGCACTTTAACTGTATATTGTAATTGATTTATTGTTTAATTGGTTTTATTGTAATTGATTGATCGTTAAATTGGTTTTAAATGTTTATATGAATCTTGGCCAGAGGGCCAAGTAATGTGAGCCGCCCTGAGCCTGCTTGTGGGGAGGGCAGACTAGAAATACTATAAATAAATAAATGTGTACCTTTGGCTTCTTACAGAGACTCAGTGACCTTTGCCCACAGATGTTTTGTGGACAGAGGAGGTTACAATGTTGTAGTAGGATTTGTGAGGTCCATGATCAGATCACCATACTGCCAAGAAACTTTTTGGGTTGACAGATAGGGTGTAAAAGTGTTAAGAGAATGTGCTAAGGAGAAATTATAATTGTTTCAATTTCTTTTATTTCAACATATGTAAATTAATGTCTGATGTTGCTGCTATAAGTAATCATAGTTGACTAGGTAACTGCAGGTAGTTGAATATTAATGTTGTAAAATGCCTAGTTTTGTGGACATTCAAAACTTCTCATTCGACAAAGGTTACTCAATGAAATACCATGCCAAACCTTATTATGTCAAGTATTTTAAGAGTATCCTACATTGGGTCTTTTTTACTTCGGTTGTTTGGGTCAAGAGTTCTTCTGTTGTGGGTGCTATTGGCTTCTTTCAGATATTTCAGTGAACAATATGTTCATCCTAAAATTTGTTCTTGGACAAATTTTGGTGCTATAAAACTTTAATTATTCTATGTTTACTTGCAGGAAAGGTTAAAGCTGGTCACAGTCCTTGGTGCTGGCCTCCTTTGTGGAACTGCCTTGGCTGTCATTGTGCCTGAAGGAGTACACGCACTTTATGAAGATATTTTGGAGGGTGAGAGAATAACAATGACTGTTCTGGTGCAAAGTGTTCTGAATAATTAAAGTTGACCTTTTGCTGAAGCAGCAAACTTTAGCTACCATAGGAGTTCTTTTATACTTTAGCTTTTTTGTAATCATTTCATATTCTGTTTTTAGATCACAAAGTACTTTGAATTTCAACAGTTGTAGGATAACTATACAGTTTCTATTTTTGCTTTTAAATACTTTAAAGATCACAACCAGAATCTAAAGAACCATGAAAAGAGTGCTGTGAAGTGTTTTGCTTGAACAGCAAATCCCTATGTTGCATAGCAGAATTTCAGAGAGTTTCAGAAACAGTTTGTGATACAAAGGTTCAAAGATAAAAAGTGTATATACCACTTCTTTTATTTGCTTGTTAATTTTTTATCCTTTCCTCTGAGAATTTCAGAGTGGTAGATGTGGTTCTCCCATCATCCGCAATGTATCATCACAGCAGCCTTGTGAGTTTGGTTAGTATGTGACTGACCCATGGTCACCATTGCACTTCATGGCAGAGTAGGGATTCGAAACCTTTCCATTCAAGTCGGGCAGCCTGCCTGCTGTACCAGCCTGGTTTTAACTATGAGCTATTAACTCTTTAAAAGGAGCTGCGGTGGCTCAAGTGGTTAAGACGCTGAACTGCAGGCTGTGGAAGGTCAGTAGTTCAGCAGTTCAAGACCCGGGTGCCGCAAGTCGGGGTGAGCTCCTGTCTCTAGTTCCAGCTCCTGCCAACCTAGCAGTTCGAAAGCAAGAAATTGCAAGTAGATAAATAGGTACCACTTCGGTGGGAAGGTAACAGCGTTCCGTGCACCTTGGTGTTTAGTCATGCCGGCCACATGACCACGGAAACGTCTTCGGACAGCGCTGGCTCTTCGGCTTTGAAACGGAGATGAGCACCGCAACCCTAGAGTCGGATTCGACTGGCTTTCGAGCAAGGGAACCTTTACCTTTACCTTTATTAGCTCTTTAGAGGCTTCTCTGTAACTTCACATGCAGAGAATTGTGGATGATGTTGGAATTTTATGGAGCCACCTGTGCTGAGCTGAGTGCCTTTTGCAATTCTCTAATTGTTAACCCCTTAACCAAGAAATGGTATTAAATGGATCTGAAGAAATGAGGGGAAATAGATGAAACTCTGTTTTCAGCCTTTTGAAATTCTGTACTTTGTGTATTCTTCAGCCTTAAAGAGGTCAGTTACCTTGTGGTCAGTTTGCTGTTCAAGCAAAACACTTTTTTAAAAAGTGTAACATATAACCTGATGGAAGAGGTCATTTTTACTTCCAATTGCATTGAAAATGAAGCTGAAATTAGCATATAGGATGTAATTGACAAAATTAATTTCCCCCCCCACTGATGTCTGGGATGTAGTTCTATTCCTTTTGCTGTCCAAAGACGATATTTAGTAAACCTCCATGTATATTTCCCTGAGATGCAAGATAGAATGATAAATACAAGTGTGATAAATAATGCATTTTGCAGAACTTGAGAGAAGGCCCATGAGGAGTTTACGAATCTGTATACTTATAAATGTGGAGCTATGTTTAACTGAACTCTTCATATTCGTTTAACAACTTGTATTATCAAGCTGTTTGTACATCTGGAATGAGTGTACACTTTGCCCAGTGTTTAAAATTGCCAAGATTCAATGGTTTTGTGGATGTATTTTATGTACATGTTACTACTGTGCCAGTATTTTCAGGATGAGGAAAGTGAAGGTTTGTAAGCCTTTAAATAATGTAACTTGAATTGAAAATCTTGCCACAAAGCTTCTGTGCATTTGCTAAAGAGATCTGAGGTGAAGACTCTGTTTCTGATGTCAAGTAGCTAGGTTCAGCTGAACAAGTTGCTGATACGGTATGTCAAGAGAATGGGTATATAAGAGGAGGGCAATCAGCAGTTAGGCTATGTAGATCATGACAGGTCAAGTACTTTAAAAGCATCCCTTGAGCAGAGAAAGTAATACAAATGAATCTAACAATTTGGGTTTAAGAAACTTGATCTAATACCTTTTTTGTTCTGCTCCTCAGCGTGCCCTCTCTCCAGCTCTATCTCCTTCTTTTCTCTTCTGCTGCTACTCTCCTTTTCCTTCCCCCTTTCTTCAACTGGAAAAGATTAGAAAAAGAAGTATCTGGGCTGCAAAGTACACCACCTAGCTGTCTACTTCTTTAGAGGCTGCTTGTAGACAGCTAGGATATCACCCCAATACTCTTCTCCAATTCGAAGCAGTGTTGAACTAGGAGGGCACTATTGGGTGCCACCATCATAGAGAAGGAAGGGGCAGTTTATTGTCATATATTTAGTTCTGCATGCAACATCTACCTTACCTTGCTTAATTCTTGGTTGCAAAGTGGGACTTCTCTGAAAACTAGAAAACATTTAGTAAAGTTCTAAATTTGTCTTGGAGTATCCATACCATATCCCCCCCCCCCCATGTTTTTGGTTAACTGGAGACATTGTTTAAACTAGTCTGCCTTCAGTGACTACTGTTAAAGACTACAGCACAAGTACAGTCTGGTGCAGATTGTTATACGTGGGGAAAGCTTTTTGCTTTCTTAAGACTTTAATTCTCATGGTTGATAGGTAAAACTCTTAAGTGTCTGTTTGTTTGGGGGAGGGCAGGGTAGGGGGAATAGAGACATGTTCTTCAGTGAAGCTGCTTCTATAGCTAGCCAGTTGTGAGGTGACTAAGCTAAGCAAACATCACAATGGGTGTATGAACAATAAGTAGCCAGTGATAGAAAGGCATTTCTATTGAAATGAGGTGTGCTTCATCAGGCTTCTCAATGATACTGAATACCACTTACTCTCCCTGTGATACTTGTTCGCTGTCTAGGAATTCTGAATTGACATAATCTGCAGATTCCCTGGTTAGAGGGTGGTTTTGGTGCGTGTGTTGCAAACCTCAGACCATCTGTGTGAAGATTTGACAGCGCCATCCTAAACCACACTGTTTGACTTCAGTGGATTTAGAGTGTACCTCTGTACAGGACTTTGTTGTTACCTTGCTGTTTGTTTGCTTCTAACAGTTTTGGTGATAAAGATTTGTTACTAAAAATTAAATATTGTGAATTACCATTTTGCAAGACTGAAAGATTTTAAAAGTTAAAGACTGACAATGTACTTTTTCTACTTGCTGCTTCTTACTGTAATGATGCTGGCAACTAAACGAGTAAATTTCATTGCCATGGTAAATTGGCATGCTCGTATGTCTTTGTTCAAATTAGCTCAGGAGGATAGATTTAAAATTAACTTGGTGAAAACTGTTAGGTGTTGTAACTCCTGAGGTTCCTGTAGTTGTAATTCCAAATTGTCCTATATCCTTTAGCAAAGCATCATCCAGTCAGTGAGACTCAAAAGGTGGCTGAATCTGAGAAAGCAGCAGAAATGCCGGTGGTGTATGACCATGACCACGACCATTCAAGGTTACATGCTTACATTGGAGTTTCCCTCGTCCTTGGCTTTGTCTTCATGCTTCTGGTGGATCAGATTGGCAGCTCTCATGTACACACGACAGATGGTAAATCAAGCTTTCTTGACAGGCAACCATAGTGAATGATAAGTCTTGAAATAGTCAAATAGCTGACTGCACATTCTGGTGTTCACTTTTAAAGAAAGAGTAAGCAATTTGTTCAATACCCAGTAGCAAAATGAAAATGGTTCTTTATTTGGGGGGGGGTCACTGTTAATATGCATATGTTACACAATATATGTGAACAGAGTGAGTACTAAGATTTGCTTGAGTTGAACTTGGGGGTTCTGAAGTGACCCTGGAAAGAAGTGTTGGCAGGGAGATGGGTGGCATTCTGAAGGAAAATTCATTCATTCTGTGAACTTGAATCTTAAGGCTTTGCAGCGGGATGTTTGTTTCAAAAGTGCATGTTGCAAGTGAAAAATCAGTTGAAGGGGCACATTGAATGCATTTTAAACAAGGATTTTGCTTCAGAAGGTTATTTTGTGTGTATTTCCCTTGTATGCTAAAAACCATGTTTGTAGTTGGGTGTGTGTGTTGTAGAACAAGTAAAATATTCTGGATGAACAAACTACTGTGACAATATAACATACCAGTGTTTTTAGATAACTCGTTAAAGCTTAGTGATCTACAAAGATGCTATAAGTGGAATTGGCTAAAATTCCGCATATTATAAAATAGAAGGGGAGAAAGCAGTCAAAAAACTAATGTGCCTTGAAAGAAAATGTGGAATAATCTACATCACACTCCAAAATATTAAAATGCTACTGGTGAATGGAAGGTCTGACCCAAGACTTAAGGTGTCGCCCATTCTGGACAGAGTTGCAGTTCCGTGAAGGAAAAGGTCCATAGTTCAGGGATTCTCTTGGACTCAGGCCTACTGTTGGATAATCAGGTGGTAACATTGGCCTTTTATCAGCTTCAACTGGTTAGACATCTGTGGCCTTTCCTGGGCAAAAAGTTCTGGCCAATGTGGTGCATGGCTTGGTTATATATAGATTAGATTACTGCAATGTGCTCCACGTCGGGCTACCCTTGAAAAGTGTTCTGAAACTTCAATTGGTGCAGATTCTTGGTCCATCTGCACTGCTCCAAATTATTTCCAGGCAGAATTGAAGGGTGCTTGGTGTTGACCTTTAAAGTCTATATGGCTTGGGGAAAGCATACCAGAAGGATCACCTACTCCCTTACGAACCTAAACAACTGCTCCATTCCTCTTCTGCAGCCCTGCTCTGGTGCCGCTGCCTTCTAAGATTAGGCAGGTAGCAACCAGGAATTCTTGGTCATGGCACCACAACTCTGGAACTCTCTCCCCAGAGAGATTGGCCTGCCCCTTCTGTTGCCATCTTCTGCTAGCACATGAAAACTTTTTTGTTCTGTCTGGCATTTCCTCAGTGATCCTTTAGTTTTTGTAAGTTTATTGGTTTTAATTGTTTTAATATTTTTAATGTGTGTTTTTATTATGTTTTAATGTGTTAGCTGCCTTGGTGGCCCTGATGAGGGCAGAAAGGCCAGGTATAAATATTGTAAATTGACTTTATTTGGGTTCAGCTATACCAGTAGCCTATCAGATTCTCTGATCTGTATTTGGCTTAATACCAGAAAAATACTGGTAAGGTATTTTGGGGGTATTTTTTCGGCTCTGTTTATGCTGAATGCATACCCCTAGAAATTACCTGTTCTGTCCCTGGCATCTCCTCTTAAAGGATCTCAGCCAGTGTTTGTTTAGTGAGAGGCAGTGGGAGAATGCCACAGAAACAAAAGTCTTCACCTGGTAGTGGAAGAAAATGATAGAAGGGGCCTGTTGAGGGAAGTGGAATTCCATAGATTTGGTGTCATGTTGGGAAAAGGGTCCTCCTGAGATGCTGGAGAGCTGCTACCAGTTAAGGTAGACAATACTGAGCTAGATAAATCAATGGTATAAGACGGCTTCATTTATTTGAGCTGTAGCTTATGTTTATTTCAAAGTTCTGCTTCAACTCCTGTAATATTTCTCTTCTAGGGAATTCTCCATATATGTTTATATCTTATTTGGTTAAGATTTCTTAATTATTTCAGACCCAGAAGCAGCAAGATCGAGCAATTCCAAAATCACCACTACACTGGGATTAGTTGTTCATGCTGCAGGTAAGTTATTCTTTTTTTGCCTTTTTTTCTTGAAAGGCTGGAATATCCTGGGTCTGCCCATGGATTACATTAAACTTGTTTTGAATGACATGTCATGTTGCCAGTAGTCAGCACTACTTGTAGGTGGAAGGTCTTCTGTATCATGCTTACTATACTTTTTGCATTGGATAAGAGAAAAAAAGGGAGAACCTCAGGGATATATATGTAAAAGGGTACATATGGTGCTTGGGAATGCCTAGTTGCTTATGGGAAGTCCTCAATAGGCAAGTACCACTGCATCAACAACTGCGTCATAGGAGCTTTCTGTGAGCTAAATGAATGGGGAGACCCTTGCTGTTAGGGGAGCTGTTACTGAAGTTCCTCCATTTTTTCATCAGGTTTGTGCACTGTGAGGATGGAGATATATGTAGAAATCTGTTTAATTGAAAAATTAAATTTAACTTCACTAGTTGCTTTTTCATGGGGGGGAAACCTTAATCTTTAGAAGCTCTTAGAAGGATTACAGTTCAATTCTATGTAGAGCCTTCATTGTGACAGTAACTTAGATTTGCTACCTATTTGTTTGTCTGATTTGAGCTTTCTAATATGGGAAAGCTTCTGACAGCTAATAAAAAGAAACTAAGGACATTCATTCTTAGGGACAAATATGGTATACTTAATGACAGTGGTGTTTTTGTTGGCATAAGGAGCAGACATAATTGTTTTGTGTGCTGATGCATAAGTTAATTTGCTCTTAATTAGATTTATTTATGGTTTTGAGCAAGAGAAGGCAAATTAAGGTGTGTAATGATTTATAGTGGCTGTGCTATAAGACTTGATCCATGTATAACTTAATTCCAGAAAGCCGTTGATATTGACTCTTGTATTTGTTTCTTCCCTCCCCACCATCCCCCTATTAAGCGGATGGTGTTGCCTTAGGTGCAGCTGCCTCTACATCTCAGACCAGTGTCCAGCTAATAGTGTTTGTTGCAATTATGTTGCATAAGGTAAGTCCTATATATGAACCTTTATTTGCTTCTAACACATGTGGATGGTATTCACTGGTGAGTCATTTGTATGAGTTATTAGGCAGAAATTAGCACAGGTATAAACTAAGGTTTAAAAACTGTGTTATCTCAAAATTTGTGGTGGGATATGAGCTTTTGTGACTATCTGAAGAAGCCGGTATCTGAAGAAGTGAGCAGTGACTCACAAAAGCTCATACCCTGCCACAAATTTTGTTAGTCTTTAAGGTGCTACTGGACTCTTGCTCTTTTCTACTGCTACAGACAGACTAACACGGCTACCTATCTTGGTCTATTTTGTGTTATCTCAAGAAGACTTTTGAGCATTTTTTCCAAGCAGTTCTTTTTTTCTATTATATTCAGGGTACAGTGCCTAATAATAAACTAGCTGGCTCCTGTGTAAATGACAAGAGCCTCACAATGAGATCACCTGCAGGCCAGGTACAGGATCTCTAAGACTCCGTGCTTATGCAGGAAAACATAAATTAACTAAAATAAGCATAAAAAACTAAAAGGTGAAAAAAATCTGCAAATATTTTGGCATTTCTGCTGCAGAACAGAAACAATGGTAGGAACAGCTAAGTGTCCTGTAAATCAGGGGAGGGGCAACCTGCTCAGGCACCTCAGAGGTTAGGAAATGTTGGGGAGGGATATGGGGGTGGGGGTGAGGTTTCCAGATGATTTTTAAAAGTCAGATTGTAGCTGTCATGTTTAGGAGATGAAATATTTTCATATACAGAATGGGATGAAACATCATGAATTCACAGTTATGATATGTGAAATCAACTGTAGCTAACCAAGGAAGATTTCTGTCATAATGAAAATCTCAACTCACTTGCTCTGTGGAAAAGGCAAATGGACATTTGTTTGTATTATTTAAAATAACAACATAATATATTTCCGAATTATGAGCAAAGGGGCTGAAAATAAAACTTGTACTACCATTATATATATTTGTTCTGTGGCCACACTTTGTAATACCTTGTGTAGTTTTTGTCACCTCATATAAAAAAGATTGTAAAACTGGAAAAGAAATGGTCTGAAAGTTGGAGTACCTTTCATACAAGGAAAGTTTGACTTACTCTTTAGCAAGCTGTGTGTTTTTTGTAACTAAGGAAGAATATGAAGAGTATGGCTCCATGGCAATTCAGCAAATCCTTGGGTTTTGGTGTACTAGTAAAAGCCGAATTTGTTGAATTGTAATAAGGAAATGCTGCAGTGTTGACCCATCTTATGATCAAAACCAGCAGAGATGCAAAGAAAACTGTATAGGCTGCAATGACAGGCTAGTGGCCCTGTAGAACCTGGATGAATGTATGCATGGACAGCAATGGATTGGATTCTATGAACTGCAAGTACAACATGCTTCAGAAAGCAGATCTTTCCCTGCCTGTACCTTCTCTCCATAGCCCGCAATAGCTGATTCTAGGGTGGTATAAAGGGTTGATGGAGCCTTGCAGAAAAAATGGTAAGGAGGACTATACCTCCTCCACCTTGCATGAATAGAAGACTTACTCTGCTGCATTTTCTATATCAGCAGAAGAGAGAGATGGCTTCATTTTGTCTTATTCCCCTTTCTTCCTGCACTCTTCTCCATTACCTTTTGCTTTTTGGAGTTCTTAATGGGCTGCTTGGGAAGGCAGAGACCGATTTGCTTCTGTGAGTCCATAGGATCCAACCTCGTAGGATTACAACTTGTTCAGTATTCATACATAATTTTAAGTCGCCAAGATCTTTATGTTCTTTTTCTCCTGTAGGCGCCAGCTGCCTTTGGCCTAGTCTCTTTTCTTATGCATGCTGGTCTTGAACGGAATCGAATCAGGAAGCACTTGCTAGTTTTTGCACTAGCAGCACCTGTTTTGTCAATGGTGACTTACTTGGGGCTAAGCAAGGTAAAATTTTGGAGAGAACTGCCTAAAATGATAATAGCTGGAAAGTCTGACAGATGTTTATGAGTGCTCAACAAGTGCTTACTTTTATCTCTTTACCAGCCAGTTTTATGTACATACTGGGAAATATATATTATATCTAATTAGGTACAGCTCAGTCATGTATTTTATGTATGGAGTCTGAATTGCCAAAAATTGTGCTATGACTGACTTAATAGGTTACTGAATGTTATGTAAGTTTTCTCAGGTGTGACAGTTGGTTGTTCCTTATGTGAATGGTGTCGGAATGGGAATAAATTATTCTATGATGACAAATTTCAGAGTAGTAGAGGTGTGTGTGATTTAAAGTGAAACAGTCTGTTTCAGTCATCTTAAAGGCTTACCAACGTATTGTAGCATAAGCTTACATGAGGCAGAGCCCTGACTGAGTAGACTGTGGTTCACAAAGTCCACAAGACTTAGCTTACCAAATAGCCATTTAAACAAACTGCATGTGCAGTAAAGGTTAAGATATTGAAGGGGCAGTCAAGAAGATCAACTTTGTTAGAATTGTTTTGTTTTTCAGTGGCAGAAGTCCTTTCAGAGCAGGAAGTATCATTTTTGTCTCAGAATAAGTAATAACCATTATTGAAGGGACCAGTTTTGTTGATTCATTCCTCTCCTTGCCTTCTTGTTTTGCAGAGCAGTAAACAAGCTCTCTCAGAAGTCAACGCCACTGGAGTTGCCATGCTTTTTTCTGCAGGGACTTTTCTGTATGTTGCTACAGTTCATGTCCTCCCTGAGGTTGGTGGCATGGGACATAGCCACAAAGCTGAAGCTGCAGGAGGAAAAGGACTCAGCCGCCTGGAGGTGGCAGCTCTAGTCCTGGGCTGCCTGATACCTCTGATTTTGTCCATTGGACACCAGCATTAAAGACCTGAAGACCAGCAACCTACTCCTCACTCTGACATGAGCAGCAAGTGTTGGCTGCCCTTTTATCATTGTCTCTCTTACCTTGTTAACCGCCCCATCTTAAGGAGTCAGAGAGAAGCGTGGCTGCAGAAGGAGGAATTCTGGGAGAGCTTTTAGTGTAGCAAGACAGTACTTTGGACAGCTGGATATTAATTCTGCTTAACTTTCTGAAGATACTTTAATTATGACTTCCTGCCCTATTCTCAGGGAAGGTGAAATTAAGATTTTATGGCAGATGATTTGGGAAGAACTTTGTGGTTCATAATGAAATCATAATCACCAAAGTATTCTGTGTGTCAGCATTCACAGCTGACCTGCTGACATTGGATGCTGCCTTCAAATACATGGACTCCTTTTAACTGCCTCAAAATTGTATGTGTTATACTGATAGCGCAGGCTATCTTGGGAAGATAAATCTGACACAAATTTTGGATTTACAAACTCTGAAGAAATGTTTGGACAAAGCCTGAGAACAATTTAGGAGGCTAGTTAAGCATCTGGATGGGAATCTTGTATTGCATTACCAGGAGGTAACCTTGTTGCACCCCTTGAGTATAATGATCCATACGGTTGAATAAGCCAGCAGTGTTGGGCTGAGAGTTAGGCTATTCTGAACTCTGACGAGTTGGTGCTTATCGAAGTGAATATGGTACCAATTTATTTGGAAAGCTTTATTCCACTGAAATAGAATAAGGTTAAGTACTGGTCAGCTAGCACAAAATGTTTTTGCAGAGGTAGATGCTGTGGCACAGAGTCCTTAAGGCTTAGCATTTATTAGAAGCAAGATAAGCCATTCTGAATTGGCATGAGGGTGTTCGAAATGAGTCCCACTCTCCGTCTCACTTTTGAAGTCTTACAGTCAGTGTTGACTGAGAGTACAGCTCTGGAATGCAGTGTCAGCCTTTGCATGTGATACACAAATCTGTGTATCACATGTGTGCTACCTTTGGCTAATAAATGTTGTTTTGTTTTGGAAGAAACAAGCCATGGGCAGAAACCTAGAACATCCAAAGGTGTATGTGGATTCTTAGCACAGAGTTTTTACAGCAAATTAGATATACATTTTACTCCCATTGCCAAACATTTCTCTTGTTTATTCACATTTTCGTTGCAAAAAAGATAAAAATGTCAAATAACTAGTCTCTCCCTGGTGCTAGTTATTTCTCTATGCCAGACATTTCCCCCACACATCCCCATGTTTACAATCCGTAACACAATCTTTCTTCCATTCCTTGTTCACATCTTATACTAGCTTGTCAGAAAATAATGTTATGGTCCTAGGTGAGGATTTGTCTTTAATTTGTGATTTCTGCTGGATTCTTTGATATTGGCCCAGTCACAGTAGTCAAGATTAGGACCTCAGTGAAGATCTTGGCTTTGGGGTTTCTGCTAACACTGGAAGTTGAACTTTAAAATCAGCACAGAATAATTAATAGATTTAGGATTGGCTCCAAACCTTGTTTTCCATCAGCATAAAGCAGTTCTGCCAGCAGAAGAGTGAGTGTTTTTTTATTGATTTTGCCCTCCATGCTATCCCCAGGGAGCTTAGCGTTCTGCCATGGGTGGCAGGAAAGTTCTGTCGCATTAGTGGAGCTCTGTGGGTGGTACATTAGATCCATCATCTGATCTTTTCCTGACGGTTGATCAGTTGCACATCTGATCTGCAACAGCCTTCTACATGAACCGTAGCCAACATGGTCCACAAACTTCGTGTTTTGATGCCTGCTTGAGGTGGGGGAAACTGGGAGTTGTTAGATGCCTGGGAGATCACAGCACATAACTAGTGGTGCATTCCAAAAGGAAAGCAGTTGATGTCAAATTGGCACAGAATAAATGGAAATGGTCATTGTTAATGAACTGAAATAGTTGCATTTACTTAGGATAATTTGAAGGTAACATGGGCACAAGTACGATTAAAAGCCTGGTTTTTGCTACAGAACTGCATTTGGCAGTGCTGGACAAGACAAACACTGAATAAGAGTTTGAATTAAGCCACACTTAATGTTTGCGATAGTATTATGATATTGGTATCAGAAATTTTTGTTGGACACCAGAGCTGCCTTTCACATCTGATTGCAGCACGTTGGAGAACTTGCTATGAAGCTGCCAATGCTGGATCACTTCATATTTATGAAAATAATCTCTACTATATCTTCCGTGCTCGCAGAGCCTGGGCCTGGTGTCAATAGCAAGAAGCCTTGATTGGACTTCTGCCCTTGATTGATAAGGAAATGGGATGGCGTCTAGAATCATTAACACTCTACATATTACACATTAAATGAGGCTAAGCAAGGCATGGGCAATATAGCAAAGAATTGTGTAGCTGAAACATTTCCAAATATGCTGTTGTAAAATTGAGATCAAGTTTAATGGTATGCCATATGTGTCTTGAAAGAGTAGCATTACATAACTCTGTCTTGACTACTTGCTCTACACCACCACCGATTTGACTCTGTAATGATGTGGATACTTCGACACTTCATCCGTAATGGACTGCTAATTATCGCAGTGAAAGTGGATTTGAAGGATGTACCTTTAGCAGAGTACCGGATATCTTTTCCGTTGTAGCTGTGAGAATCCTAACTTCAAGGGATCTCCTAGGTTAAAGTAACCTCCCATGTTTTATGTTTCCCCACTTAACCAAGTCAAATTCAGGATAGTGAAGTTCCACTCCTCAAAAGTCTTATTGATGACATTCTGGCTCCAGCAATAGACTTCTGGGGAGCCACAGAAAGAGGGTGAATACTCAATAATACCTTGCAAGTCTAGCCTCCTGTGTTTCTACTGCTTACATTGGTTGACTGAGTTATGAAAATCAGTCTACGATGAGCTGTGTCAGTGTGCAACATTATGTTAAATCATAACTAAGAATAATCAAAATAAAGGGAATGGTCTCTTGCTTAACAGAGACTTCTTTAAAAACCTGGTTTATAACATGTATGAGGATGGCAGTCAAACCAAGGGAGCAAGGATACTTTGAATTTTCTTAAGGTGATAATGTGAAACAGCAGAAAACTACTCTTGTTAAATTCTCCAGATAAGTTTCCACAGCTCGTCGTAGAGGTATACCCAGTGACAGCAGACATTTTGTAGTCGACTGTAGGAATGGGAAAACTTGAACTTGTTTGTTCGTACTGCTGTTTTATGCTGTTTGTTGAACCACAGGAGTTGGGGGGGGGGAGCTCAGCAGTGACATTCAGAAGCAGAATATCTGTTTCAAAAGATCAGCTTTTCTGTGTTTTGACTGTGTCTCTGAGCAGCTGTGACTTTGTGGGTACAGTGTTCCCTGGTCATAGCTGTGTATCTGACTGTGTACTAAAGTGTGATTTCGATGTCTTTTCCAAATCATTTGTACACATGAAACCATTCCATGGATGACTGCCTTATTTTTTGATTTTTTTTCACTTTAATTGTGAATGGTTTAAAAATGTTGTTTTTATTATATTAAACTTTTTATTAGCTTCAGTGTTGGAAGAACTTGGTCTAATTCCTTGTGAATAGTTTTGAAGAGATTCCGTGTTGCTGCTGCTTGAAACACATATGCAAGCCTCTTCTGCAGTAGGTAGGGTTGCCAAGTCTGGCTTGGGTAATTTGTGGAGAATTTGGGGGTGGAGCCTGGGGAGGGACCTCAGTGTGTTATAATGCCAGAGTCCAGCCATAGAGTCCAGCTACTAAAGAAGCCATTTCTCCAGTGGGAACTGATCTCTATAAGCTGGAGAGAAGTTGTAATTCTGGGAGATCTTCAGCTATGACCTGGAGAGCAGTAGCCTTTGAATTTATACACAGCTTTCCACTTTTTAAAGCATAACTCTTATAAAATTTTGTTTGGAGTTTTATGAAAAGCACAGCATATTTAGCACACTCCCACGTGTAGCCTTCTTGCAGGGTGTACAGATCCTACAGTCTATGTGCTGCTTGCACAGTGGTCTGGGTTGGATGGACTCCAGTATACTGTGAGAAGATGAAGCAGCTAGGCAAGGTGGTTGCATCTCTATGCCAACTAATTTCTGAACCATCACTTTAGTCATGGTTACATGGTGATGTATGAACTAGAACTAAAAGATGGTACTACAAGGTTCAGTTCACACTGCTGCCTTAACCTACTCTTAGCTGTGAACTGCTATTCCAAGAAAACTTTACCAAGAAAAATTGGGAAGGGGGGATTCCGTTTACTCTTTGACTGAAAAGCATGTTAGTTGGATTTACAGTATTTTAAAATGTATATCTAAAACTTGTAGCTAATGCAGGATTCAAGAGGTGGCATAAGAATGAAACTGATCTATTGCCGTGTTGCACTGCCTTCTGATTTCACACTTAAAGTTCAGTTTTAATTATGTATGGTACTTGACTATGCTTGGACACGTCAAAGTAAATGTACTGTTAACATACTTGGTAAAAGTATTTGGTAGGAAACATCAGTTCTTTACTAATGCATTGCAGCTGAAGGAGGTTGGAAAAATGACTTTTGTTTTAAGCAGGAGGTAACATCTCAGAGCTGTAATAGATTCAGGTGGGGTAGCCATGTTGGTATGAAGCAACAGAACAAAGTTTGAGTCCAGTGGCACCTTTAAGACTTCTTGGGAAAGTTTTATTCTGTGTATAAGCTTTCATGTACGCATGCTTCTTCAGATACATCTATATCTGAAGAAGTGTGTGCGTGCACAAAAGCTTACACCCAGAATAAAACGTTCTTGGTCTTAAAGGTGCCACTGGACTCAAACTTTGTTCCGAGCTGTAATAGTTCAGGTTGTGAAGGCGTTACACATGTGCAGTCAGAGGTGGAAAGTTTTTACTGCAGCGAATGGCACATTGAAATGGGTAAGTCTGTTTTCCTTCTGAAATGTGGTTTGCCTGCAAGGCTGTCAGGTGGTGGTGGGAGAAGTGAGCAAAGGGTAGAAATCGGAGGGGCCTAGTGAGCCAGACAAGGGACTCGTGCAAGACAGCAGGATCCCTGCACCAATCCAAGCATCTTGTCTATGTTGGGGGTGGGGGAGATGAACTGCTTGCTTTGGGGTCCATGGTGGGTCTTGGCAGTCCCACGTGCTTATTGAACTTGGACGTACAGAAACAGCTCTGGCTACATGCATGAACTTCTTTGAAATGGCTGCCTGGAATTGTATCCAGAGCTAAGTTGTTTTGTTTGCCTATGGCCAGGTTTACAAGTTGTGTAATCACTTGGCACAAATTCAGAATTCTTTCCTTTAGGAAGAGATTTGGGATTGCCATAATTATCCTGTGAATGTGTGAATATCAGAATATGGCCTCAAAGATACATTTTGTTTTAGCTAGTAGCTGAGAACTAGACATACAGCTGCCCTTTGGGTGAGTGATAAAGGTTCCAGTCCCTTTCTGCTTGTTATTTCCACTAAATACTTAGAAAACAAGGTATAGTTTCCTGTGGACCAACAGGGAAGACAGCTGATTGGGATTTGGGTACCATCATAAACTCCTTCAGCTTAATTTGTTATACTTCAGCCCTCAAAACCAGCTTGAGAAACAACTCTGTCTTGATGTTCCATTGTCTTACTCTTAATTATCAAGAATGGCTGCTGTATTCACAGTATTGATTAAGACCTGTTCCGGGCGCCTGGAAGTGAAGCGCCGAAGAGCTGCCAGGGACTGAACAACAAGCCGAGCCAGGAACTGAATAACAACTGAGCCCGCGGTCGGGGTGCTGGTAGGTTATCACCCCCCATACAAATAATGTGGCCCTAGTTAGGGATAAACAGATGTGTAAACTGCTCAGAGACCCTTCGGGGGCAGAGCGGTATATAAGTCGAAAATTAAATAAAAATAAATAAATAAAAAATATTTGACTGACTTATTGCACATCATAGGCTAAAGTTCTCCAGTGAACTGGACTTGGTTCTTTTTCTTTTAGTTCAGGGGGAAATCAAATCTAACCTTCCTGTTTGACAGTTATTTCAAGAACCTCTTGTTCGCCTTGCAAGGAATTGCCTCTGCATCCACAAGAGGGAGTGCTCTGAACAGAGAAACGCAGTAGGTGGGAGTTTTCTGCTCATGTCTTCTTTGAAGAGCCAAATATGGCGCATAGGGGAGCCTGGGTGAAGCTGAAGCTCTGGTTCATGAGAGTTCTCTGTTATAGGCAAAACCTAAGCTGCTTTTTTCCCTGCATAAGCATGTTACTGTTAATTTTGAGTGGAGACTGCTGTCAAAAGGACATAAGGAGAAATGTCTGTATTCTAGAGCCTCAGTTACTGTATCCATACCACACTTTCTCCTACAGAGAGCAATACTGACTGACAGGCATGTGCAAGCTATTCTCTTGTCTCAGGGCCCTATGAGTCAGAGTTCTGTTCATTATGGTTAACAGGCTGACAGACTGGTCTATGGTTGGAAATGTGTTGTTCTCCAAGTTGTAAAGTGTAACATTTGTAACTCTGGGATACTTAGAGTGACACTTTTCTAATCTGAAGGCTCAGGGCAGATAATGCATAAAATAAAACAAAATTTCAACCAAAACACCCTGGGCATTTCCTACATAGCTCTGAGCCTTCAAGTTTAGCCCTAACAGGGTAGGTCTTAATGATGCTTTTTAAAAATGATGCTCTGACTTGGACCTAAGCAAGCGTGTAATGAGAGAGTTCCTCCAAAATGTGGAAAGGAGGGCACTGACAGTGCTGTTCTTTGTGACAGTATGAAGAATGCTCTCTCAGCCCATCTCAGAGACTGAACGGGGCAGGTGGAAAGAGGTGGTCTCCAAGGTCATGTTTAAACCATCTCTGTATCCTTGGATCATTATGGACCACAGATGTTTGTGGCCACACTGTATGATGAGCTTGACCCAATGGGAGTTGATCTCTCTTCATCTAATGTGAGTGCTAGCCTTGTCATAGACAAGGAGATATGCCACCCTTATTAGAAACAGTCATAACATTGTAAGGCTGCACTTGGAAGCTGTGAGTCATACTTTCCCATTACAAACTAAGGAAGAAAATGAGCAGTCTCATGAAACTGATAGCAAGTTCGGCAGGCTAGCCTTCTGTAGGGCTTCTGCTGTTATGACTCCTCATTAAATAGCTGTATCTGTGTTGTGCAGTGGTTGGCTACCTCCTCCATTTCTGGTCACTCTCTTGAAACTTTACAATTGTGGTCTGAGCAAACATCATCCATGATGTCATTACCAAGCAGAACTAGCAGAGAGGTACACAACTCATGCATATCTGGGAGTGGAGCTTTGGGGAATTAATTTGGATGAGTAAGCATGAGGCTGCAGTTCATGGGCGAGGGTGTAGAAGGAATTAGAAGAATGCTAGAGTTGATATGAGCTTTCAGTCCATTGCACGTGCCTTAAGACCCAAATTCATGGACATTTTACCACCTTTGTGCAGCTGCTTACAAGAGCCAGTTTGGTGTAGTGGTTAGGAGTGTGGACTCTAGTATGGGAGAACAGGGTTTGATTCCTCACTCCTCCACATGCATCTGCTGGTATAACCTTGGGTCAGTCATAAGTTCTTTCAGAGCTGTTCTCTCAAGGACAGTTTTCAGGAGAGCTCTCTCAGCCCCCGCCTACCTCAAAAGGTGTCTGTTGTGGGGAGGGGAAGGAAAGGGGATTGTAAGCTGCTCTGAGACTCCTTTGGGCAGTGAAGGGTGGGGTATAAATCCAATTCTCTTATGCTAGATGCTGACTATAACCCTTCCTTCCACACTCGTGATAAATGGCCACATTGAATGAGTTACTGAGCCGATCATATTTTGGTCCAGCAGGATGCCCAACTCTGACACGTTTTTCTTTTTCCCTCTTGGATTGGAAGAGAGGAAACACATGGGTATTTGCAGACAAGATGATTATTATTAATTTGACTGCTTGCTTTCTGCAGTTTGCCCTCGAGGAACTAGTTATGGGCTTTTAGCCTGCTTGTTAGAAGGTACAGAGAGCTGGAGAGAGGGACAGAACAGGTAGTATTCCCAGTGCTTCATACTTAGCTCCTTGGAGGAAATAAAAATCTAATGGTGGTATAAACCGTACACTCCCCATCTTATCACAGAAGCAACCTGTGAGGTAGGTCAGGCTGCAAGTAAGTGGCCCAAAGCTACACAGTGGATTCATGACAGACTTGGGGTTTTTAGCCTGGTTAGAGCCAATGAAAAATTACTGTCAGTGGAACGTGAGGCCATGATACCCTTTTGGGAGCCTTCAACCTATTTTACCATTTGATGTATGCCCCCCCCCCCCCACAGCTGCAAAGAGTTGCCTATGCATCGATTCCAGGAGTGATGGGAAATTTGGGGCATATTTATACAGTGCTATTCTCCCCAAAGGAAACTCAAAGCCACCTTACCACGTTGGGAGGCAGTGCAGTGTTACCAGTTATGGTCTCCGAAGATTAGGACCTGGAAGTCCTGGACTGGAATCCTCACTCTGCCATGGAAGCTCACTGGGTGACCTTGGGCCATTCCCACACTCTCAGCCCTACCTACTTTACAGGGTTGGTGTGAGGATGAAATGGAGGAGAGGAGAATCATGTAAGCTGCTTTGAGTCCCCATCTGAGGAGAAAGGGAACAAATGAAGTAAATACATTATCTTCACCATTTAGACTGAGACTGACTGGCCCCCAAGGTCACCCGGTGAGCTTCTATGGCAGAGTGAGGATTCAGACCTTGGGCTCCCAGATTCTAGTCTAACTTAATCATTACACCATAAGGGCTTTCTTGAGCGAAGAGAGCACTGGAAACTTAGTAGTATCTTTGTAAAAAATCAGAACAAAGTTTAAGTCCATCTTTAAGACCAACAAAGTTTTATTCAATGTATGAGCCTTTGTGTGCACGCACACTTCCTCAGGTACAATGAAGTGGAATTTACCAGTCCGTACATATAAGCAGAGGTTGAGCAGTAAATTCGCATGCAACATAATAAAGGTGTTTATCAGATTCAGGAATAACAAGCTTGGTTTAGATGGTTACCATTTAACATACAATGTTTTAACAGATGCAAAGACCAAACAGAGATAACATGTTAAGTCCACATGGTCACCATTTGTTTGGATTCAATTCCATTGGAAAACACAGGCTGTGATCAGACGTGTTGTTTGAGCTGGTGTCGTTGCTGTTGCCTTCCGGATTTAAAATGCACATCCAGACAGCAACATCTGTTCTCCGTTCCCCATTTGTGGGCACCCCATTCTCACCTGTCTTCGAGCTTCGAGCTGGAGTTATTTGGCACCAGGGAAAGTCCAGTTCTTCCTGGTGTGTGCGATTTCACCCCACATTTCTGGATGTCTGATCAATCATCACACTCTCAAGTCGTTCCCTTCCGGTTTTGGGCTTCTTTTTTTCAGGCAGTTAGTGAAGTGTGCATAACTTCATATTCGCCTGTTTCTCTCCCCCCCCCTCAAAATGTGTTTTTTCCCCCAAAAACTTCCAAAGAAAGACACCTGTGTGCTTTTTTCTGTGCTTTATGGCCATGGGGTAGGGAAGGGGTTAAAGGAAAAGATGACTTTTTTCGGAGAGGGAAGGAGGCAGTCTGAGAGTGATGCCCATGACTCCAGCTTCACTGCAAGCATTTAAATGCTTCTCTATTCTCTCCTCCCCTCACTTTGAAACATTTGACACATTGAGTTCATCAAAGGCATGGTTTCAAAAACGCTTCCTTCACAATGAACTACATATCCCAGCTGCCGCCTCCAGCAATCTCGTTGGCCACCAGGTGGCAACATTCTGCAAGGAGTTAGAAGCCCTGCTTCCCATAAGTGCTTGTGTGCATGCCCAAAAGACAAATAGTTTTAAAAAACTTGCCTGACCGCCCCATTCTGTGGCTGCCATGTCTGATCAATCAACCACGGGGTGAAAGCACATTGAAGCAGGTAAAGGGGGGAGGTTTGATCAGAGCTCTCCATTACAAAAAAAACCCATGGATCAGTTACAAGTGGGGCCACACTGGATCCAAACTGCATTTCTGACTGCAGCCACAGAGAGGCAAATAAATATGTCAGACTTGGAGAGTGATGTGTAAATGTATCATTCTTAATTGTGAAATGCGAAAAACTAATAAACTGTCCCTGTGTTATGCTCCATTTGTCTCAAGCATGGAGGTAGCTAACAGCACCCTTTTCTTTAAGGTGGGGTGACTGGTTGTGTAGTTGTAACATCTCTTCTGTCACCTGATAAGAGAAATGCATTTTGGTCTACCATTCTAATATTAATTGTGCTATATTATAATCAATATTCCATTTTACTGTACTATATATGATTTGTAATGTATATGATTTGTCTATAGGTTGAGTAAGCTTTACATGGGTCCAGAAGTAAACTTGCAGGCAGTTGGTAACCAGTTCCAAAGCAATCTTGGCATAAAAGGTAAAGGTAAAGGTTCCCTTGCTCGAAAGCCAGTTGAGTCCGACTCTAGGGTTGCGGTGCTCATCTCCGTTTCAAAGCCGAAGAGCCAGCACTGTCCGAAGATGTTTCCATGGTCATGTGGCCGGCATGACTAAGCACCAAGGCGCACGGAACACTGTTACCTTCCCACCGAAGTGGTACCTATTTATCTACTTGCAATTTCTTGCTTTCGAACTGCTAGGTTGGCAGGAGCTGGAACTAGAGACGGGAGCTCACTCCATCATGCAGCAACTCGGGTCTTGAACTGCTGAACTACTGACCTTCCACAGCCTGCAGTTCAGCGTCTTAACCACTTGAGCCTATATATATATGTATATATATGTAGTGTAAAACAGCATGGAAAAGGTATGCTACAATGAGAGATCACATAATGTGTGCCATCTTGTGACTTTATTGAAGCAGCTGATTTGGAAACCTGTCTTAACCTCAGCAGGCTTCAAAAAGAAGTTTAGCAGAAGAGCTGCTGAAGGAGGAATGGGGGCGGGCCTCATTTCAGGAGCTTTCAGAGTTCTGCCTATTTCTCTCAACATGTGGTGGATTGGCCCAGCAGGAGTGAAGTTCACACACTGCAGGCAGACAGCTAACACTCACAGGTCCTTCCAGGTCATAGCTGATGGGTTTATTTTAATAATTCTAATTTCTGTAGTGCTTGTATGTTTACAAAGTGCTCTCTGTTTACACTCATAGAAGCCCTGAAAGACAACTTGGGCATGTCCCTGCCTCTTAGCAGGAAGCCATGCAGTTCATGTTAGAGCAGGGCTGAGCCTTTCTGGCACCATAGTCAAGGGTGCAGCAGTCATGTGAAGCCCATCCAAGGATTTCTGGCTTGCCACAGGAAGCAAAACTGGATTCACACTCACTTTCTGCACGCACTCCGGTGCTTTGTATTTTTCCCCTCCCTTCCTCTCTGCCTTCTCTCTGAGCTGTGACAGTACAAATGGTACCTTTTAAACACTTGCCATGCCAGCTTCTGTTACTTAATGTATTCATACCCTGATGAACTCACAACATTATTCTCTCCTCCTCCATTTTATCCTCACAACCCCGTCAGGGTGGTTAGACAGAGTATGGCTGCTCCAAAGTCATCCAGTGAGCTTCCATGGCAGAGTGGGAATTCGAACCTGGGTGTTTCAGATCTAGTTGGACACTAACCATTACACCACACTGCTTGGTAACATGGGAAGTGGCTAGACACTTCCTGGTTTACTGCATAGACTTAAGAAATGCCCTGTAGCTGGCCCTGACTCCTTATGTATGCCTTTTGTGTATACGTGGCTTTTTTTTTTTTAAGACATCTGTCTTCCTTGCATAGTACAGGACGGAGGCGGGTATGTGCTAATTTTTAACATGTACCTGCTTCTAGAGTCGAGGGTCAGTGCCTCAACCTCTCGCTCTTTGGTTTATTATGATCTAAGTGCTCATCCCGTTTTATGACCGAAGAGGCTGTCTTCAGAGCTGAGCTGGAACTTTGCTCTTGCTTCAGTGCATCAGGAAGTGCTACGGAATGAGGGAGCTCTCAGCATCTCTGCATCAGGCAGACAAATATTGACTGAGCCCAGAGCAATCTAATTATCGATTCAAAGCATAGCCTCAGTCTCGCTCCCTCCCCGTGGCTGGTTACATCCTTCTGGCTCATTGCATTTAATCGGATTCCCTGAGCTGCAGAGCAGCGGTAGAGAATTAGATTTTTTAAAAATCCATCCGTCTGGACAATGTTCACTTCTAAATCCAACTCTGTCTCTCCTTCTCCATCTATGGAACAAGCAGATTCAGATGTCTTGGATATCAGCACCAAAGTGCAGCTGTATGGAGTGCTCTGGAAAAGACCTTTCGGGAGACCGTCTGCTAAATGGTCCAGGAGGTAAGCTGCAGAACTGAGTTGTGCAGGGATGCAGTAACAACAAACAAAAAAAAAAGGGTGGGGGGGGGGGGGGCGGGAGAAGGCTTGTGCTGGGAGGATCAAAGCTAGGTAGGTAAAGAAAGCCTCTAAAGAAGTTTCAAACCAGGCAAGGGTTGTAATACTTATTCATGCAGAGGGGTTCAAGGCAAATGAGAAAGGATGTGAAGGCAGGGCTTAGCTCAAAGTGTTTCTGGGCTGAGGTAAGGTATCAGGGGCAGTCTTCTAGGGTTTTTAAGGCTACCAATGTGGGTAATTAGTGTGTATCATGCCAGTCTCTAGGCTTAGATTAGATAGTCTGGTGGAACACTTTCCTGTTAGCAGATTGCTGTAAAGCCAGGTCATCTTTGCTGGCTGTCCTCTCAAGGGGAAAACAGTTGATACCCAGCCAGCTTTAAGTAGGAGGGGTGTGGCCTTTAAACTTCCATGGATCACTTTTCTTGGCATTTGTACTATGTCTCTTTAACAGTATGGGGCACAGTGTCAGCCAGACTCCCCTCCTTTGGGAAGCAAAAGCAGTTTAGCAAAAATTGCTTTCCTACTAGGAAAGGACTAGATGACCCCGGAGGTCCCTTCCAACTCTATGATTCTATACTCTCTGTGGAGTGCAAGTGTGGGAACTTAAATTTAAAAAGCTTTTGCAGTTTAGTTGTATGTCTGAAGGAATTTAATAGTGCTGGAAGAGTTATGTTCCTTGTTTGTGATGTTGTGGGTGCTGTCCAGCACAGTCTTTCTTGCTATTGCAAGTGCCATGTTAATAGGAGAAGAATTTGGAATACTGTGTACAGTTCTGATTGACATATTTCAAAAAGAGTGCAGAACAAAAAAGGACAAAAGAGATAAAATGCTTGGAGCCCCTTTCCTTTGAGGAAAGGCCAAAGAGTCAGAGACTTCTCAGTTTAGAAAAAAAAATGAGTGAGGTTCAAACTACATGGGAAGTTTTTACATCGGACACTTTCCTTGCAGCTGCAGGGGATGCTGCTTTAGAGGTTTGCAGGAGCCCACTTCAACCTGGGGCCATGGCACAGGGAAGGAGGGATTTCTTGCCTTCCCCCATGCCATTTTCTGAAGCTGAAATGGCCCTACGGGGGTGTCAGTTGCCCCATTTTTGGAGCTGAATGTGCACAGAACCCAAACCCAACTTGTTAAAAATGTATCATATGATTTGGCCCAGGGGAGGGGGGGATGATAAAAGGTTTATATACATAGGATGGAGGTAATGGATAGAGGAAAGTTTTTTCTCCCTCTCCCATGATGCTAGAACTTAGGAGCACCCAATGAAGTTGATTGGCAATAGATGCAGGATAGGTAAAAGGAAGTGCTACTTGACTCAATATGAAAATTGTGGAATTCACTGCCTGTGGACATAGTACATAGTGATGGTTACAAGCACAGATGGCTTTAAGAGACAATTAAGGCAGATTCATGGAGGTTGGTCCATCAGTGGCTTCTAGCCATGGTAACTAAAGGGAACCTCCATATACAGGGAGAGCAAACCTCTGAATACCAGTGCCAGGAGTTATAATCAGGGGAAAGCTGTGGCCTCTATATTCTGTTGGTGCTCCATGCCAATCGGTTGGCCACTGTATGAAACAGGATGCCGAAAATAGATGGATCACCGGTCTGATCCAGTAGGAATCTCCCAGTGGCAAAATATTATATTCTTGATTACTGGGGAAAATGTGATGTCCCTCTAATACAGCAAGATTTCCTTTTAGGAAAGATATCTGAATATCACAATTTACCAAAGATATCTGAGGATTTTAAATACTGCAGTAGTTACACACAAAGATTCTTTAGTGTAAAAGCCAGAAACTACTTCTGAACCCTTGTGAATGCAGAACAACTGTTTGTGATTACAAATATGGTTACCTAGCAACCAAAACACCAGGTTCATTTCAAACATCCTAGCTATAAACCTTCTCACAGCTAATGGTGCTAGTAGCCAGAGTCATCCTAGGCTATTGTCTTTGCTCAGCTGGGAACTCACTACACAAAAGGCAGGGCTCTTCCTTGAGCTACTTACTACAACCTATACAGGAGATAAATCTAAAGGAAGAGGCAAGGGGTAACAAGGGATATTATGCAGGCAACTATAATGAGAAGCTTTGTTTTTAGTGTGCGTGGGGAGTGAAGCTTCATGGCAGTTGTGACTTTTGAGCTAAGGTATGAAGGAAGAAAGAGGTTGAATTCCAAGTGGGCTTTCCAGGCATAAGGAGCAGTGAGAGATTGTGCAGAGCCATTGAGAAGAGACCAAGATCTTTGGCCAGCTGAGAATGGTAGAGATGCTTCCAGGTGAAAGTCACCCAGTGGCGCTGCTGTTGGTTCCTGAGAGGCTGGCTGAATCAGAAAGACTGGCAAAGCAAGAGAGAACTATCCCTTCTTGGAGGGACTTTCTCCGTTGCTTCTGGTTGGGTGCTACTGCAAGAAGAAGGTCGATGTGCTCATCATGCTCTCGTGTCCCGATGCACTGGGTTAGAATGGCCATAGCAGACTATTAATATAGACCTGAGCAAGAGACTTAAAGTAGCAACAGAGCCCGAGAGGATCTCTATGAATATTACTGGCAGTTTTTTTACTTTCATTGTTTAAGCGTCCAGCCCTTCTGTTTGTGGAGCTGTAAGGAAAAAATACAGGCAGCATTTTACTGGATTGCTTATTAAATAAACCTACTCTGCTTGTGGTGTTCCAGCCAGTCAGTGCAAAGATGGTTGACAAGAGCTGGACATATTTTACTGGAATGAGTACTTCTTACTAAATTGTTGGTGTATGTGCTTTGGCTCCTGTCCCTTGTTTCTGGAGCACTGTCCTGTGGCTGAGGTAGTCCTCCCCTGTGATGTGGATCCCATCAGTGCTCGTTGTCTCCATGATCTTTCAAGGAGCAGGAAGCACCTTAGACCTGAGGAACATGCTCTGCAGAACAGTGCAACCTCCACAAAAATGGAGAGTGGCACAGTGGAAGCGTAGGATCCAACTCTGTACTTTTAGTTTTTTTGTTTTGCATTGAGAAATTATTCTTCCCACCCCCACCCCTGAATATGCTTAGGCTACCCACTCCAACATTTCTATTAACCCATCTGAGAATTTTCCCCTGCTTAATAAATAGGTTTAATTCAACTTACCCACATTTTTTCAAGACCTTTTAAAGATTAAACAAATACTCTCTCTTTCCAAGGAGTTAAATTATTAACATTCTCTATGTAGCACCAGAGCCAATGCCACTGATGACAAATGCTTGGCAGCTAGCTCAAGGGGATGAACAGGAAGCAACTGCTAAACTTCCGATTTCTTCCACTGGAAGGTAGAAAAAAAAATCTTCAGATTTTTGCAAGTGTGTTGGTCTTTAGTTTGCAGTCTTTTATTCTGTAGATTAACTCTGCAGAGCATAAAATGTTTGCTGATTTGTAATAAACTTCAGCCAGAGAGCTTCATCTTTGTCAGTAACTTACCTTTAGAAATCCAAAGTCATGGTGTTTGAAAGAGGAGCCAAGATTTGCTGTGTGTTCCCAGGGAGTGAGAATATGAGTGAGCAAGGATTCCTCTGCAGCAGGCTGAAAGTTCCCATTAAAGATCATTTTCTTCTAACCATCTCTTTGCCATGCAGTTCTAGCACCTGAACATCATTATTAATTTAATGTTATTTTACAGCAAGAAGTCATCTCGTTTTTAGGAGGCAGTGAGTAATATCTATATTATTTACATCTATAAAGTACGAATTGGCTGAGGTTGGTTGAAGGATTCAGATGAAATACTTACAATGAATTGGAGGCACCATGAGGAGAGTTGGTAGTTCGTTGCTAAAGTGCAGTACAGATCAGGTGACAGGAGAATGGCGTGGCATCAGAAGGAAGGAATCAACTGCTGCACTGCCCCAGCAGCAAAGTAGGAGTGAGTTACAAGAGCACCATGGCAAACAGGAAGTGACTTTAAAAAGTCAACACAACTTGTCCTTTCTTTGGGTGAGTTCAAGTCTGCATCGGACACTGTACGGGAGTTGTTGTGAACTATGTTGTTCTGATATGGAGTGTCAAGAAAGAGTTAGCTTAGGCTTGCCATGGCCCCAGTGATGGGGTAGTTTGTTCATTCAGACTTCCTCCCATTAAATCTATTGGATGTTATACAAACATAATTAAAACATATATTGACAAATTTTAATACATTGGTAATAAACAAGCAACAAGACAAAAATACTAGAAAGCCATTAAAAAGACTTAAAAGCTAGCAAAAAGCCAGGTTTCATATAACCATAGCAACTGCAAAGAGAGGAGGAGTTTTCAGATCCAGGATGCTGAGGTTGCTCTGGGACTATCTACCTGTATACTTACCCCTATAAAACCTGTACAGTCTTCGTATTTGTGAGTGAAAACACAATTAACCTTCAATGCTGTCTTCTTCAAAAGAAAACATGCCCTGTAAAAGCTGGCCAGAAATTGCACCAATTAGACTTGGGATGGGACAGGAAACATTCCAATAAACCACTGATTTATTGGCTCTGTTTATATCAGTACATCCAATTCTGAACATGGCTCTCAGTTCCTGATCAAAAAGCCACGCAAGGTGTGCATGTACAGAGAAAAGGAATTTTTCTACAAAATGGGACAGCCACCAGGTTTGCAGGAAAAAAATGAAATAAAAAAGCATAAGAGGATGTTCTAGGAGCTCCCAACCTAAACTTATAGAGGGAAAACCTAAAATGGCTCTCAACTGCCATTTTGAAAAAGAAGGAAGCGGTGGGAAAGCCATGAAAGATGGCAATGCTGGGTAGGCCAGGTAAGCTGTTCTGGTGTTAGGAAATGTAGGTGTGGTGGGGAGGCAGAGAAAGGTGAGGTAGGCTGGCAAGGCAGGCAGGAATGGTGGTGGTGCAAACAGATGGCAGGGAAGCTGAGCTAGCAGGAGGAGGAGGGAGAGAGGCAATGGTGGACAGAAGAAAACTTCATGAGGAAGTGGGGATCAGACTGGGTGGGATTTCCCCTTCCCCACAAGTTCCTCATGAGTTTTGCTTGTGTGTGCATATGTGTATAACATATATGTATATAACATAAATATATAAATATAATTTTAAATCCAGGATGTGGTGAGCTCTTGATACATACTGTAGCATTTATTACTGTTATCCTCCATACCAAATAATGGCTACGTAGCTTCCACTTTGTTATAGTCCTGTGTGTGAGCCCTTGAAAACATGAGAAGGAATGACAGTATATAGCAACTGGCATATGGTTCAACCCATGTGAATTTCTGATTATGGAATTTATGGAATTACTAAGACTTAAAAGTGTTCTCTGCAACTCTCCCCACTGAGCTTAAGAGAACTGTACATTATGTACACCTTTTAGTTGTTAATGGTTGCTTACGGCTGGAGTTTACAGGAATAGGACCCTGTAGAGCATCATTTGGAATGTCAGCTAACAGTCTGGAGCTCTTGGTTCTCTGCCAAAGCAGTTTAAGATAAATAGTTGTAGCAGTAAAGTCTTTTCTTCCCACTGTTATGGGACCAAGGAAACGGATAACCCATTTGTATACATTACACAAGGTGTATTGCAGTGCTTGTGACAAGGTATTTTTCAGCTTTCATGGAAAATCTGAACACTATTCTCCACTAATCATAGAATCATAAGAATTGGAAGGGAACACCAAAGTCATCCAGTCCAACCCCCTGCACAATGCAGGAAATTCACAACTACCTCCCTCACACACCCCCAGGGACCCCTGCTCCATGCCCAGAAGACGGCAAAACAAACAAACAAATCTCCAGGATACATCGCCAAATTGGCCTGGAGAAAACTGCTTCTTGACCCCAAAGTGGCAATCAGCATTTCCCTGAAAGGTCCATGAGAACGAAGCCTGCCTGCCCTCCCTCTCATGATCTGCCTAAGTTCACAGAATCTGCATTGCTGTCAGATGGCCATATGGCCTCTGTTTGAAAACCTCCAAAGAAGGAGAGTCCAGCATCTCCCAAAGAAGCCTGTTCCACTGAGGAACCACTCTTAACTGTCAGGAAGTTCTTCCTAATGTTTAACTGAAATCTTTTGGAGACCATAGGTCCTGGAGACTGAGCCCTATGAGGAAAGGCTGAGGGACTGGGGAATGTTTAAGTCTGGAGAAGAGGAAGTTGAGGGGGGACATGATTGCTCTCTTTAAGTATTTGAAGGGCTGAGAGGAGGGCAGGGAGCTGTTCTTGTTGGCAGCAGAGGATAGGCCTTGCAATAATAGTTTTAAATTAAGGACAGGAAGGTACCGGCTGGATATTAGGAAAACCTTTTTGACAGTAAGAGTTGTGCAGCAGTGGAATCAGCTGCCTAGGGATGTGGTGAGCTCCCCCTCACTGGCAGTCTTCAAGCAGTGACTGGACAAACACTTGTCAGGGATGCCCTAGGCTGATCCTGCATTGAGCAGGGGGTTGGACTAGATGACCTGTATGACCCCTTTCAACTCTGTGATTCTGTGATTCTCTTTTGATTTAATTTCACCCCATTGGTTCTGTTCCAACCTTCTGGGGCAACAAAAAACAACTCCACACCATCCTCTATATTACAGCCCTTCAAGTACTTGAAGACGGTTATCATGTCACTTCTCAGTTATTTCCTCTCCAGGCTAAACATACCCAGCTCCTTCAACTTTTCCTTATAGGACTTGGTCTCCAGACCCCACTATCTTAGTTGCCCTCCTCTGGACACATTCCAGCTTGTCTATATCCTTCTTAAATTGTGGTGCCCAAAAATGAACACAATACTCTAGATGAGGTCTAACCAGAGCAGAGTAAAGCAATACCACCACTTCGCATGATTTGGACACTATACTTCTGTTGATACAGCCCCAAATAGCATTTGCCTTTTTAGCTACTGCATCACACTACTGATTCATGTTCAGCAAATGGTGTACTAAGACCCCAAGATCCTTTTTGCATATACTACCGCCAAGACAAATCTCTCCCATCCTATAATCATGCATTTTATCTTTCCTACCTAAATGCAGAGCTTTACATTTATCTCCGTTGAAATTCATTTTATTTGTTTTAGACCAGTTTTCCAGCCTGAAGATCATCCTATATCCTGACTCTGTCTTCTGCCGTAGTTGCTACCCTTCCCAATTTAGTATCATCTGCAAATTTAATAAACATTCCTTCTGTTCCTTCATCCAAATAATTTATAAAGATGTTGAACAAAACAGGTCCCAGAACAGATCCCTGAGGCACTCCACTTGTCACTCCTCTCTAAGAGCATGAGGAACCATTAACAAGCACACTTTGGGTGCGATCTGTCAACCAGTTACAGATTCACCTAACAGTAATAGGATCCAAACCATATCTTACCAACTTGTCACTGAGAATATTATGAGGAACCTTATCAAAAGCCTTACTGAAATCGTGATAAATGGCCACATTGAATGAGTTACTGAGCCAATCATATTTTGGTCCAGCAGGATGCCCAACTCTGACACGTTTTTCTTTTTCCCTCTTGGATTGGAAGAGAGGAAACACATGCTTGCTTTCTGCCCTCAAGGAACCAGTTATGGGCTTTTAGCCTGCTTGTTAGAAGGTACAGAGAGCTGGAGAGAGGGACAGAACAGGTAGTATTCCCAGTGCTTCATACTTAGCTCCTTGGAGGAAATAAAAATCTAATGGTGGTATAAACCGTACACTCCCCATCTTATCACAGAAGCAACCTGTGAGGTAGGTCAGGCTGCAAGTAAGTGGCCCAAAGCTACACAGTGGATTCATGACAGACTTGGGATTTTTAGCCACATAAAGAATGTTTTGGATTATATTTTGGCATTATGACTGTTTTGGTGTTTTTCTTCAGCTTTATTCTATGTGGTCAGTAGTAACACAATCAGCTCCTGGTCTTGTTTGAGCAGATAGAATAGAGCTCCTCCATCCTCGGTTTCCTATTTGATTTCTATATTGGCCAACTGGCGATGTCCACATATACAATCACCTGTTTGGCTTCCTGAAGCATGTGTTTGCAATGAACAAATTGTTTGTCTTCACAGAATTCTATGTGTTGCTCTCCTGCTTCGTTTTGTGTTCCTAGCCCAAATCTTCCAACAATATTTGATTCTACTTTGTTTCCCACTTTTATGTTCCATTCAGCTATGATTATCAGCACATCTTGTTTAGGTGTGTGATCAGTTTTTTTCTGGACACACATGCAGTGTCTTTAATCTTGTCCCATCCCACCTCCTATCCCCATACCTTGGATCTGTACTTCTACCCCCAAAACATGTGACAGGAAAGTCTCAGCCTCTCTCTGAGTGGTACACATGATGGGCTCAGCAGCTTCAGATCTGACAAGCCCTAGAGGCTGGCTTGTTCTACTTTTACTGGAATATCCCCAGAGGATGAGAATTACCCTAGTTCAACATAAATTATTTGCTATACTTAGTTACTGGACCTATTCCAAAAAGCATTGTTAGCTCAAGGCCCAGAAATGATGCTATAATCCACAGGGAATACTTAACATGGTCCCTTTATGTTTTCAAAATACTTTTATAAGACATTACCTGACAAATCTCATTGAGTATGGGGCTGTGGAACAAAAACATTTATCAGCAGAAAACAGGTTTTTTGTGAGAGAATCACACAAGATATATTTTCTCAGTTCTAGCTATTCTCTGGTAAATGAGCAGAAGAATTTAAGGTATGGACTCACAGGCCATAGATCTACTCAGTAGCACTTTCTGCAATCTTGGGTGCAAACACTTTGGAAGGTTAGGATTTACTGCAAGAATGAGAAGGATGGGAAGAGGCTGTGGCTCAGTGGAACCGTATCTGATGTGCTTGTAGAAGGTCACAGTTGAAAGAATCATGTCATAAATTATGTGAAAGTATGATTGCCAACTGGCTGAAGAAAAATGCCCTGTCACTTTAATAGGAGCTTAATATGCGGAAATGGGCAGCTGAAACTTTTCATGGCATGGAAGTAAATAACATTACCCGGTAAATATATCATTAAGTGCCTATTAAAGGGATAATAGAGTTTATTCCAGGCCAGTGGGCAAACCTACTATCTGATAGGATGAGACTTCATGTTACCCTCACCATGGAAATGTCGCTGAAAGCTTGCTATAATGAAAGATATAAGTCACAACTGTAAGCTTAACAATGTGACTAACATCAAACTGGGAATTTCCATACTGCCACTGGTGGAATCCAGGAAAGTCATACAGAATGGAATGATGACAATCATCATGCTAAGCAGTCCTGACTGTTATAGCTTCCTGCCAGCTCTTTCAGGGCTGGGATTTTTGGAGCTTGCCCAGTGGTCACATACATTGGAGAGTGCCCGCACCATCACTTACTGTGATTGGCATACTCCCCTGTGTAGTTTTGGACCCATTCTCAATGTTTTAATTCTTTAAAAGAAGGTTCATTTTACAGGAGCTGTAGACAATCTCATCCAGGTCACACACACCCCAAATTGTATCATGAGAACAGT
>NW_015167527.1:228991-232894 GCF_001447785.1 Gekko japonicus | reverse complement strand
AAAACCAGATAAAACTGGGGCAAGTAAAAAAAAAACCACCCACTTGTTTCAGCTTGTCTTTGATATAGCTCACTCCTGAACCCTTGAAACAATTGTAGCAACAGCTACTGCCTAAAAGCAGTGTGTAATTGTTGAATTGCAGTGCTGCAAAGCTCCAAATACTCCTCGTTCCGTGTGCCTTGGTGTTTAGTCATGCCGGCCACATGACCACGGAAACGTCTTCGGACAGCGCTGGCTCTTCGGCTTTGAAACAGAGATGAGCACCACAACCCTAGAGTCGGATTCGACTGGCTTTCGAGCAAGGGAACCTTTACCTTTACCTTTACCTAAAGCTCCTTGAAGTGCTGGCATGAAGCATTTTGCTATAAAGTTATATTCCTGTAAAGTGCAGCTAGACATAACAGATTTGCCTTCTTCACAGGCTCTTGGATCCTTTAAAAAAAGATTCAAGAATCTTTCAAGATTTTTTAAAATTTAAATTTAAAACTTAAAGCACAGAATACATAAACATAATAAACACAAATTTTGCACCATATAAAAGAGCTGGATAAGTTAATATCAATACTATAAGTTCATAAATCATGAATGGCAAAATGTTTCAGTGTTTATTCCCTTTATCTCTTAACATGTTCTGTTAGCCATTTCAGCAATAGTCCAAAAGTCTCTATTCTTTTACAGGAGGAGAACTATGTTATTGTCATTTTCTGGTTTTCAAGATTATGGCAAAATAGTAAAAAGCCCAGTAGCACCTTTAAGACTAACAGACTTTATTGTAGCATAAGCTTTCAAGAAACACAGCTCTCCTTGTCAGATGCATGGAGCTCTGACAAAGAGAACTCTGTTTCTTGAAAGCTTATGCTACAATAAAGTTTGTTAATCTTAAAGGTGCTACTGGGTGTGACGTCCTACTTATTGAGGAGACTGTTTCTCCTTTAAAACACACTCTGTGTACATGAACTTAGTAGATTTCTGCTGCCCCCAGGAATTAAAAATTCCAAATCTATGTTGGTAGAATGACCCTGTGTCTGGTCTTTTCAGAGGACTATGTGGCCCCGAGGAAGGACTGTACTGATTGCTGGGATAAGTTTAGAAACAAAAAATGATTTATTTATAAAAGAACAAAATAAGTTTCTGGGTATTTTTGAACTGATGTTGAAGAATGAAAATATAACTGACAAAGCTTGACATCACCCACAGTCTCTCAAACACCAAAACTTAACTCTGACAGGCTTAGACACTCAGTCTAAACCCTCTTTCATATAACCACACAGGCTAAACTCTGGCTTTCATAGCCACACAGGCTAAACTCTCTTGCTTCTTGGGAAGTATGAACCTTCCTGTCCAATTCTGTCCCCCTTTTTAATCAGGTAGCGATGTGCGCATAAGTGCATAATTGCTCCTGGCATTGTCAATCACCGCTTGTACGCCCAAGCAGCCAAGTAGTCATTTTGGATTGGGAGCCCCTGGGGGAGTTGTTTTTGAGCAATAACCTCCCCCCAACTCCTCTCTCTGTTTCTGCTTCAGAGTTGTTGTTTGAGAGCATCCCATGATTGACACAAGAGTAAATGTACTGAAGTCAGTGGGACTACTCTGATGTAAATCTGCATGATGCTTGTGCATGTATTCCAATGAAGAGAGGTGAAGCAAAGGAGGCTGAGAGGGGCCACAGTACTTAGCAGAGGGATAACGGAGCTGTCACAATGGAGTGGTGCATTGAATGAATGCTTCTGCGCATGCATGACAGAATTTTTTTTAAAAAGTATGCCACCTGACCGCCTACTCCGTGGTTACCGCACAACAATAATCTGAATGGTCAACCATGGAGTGAGCCCACAGTGAGGTGGGCTCAGAGTGGGATGTCTGATCAAAACTCTCTATTACAAAAAAAACTGCATTAATTAGAGATGGGGCCAGAGCGTACCAAGCCTGTCATCTGACTGCAGCCTCAGGGTGCTAGTCCATTTCACTAGTCCATTGACTTGTACAAAATGTGGGGAAGATGCTACAGTTAGGCAGAGATAAATGGAGGTCCCTCACTTACATTACTTTTTGCATCATTATTAATCTGCTGCTAGTTGGCAGGGGCACAGGATTGGAACGCTCTAAAAATGGCCACAGACATAGACAGTTTTAAAGCGAGGATAGGCATAGACAGATTTCATGGAGGATAGATCTACCTATAGCTATTAGCCATGGCAACTAAAAAGAGACAGTAAACCTCTGAATACCAGTACTAGGAGTCAACACTGGGGAAGGCCTTGGCCTGTGTGCCCTGTTAATGGCCCTCCAGAGTAACTGGTTGGCCACTGGGCTGCACTAGGTGGTCCCTGGTCTGATCCAGAGCACTCCTGCTATGTTCTGATGTTCTTATGGTACAAGGGAAGTATCGCCTGGTGATCGTCAACATTTCTAGACCTGAAACCCAATTTTAACCCTGCTGAGCTGCAAGCACCTGCCATGGCATGGCACATAACCTACCTAGACCCTCAGTGAAGAGGACAAACTATAAATAATGTGAATTATCAGAGTCATGTGATAAGAAAGATTAGGAGTGTGCATTTCTTAACCTGTCTGTGTTTAAAAAGGAAATGACTAAGTGACCTCACCTGCTGTGTGTGTGAGGCAGACGTGTGGCATCCTTGTTCTCTATGTATGTTTCTTAGCAGCTGGAGATCCTTCCAAAAAGCATTAAAAATGGTGGCTGAATGGGGGGTTGTGACTCAGCACTGCAACCCACTGACCTCTGAGAACTGCCCTGGGAAGCATTTCCACACCTGGTGTGAATTATGGTAAACACTGTTATGGAATCTGGACAAATTAAAGCTTTCAAAGCCTGGAGGCATGACATGGACGGTTTTTATCCTTCTTAGTTCTACACAGCTGGAGTGTTACAAAAATATGAGATGAACCTTAAAATCCAAAATGTTTGGTAATTGCAGCTTGTAGAGGCACCGCCTGTCTGTTGGAGTCTGGACTTAAAGCTTCATTAAGCCATCAGTGCTGTTGTTGATATGACTTTGGGCTCAGATCTGATGGGGGCAGGATGTAAATCAGGGATCACCGTGAGCTCTAATCCATAATAATGATAGAGATATGGTGCATGGATTTAAAATAATACAATCCCATTTAGAAAGGGACACCTCCCACAACCACATATTTTCACATCTAGGCTGCATATATGTTATGAAAGCACTGCTGAGACATTTTTCAGCCTCAGGCAAGAAAAAGAGCTTAGAGCCCCCATCTAATCTCCAGTTCTGGACCCCTGCCAAATCCTCATTTCTATTCCAATTTTCGCCACCCTTCCTCCAAGAACCACAGAGCAGTGTACAGGTTTTTTCCTCTCCTCTGTTTTAGCTTCACAACAACCCTTTGATGTAGGTTAGGCTGTGAGATAATGAGTGGCTAGTCCAAACCAGTAAACCTCATGGTTTACAGCTCAGCCACCACTCTACTAAGCTAGCTTCCTACTTCCCTGTAAATCAGCAGAAGAAGGAACCCTTCAAGGATTCCTGCTTTCCAAGCCAAATTGTATTACCAAGGTGGCATGTTAGCTGTTGAAATAAATGATTTCCTATGTGTGGGTTCCACATCACATTAATAATGTATAAGTGGGGGACCCACGAGGACTCATGGGGGGAATCTCATTTTCCTTCCTTCTCTCTCCCTCTTACATTTCCCCTTTGCCTCCCTGTGTCAGGGCCTGCAGCTTCTCCCCTTTCTTTTTCTCCCACACTCTTTTAATGTGCCCATCTTCAGCCTCCCCTGGCAGCTCCTACCCTTTCCTTGTCTCCCTTCCAGCCCCCACCTACCTTTTTCTGTTTCTCTCCCTGGCACCCTCTGCTTCCCCCCCCCCCACCATCCACCTTCTTCTGTTTCCTTCTCTCTGTTTTGCTTTCACTC
>NW_015167527.1:187351-228719 GCF_001447785.1 Gekko japonicus | reverse complement strand
ATGTGTCATTTGGGGTGGTCCAAAGATTATTTTGGGGTGCGGCCTGGCCCCAGTGCCTGCCAGTGTGACTGACCTGGGGGCAGCGCGCTTTGGAGCAGCTGGCACCAGAACCGCGCTTTGGACCAGCACACCGCATATGTCCCCTCGAAGGGGAGAGTCCAGTGAATGTGGGGGTGTATGAGGTGTGGTGGTCCAGACCTCATTTTCGGTGCAGGGGCCACTTCCTTATTCAAATTTGAAATACAGGCCTCGGGGGAAAGCCTGCAAACTGAAGCTGGTGCAGCAGAAGCTCGTGGCATCAGAACCGGTGTTTGGACCGGGCATCTCTGCGTGTCACCTTGCAGGGCCCAGTCCCCAGAGCGTGGGGATGTGTTGTTTGGGGTGGTCCAAAGATTATTTTGGGGTGCGGCCTGGCCCCAGTGCCTGCCAGTGTGACTGTCCTGGGGGCAGCGCGCTTTGGAGCAGCTGGCACCAGAACCACGCTTTGGACCAGCACACCGCATATGTCCCCTCGAAGGGGAGAGTCCTGTGAATGTGGGGGTATATGATATGTGGTGGTCCAGACCTTATTTTGGGGTTCAGAGCTTTCTAACTCACTCTCTCTAGTGTTTCTGAATGACTACACGAATAATTAACGAATAAGGAATGAATAAGGAAGTGCGAATAAGGAACCAACTTCAGCCTCCTCAGTTTTGCCTTCCTTCTCATCTGTCTTTCACCTTCCTTTGTCTGTGCCCCCCCCCCCAACCAAGGCTTGGAAGTCTCAGCAATGTTGGTTGGGTATCGCTTGCTTCTCTGTAGCTTTTGGTGCAACTTAAAACCTGTTTTGCACTTAGCTGTCCTGTTGAACACAGGAAAACCCATGAGTAGACATGTAGGATGGCACCAGGGCTGCTTAACACCTCCAGAACTCTAGTTTAGGACTGTTACAAGCTGCCTTCTATGGTACTCTTCCACTATGCTCAAAAACAACTTCCCACCCACCTTTTTTTTTTTTGCTGTGTATTATCACTGTCATCTGAAGAAGCATTCACAGAAACCCTGAAGATTACTCATTACTTTGTGATTCTTTAGTTTGGTCTAATGAAAAAGTTTACACTGCTGCTGTTTTTGTATAACTTCTACAAGTTATCCCACAAGCATGCACAGAAGGAAAACTTGTGTTAGGATGGGCTGGGTTCCCCTTGAGTGTCATCATGAAAGGGCAGTATCACCCCGGAAATGATACAGACCTGGAACACTGGGGGACATCTCTGCTGCACCTGAAGTTAACCTATAGGATAAGAGCCAGTAATCTGAATGGGTGTGTGGCAGCTTTAAATTCTCCTAATGGATTACTTACAAGGTGTAATTGGCAGATGGAGTTGCCATTTCCTAGCTGAAGCTAAAGATTTGATCTGTCTGTTAGAAAATAGAGAAATATCTGCTGCTTTTCCAGAAACCTGCTTGAGGCGTCTTGCAACTGAAACAATAAAACAAAACCATTACAATGTAACCATCTATATGTATCACTAGCCTGATACCTGTGCTTCGCTACGGTATTTAAGTTCCGTAAATCCAGTTATAATACTGATGATGTGAAGTCTGAAATGTAACATTTGTTGTAGGAATTCTAATGGAGAAGATTGCAATGTAAAAAAAATGAAGTGAGGCATACGTAGGTTTCCCCCACACACACTGAAGGACCTCTCTGTAGACCACATTGGTGGTTCTGTTCTCAGGTGCTAGGATCACCAGGGGGAAAATAATGGTGCAAAGGAGGAAACCTTTGCCTGCTTTACCAGTGGGGAAGGCAATAATAACAATAACAACAACAACAACAACAACAATAATATAAAAGCAGCTTACGATTGCCTTTCCCTTCCTCTCCCCACAACAGGCGCCTTGTGAGGTAGGTGGGGCTGAGAGAGCTCTGAGAGAACTGTGACTGGCTCAAGGTCACCCAGCTGGCTTCATGTGTAGGAGGAGAGGGGAATCTGCTGCTCTTAACCAATAGCTAGAAAGAGAAAGTGTCAGGTGACTCACAATGAAGTGGGGAATAATAACAGATCTTTGACTTTGAGCAAGGTAAGCAGTTAGCAGTTTGCCATGCCATTGTTGACAGAAGTACTTGTGGGCTGAGTTATGGTGAAACAAGAGAAAACAGCTACCGGAGCATGAGCTTCTGGGAATATGAATCAAGAAGCCTTTATTCTGCATAGACAGAAAATGCCTTCCCTTTGCCAAGGTTTAAATTGGAATCACTCTTGAAATATATCAGCAATTATGGACAGGCCTCTCACCTAAAGAAATATAGGGAACTGCAAAACTCTTAAGCTACTTTTATGGCTGCAAATACGTTCCAAACAACTTTCCAGCCTGGATAATTACATTTCACTTTCTGCCTCAAGTCCCCAAGGTCAGGAAGCTCTAGAACTCAGCTTACCACACTTGGCTAGTGGTGTTCTGCTTTCACACAGAAAGGCAGCATGTTATGATTTTGTTTCTTGAGAATCTTAAAGTTCCTTTTTGAGAGAGAGAGAGAGAGAGAGAGAGAGAGAGAGAGAGAGAGAGAGAGATATGCTTCTAACTCTCATGACTGGAGCACAAAGTTTAAAAGATCATGCATTCACTGAAGGCTGCAGTCTGGGGCCAAGGTGGTATAGTTACAAGAGGTATTCACAAAAGTGCCACTGGACTACGACTCTTGGCTGAACTGATTATGGCAACTTTGGCTGGAACTATGAAACGGCAGGGCCAAATGGCCATGAAATTAATCTCCTCAGAACTGATTCCATATACTTGCAAGGGATGAATGTGGTACACGTGTCTGTAGGTTCAGTTTTTTCAGGAACTTTCCTCAGTTTTCCTATATTGGTACTCAGACAGTATGTCACAAGGATATGTTGGGGGAAAGGCCTGTGGCTCAGTGACACAGAACATACCTTACATGCATAAGTTCCCAAGTTAGTAGGGTTGGGAAATACCTGGAGGTTTTGGGGGTGGAGCCCGGGGATGGCAGAAATTGGGGAGGGACCTCAGCAGGGTATAATGCCATAGAGTCCAGCCTCTGAAGCAGCCATTTCTCCCAGGTCATCTGGAGATTAACTGTAATAGCGGGAGATCTCTAAGTGCCACCTGGAGTTTGGCAACCCTGCCAGTTAGAAGGGTCTCAGGTAGCAAGTGCTGAGAAGGGACTTTCTGTGCTTAAAATCTCAAAAAGCCACTACCAATCAGAGCAGAGAGTTCTGAGCTAGATGCCCCCAATGCTGAACTGGAAGGACTATAGACTGACTGGATATAACACAACTCCATATGTTCATATGACTGCTGTCCATATGCTATTATCCGGTGTGAACGTTAAATGCTATATAAAGATGAATAATTTCATTTTTCTTTCAGATTCTTTATCATCAAAGAGAGTTTTTTGCTTTACTATGCTGAGGGAGAAAAGAAGAACTTTGAAAACAATCGATACTTTAATATACACCCAAAAGTAAGCAGTACCTACAAAAAAACTCTGGTGGTATACTATCTTGTCAACATCTGGAGCTATGAACTTGAATTCCTGAGGGCTCTTTCATCTGACATATTTTTACTAATTATGTTACCAGACTTCAGAAAACATATTTGCCAGTTTGTTTTAGTGTTGTCTGTTAAAATACAAACAAACAAGAGGTGTCATCCTTTCCTAATGACTGCAAATATCTGGTTATCATGGAAACAAGATACTTAAATTTTCCTTATGTTAGTAAAGTATAGATGTATTTTATTAATCGTGGGAAGTGCAACATCCTTTGTACAGAGTATACCAGTGCTTCAGAGCTAGAGTTGCTGCAAACTTCTGTTGGTGGTGCTGGGCATCATCTAGGGTTGCCAGGTCTTCTGGTATAGTGGGAGACCTCTGCTTACTAGTGTTCAGTTGGGTGGACTGGCAGGAGAGGCAGTCCTGACAGGTCAGGGAGGAAGGCTGGTGGCTTGGAATGATGGGGGGGGGGGAGGTTGAACACCAGCAGTTCTGAGTGGGGGGAATGGTGAAGACCCTGAGCAGTCTTCAGGGGTGGGAAAAGACCTGCCCCAGCAACGGCGACTGGTGGGCAGAGACAGGGCCTGACCCTGCCTGATCATGCTGAGGCAGGGCGAGAGCAGCCTTGACAGATGCGATGACTTCACTTCCGTGTGACATCAGCGTGCGGGGGCGGGGTTCCCCCCACTGGCCAGCTGGCTGGCAGCAGATAGAAGCCCCAAAAACTGAGGGATCCCCTGCCAGGACCTGGGGAATGGCAACCCTATGTATTACAGTACTCAAAGTAGCTTACAAACCACAATCTGAAATTGAAATACATTAAGATATCATCAGCTAATAATTATAATAGACCCCAATATGCTCCATTTCTTTCCTGGGTAGGCGGGGATCAGTTGAATCTTTCTATACCCAGATACTTAGGCCTAACTTCTCCTGTGCTGTTCGCCTCCTCTTCTCCCCCACCTGCCAATGTGCCGTTCTTTATGGTCAAGCTCAGGGCTTTTTTTGTAGAAAACGCCCAGCAGGAACTCATTAGCACAATAGGCCACACCCCATGCCTTCCCTTGGCTTCCCTTGGCAAAATGCCTCCCCGATCCTTCCAGCCCCCCCCCCCCCCCCCCCCCCCCCCCCCCCGGCCCTTTTTTTACCCCCCCCCCCCGCCCACCCTCCTCGGAGTCGTCTGTAGGGGCACTTTCCTCTGTAGCCACGCAGGCAGAGGTTTTGGCTGTAGTGGGCGTGGCCAACTCTGAAGCCAGCCAGAACTCCATTCCTGTGCGTTCCTGCCCCAAAATAACCCTGGTCAAGCTAAAAATGATTAAAATCTATACCAGGTATATCCTATAGCATTTTGCTAGATACCCACAGTTGGAAGGTAAGTATGTAATCCTGTGAATCATCAAGATATGGTATCGAATGTGTGCTTTTAGATGCTTCATGTACCAGCAGTGAGCAACACACAAATAAGGTGAACTGTATAATTTCCCCTCATACTGCAGACAGGGGAGAGGCTGCAGTTAAGTGATGGTAATGTTCAATGCGAGGGGAAATTTGAACCTGGGACTTTCTAGCTGACAACTCACACATTTATCTACTATGCTGCAACCGTTCTTTATGAACCAAAAATAAGATTGCCAACTGCCTGGGGGGGGGAATGTCCTATCTCTTTAATAGAGGCTTAATGGGATGTTATTTACAAGGTGATGTTAATAACTCCATGCCATGAAGGGCTTCAGCTGCTGATCTGCATACATTCAGTCTCTATTAAAGGGTTGGGTCATTTTTCTCCAGGCCTGCTACCAACCCTAACCAGAAGGCATTGTGAGAGATGTTTGCCCATCTTAATTCCTTTGTTGTTCAATGGAGGTTCATACCATCTAACCTAGTGTTTGATATATTGTTCCTCAGGGTGTCATACCTCTTGCTGGCTGCACCGTAGAAGCCAAAGAAGAGCCCAACATGCCTTATGGAATGAAAATCTCCCATGAGGACTTCCATGTAAGAGAAACCCCCCCCCCAAACTAAATGAATGTTTAATGCTGTAGAAAGCTGCTAAATAGACAAGTAAGGAAATCCATTTTCCAACAGACACACCACTTAGATATACAGCAATGCCAGCCCTGCTCTTCTTTTTTTCTGCCAGCAGGCTCATCAATTTCCTTGATGTAGTGCCCACCCAGTAATGTTTACGTAGCTATAACTTCCACTATAATAGTAGTATCAGACATTCTTGAGACTCTTGAGGCCTATCTACACCACAAACTTCTGTTTAGGATTCACTCCTATAGTTCTGTGAAGGAGCTAAGCTCTCTTACCAAACTACAGTTCCCAGGATTCTTTGGGTGAGGGATCCACAAGACTTTGACACTCATAACCACTACACCACACTGGCTAACTAGTATCTGGAAGACCCAGATCTGAATCCCCACTTGTGCCACGGAAGCTCGCTGGGTGATCTTGGCTGGTCATACTCTCTCAGCCTAACCTACCTCACAGGGTTGTTGTGAGGATAATATGGAGGAGAGGAGAAACGATGTAAGCCATTTTGGGTCCTGATTGGGGAGAAAGGCAGGGCACAAATAAATTAAATAACTAAACAGACCTGCAATATGTCTGGAATCTAGAAATACCCACAGCAACTCCTCTGTCCACACACAAGAGCAGGGCTATTTGGTTTTCTTTTTCCTTGACGGGGCATCTTTGTTTATCAGCTTCTCTTTATAGCTACTTTAACATTTCTTTTTAAGGGTAGCATCGTTCTAGCAGCAGAATCAGAATTTGAACAAGCTCAGTGGCTGGAGATGCTACAAGAATCTGGAAAAGTGTAAGTACAATGGGCGGGCAGCCGCTCCATTGAACCTTTGCTCTCCTTGAAACCAGCTTCCATATTGCCATTACCTCTTAAGTATTTCGGTTATTATTAACCCTTGTTATTTGGTGATGATGATGATGTTATTAACATAAAAGTGTTATCAATGCTTTCATTTATTTACATTTTCAATTCACATTTTTGTATGCCAGCAAAGCTGTTCTACTAGTAGGACTAATAACACAGAGATACTTCGCCATGGGGGTGTGTGTGTCAAGGTGTAGCAATATTTTGATTATATCACCACCTTTCTTGTTGATCATGTGTGTTTTCTGAAGTCTGTGAGTTCAAGCACATTTTAGCTGTCATTGAACTCTAGTTGCATAAGGTTTATTTAATCTCTGACAGTGAATTTAAACAGTTACAGAAAAGTTAGATTAACTACTTTTTAACAGAGTTTCAGAATTAAGTTTGGCCTTCTTATCTGGCTTTAAAAAAGGTAATGAAGAGATATCAGATATAGTCTCATATGCACTTGTTGATTATATCATACATAGTTAAGAACCAATTACTTAACTAGTTAGTAATCACATAATTAAGACAGAAGAGATTTAGAGTAATGTAAGACTGATATTTTTCTATAAAAATCTATAATTATGATAGGCAAATCAGATTTCTGTAGGTTTATGGTAAATCCCCATAAGTTTAAGACAGTAACTTGAAACCTGGTTTGTTGTAAAATATTACTTATTATAATATGTTAGGAACTCTGGTAATTTTAGCAGTTGTTTTTACCATAACTACGGGGTTAATTTTGATATGCTTGTATTTTCTAATGGTTTGCTTAATAAAGAGAACTATTCCTTTTTTCAGTGAAAGATAACACCTCTGAAGGTTTTCAGTCTGGTTTGTTTGTTTTAGTTCAAAGAACAAACTCACAACTATCTTGTTTGTATTGTCATATGTAAAGGATGATAGACTGCCTTTAGTACATAGATCCCAGAAGTACCTACCACTAAATGTTTTGAACAGGCAAAGTCCTGTTGGAACTGTTTAGTCCAGATTCTCTAATTGGATGTGGGAGTCAAACATCCAAATTACAGTGGCTCAGTGGCAGAGTATCTGCTTGGCATGGAAAGATCCTAGGGTTCCCAGCCTCCAGGTGGGGCCTGGAGAACGCCCGCTTTTACAACTAATCTCCAGATGACAGAGATCAGCTCCCTTGGAAGAAATGGCTGCTTTGAAGAGCGGAGTCTATGGCATTGTACCATGCTGATGCCTCTTCCCTCCCCAAATCCCACCCTCTCCCGGATCCACCCCCAAAGACTTTTCCAACCCAGACCTGGTGTCAGGTGGGCAGTATGTCAGCGAGCTGCCATTTCCTTGGGACACGTCCCATCCCCCTTCCTTTCTCCCAAAGCCTTATCCTGTTCATGTAGTGCCTCTGTAACTGCCAAGGTCTCCAGCTGGTGCGATGTGGTGTTATGTCTTAATGCTCTGGCTTGTTTAGATTTCCCATGTGAACTTAACCTGTGTTTATGGAATGGACCGTTGCTGTTCTCACACTGCTTCGCGCCTCTTCTAATCTGTAAACCTGACGAGGGAAATATGCTCATTGGTTTAAACCTGGTTTGAAGTTCCTTTTAATACACCTTCCCTGGGTATTGTAGTTATTCCTAACAATCTCTGTATGTTCGTGATCAACCATGCTTTGGAAATAAATCTTTCTTCTTTTTGAACGTGGATCTATTCTCCTGATTTGGGATCTAACACCTGGCAACCCTAAAAGACCCCAGTTCAATCCCTGGTATCTCCAACTGGAAGGATGATGTAGTAGGTGGTGCCTAGGATCAGCTTGCAAGTAGTGACCAATGGTAGACTTCCATTTTCTGATGAAGGAACAGGCAGCTCTAGACTGCTGAGAGGTTTGGGCAAGCACTTTTCAGCTCTGAACATTAGGAAAGCTAAGTGTGAGCTTATCAAGGCACCTGACCAAAGGAGGCTCTCCTAAAACAGATGGTAACTTTCAAAGCAATGATCAAAGGATCAAGCGTCCTCAGCTCGAGCTGAAGACCGCTCGTCACCGCGCCATGCCGACCGGAAGTCCTAGAAACAGCTTTCTCAATCATTCAGCCGGGTTTATGCTAAGTTATCGGTCTGTGTGAACCCATGCTAAGAAAGAAGTATCCCACAAGTGAAACGAGAGGATGAAGGACATGAGAACTTGGCATAGAAATGCACCTAGTAGATTCCATCAGCACCCCCCTTTCAGCTGCTCCATATTGACCTGGAGCTTGCCTGCACTGTTGTCCTCAAGTCTGCTGAGAAGACAGGAGGACAATGTTCTGTCAGCCCTGGTCACCGTAAGGGCTCATTGAGCTAGGCAAATCATATGATTTGTTTTCACATGATGTTGGAGCTGGGTCAGAGATGGTGTGTGTGGTGGCCTGTGTTTGTAGCCAGATTTATCCTACCTGATTCGAAACATCATGTTTGTAATTGTGAATCAAAATTAACTGAAGGAGAGTCAAGCGAACCCGGTAAAACTTGCTGCACCTTTCTTTTGTCTTTAGGTGTGACCATTCAATAGCATTGTTACACCTGGTGAGAGGAGTTCATGGTTCCATAGAAACCATGTTATTTTGTTAGCCACCCAAGCCCCATTCTCGGGGAGGGGCAGGATAAAAATCTAATACAATAAATATAAAATCACAGTGCCCTTGTGAATGGCCCAAGGTAGTCATCAAGTGGGTACAACTTAAACAGCCCTGAATTCCTTGCTTGTGGAAGGCTTAGGAAATATTGCACTTTGCTGGTTTTCTCCTGATTGGCCCCCAGCCTGGCATTTTGAGTGATCTCTATAAACTCTTGCGAGGCATCTCAGTCATTTTTATTCTATCATGGTCCAATGGTCAGCAAGCGAGAATTCTCTGCCTGTTGGAACTGCCCGCCCTAGTCCATGGCTCTTGTTTTCCATTGTCTGCTTCACACACTGGTGCAGAATTGCCACAGACTCCTGAAAAGTACTGAGACTTACTAGCGATTTCAGCTCTCATACTTTATTCAGCTCAGAACAAGACAAGAACTACCGGCTCGCAGGCTGGTTTATAAAGGCAAACAACCCACACCCCAGATACACCCCTACAACAGTCATAGGCTATTTACAGTGGCCAAGAGTTCCATAGGCTTTCGGCCTGGAACCTAGCCCTCTGATTGGAGCGGGCTAGGATCCGCTTGGCCCATTGTTCCTGAGAGCGAAGCTCATACGCTTCGCATGACTGCGTGGCGACCTAGCCGCGCACGTGGTTGGAGCTGGATATGTTACAACACCAAACTCTGTTTCCGTGTAATCTCTTCGAGGTATTTACCTCACCCCTAGAAGGCCCTTATCAAGCCATCCTGGTCACCAGTCTTCAAATTACTGCCAGGTGTTTTTCTGCATGTGAGATCCTCCTCTAACACCCTAGGCTTACAGCATGGACTGGTTTGACCGAGGTTGTCATAATCATAAGTGTTATAGTATTGCAAAGTGATTGAAGAGCACTTTTACTGTCCAGAGGAGTTTAAAATAGCTCTGAGGAATTGCTTCAGCAGTCATGCAGTTCCTTGGTTAAGAGAGAAACAGAGAGGACTTGGCTCTGAAGGTCAAGAACCATGTGGCTTAAGCAGGACAGAGCTAATACAATGGCTGTTTGTAGCAAAAAGGATATACAATAGACATGTCTCTGTTTCAGTGCTGAATTATAAGGGCTCCATCTCCCTCTCTGTGTAGAACACAATGCCAATTCCACTCTGAGGGAAGTGGGTGAAGGGATATTATAACAGGACTCTCATGGGAGGACATGCCATCCAACTAAGGCACTAGTGTTGTATTTCATTGAGAGCACCAGATCCTTGGAAGGCCTATTTCTCCACCAGTCTTTGGCTTTACAACAGCATGCTGATCTTGAGTATGAATATGGAGGAGCTTTCTCACATATGCCTACAACATTAAAATAGGACCGGGGTATCTAATATACTTCCATATGTTTCAGCCTTTGCTTGAAGACTGTGAACTGAAGCCCTGTTTTGCTTCTCTTCTTTTTTGGTGGTGAGGTGGATGGCAGCAAGGAAACAGGACATTTTTAGACAGTGGTGGTAAGGCTGCCTAACTCTGGGTTGGAAAATTCCTGGAGATTTTGGGGTAGAGCCTGAGGAGGGAGGGTTTGGGGAGGGGAGGGACCTCAGCAGCCTTAGTCCATTGTCCAAAGCATCCATTTTCTCCAGGGGAACTGATCCCTGTAGTCTGGAGATTAGTTATAATTCCTGGAGACCTCTAAGCCACATCTGGAGGTTGTCAGCCCTAGATGGGAGCACCTAGATGCCCTGTGTACTGATGTAGCTTCCCCAGGAGGCACAGGCTGGGGTCCAGTAGGGCAGGTAACAGGCAGGGTTGCAGAGGGTAACCAAAGTCCAGTCTAAAAGTCAGGGGCTCCAGAGAGCAGGTTTATCAAAGTCCAGTCTAGGGTCAAGGGGTTCCAGGCAGCAAGTCCGGCTCAAGGTCTGGGGTTCCAGAAAAGCCAGTTGTCAGGTCCAGCCTGAGGCTGCAGTAGTCTGGTAGCAGCAACATTAGTGGCTCAGTAGCAAAGTGTATTTGTTGCATCCACAAACTGCTGCTTCTCCCAGCTGAATTGATAGCCAAGTCATAATGAGCTAAACTCGCAGCCAATTCCTTTGCAGTCATCCTGAAACTACTAATTCATCTCTTCAATTGACAGCTGACAACAGGCCATGCATCTCACACTTCTTCTCCTTTCTTGCAACTTTAAGCATCTCTGACAGCATCAGTGCTGCAAGGGTGTGGGTGAGCTAGGTGGGCTGGGAGTGGTTGCTGAAGACTTGTTTACTGCTTCAGAGCTACAAGGTGTTGGCTCAGCTTCAGCTGTAGGCTGTGACTCCTGATCAGCTGGTAACTTGATATCTTGTTCTCCTTCTGGCTCAGAGCCAGTTGCAGGCAGCTGTTCAATTACCGGCTCAGGGCTAGCAGATATTTATTTATTTATTTGGATTTGTATCCTGCCCTCCCTGCGAACCGGCTCAGGGTGAGTAACAACAATATAAAATACAATATATTTAAAACCAAGTTAAAACAACAGCATACAATACCATACTTCTAAGTACCATGTCAGTTCAGATAGAAGCATATCAACAGTGGTGAAAGATTTAAGATGTTAGGGTCCAGACCACTGGTGGGGTTGGCCACAAAAAGGGGCGCTCGTCGCCTCAACCAAAAGCTTGGCAGAAGAGCTCCGTCTTACAGGCCCTGCATCTTACAGGCTCTGCAGAATTGTAGTAAATCCCACAGGGCCCTGATCTCACTCAGGAGCTCATTCCACCAGGTAGGGACCAGTGCCAAAAAGGCCCTGGCCCTGGTTGAGGGCAAGTCAGATGTCCCTGGGGCCAGGGACTACCAAAAGATGTTGATTAGTTGACCTTATTGCTCTATGGGGCTCATATGAGGAGAGGCGGTCTTGAAGGTATGCTGTCCCTGGCCGTATAGGGCTTTAAAGGTAAATACCAACACCTTGAAACGGATCTGGAATTTGATAGGCAGCCAGTGCAGTTCACACAGCACTGGGTGGATGTGAGCCCACACAGGCGTTGCTGTCAACACTCGCACTGCTGCATTCTGGAGTAGCTGCAGCTTCCGGCGCAGAGTCAAGGGCAGCCCCACATAGAGAGAGTTAGAATAATCCAGTCTGGAAGTGACCATTGCATGGATCACTTTCACTAGGTCTTGGGGAGTGAGATATGGGGCCAGCTGCCTGACCTGCCTCTGATGGAAAAAGGCAGACCTGGCAGTGGTGGTGGCCCGGGCCTCCATAGAAAGGGATCCAGGAGCACCCCCAGACTCCTCACCCTTGATGTCTTGACCAATGGGGCCCCGTCAAAGGCTGGGAGCCTAAAGTAGCTCTTCGTCTAAAAAATCTAAGCCATCACTAAGCCATATATTATCCCTCTGTTGCTTTACTCAGACTGGCACAGCTCTCCAAGGTCTCAGCAGAAGTCTTTCACATTACAGGGTGGATTGTGGGGCACTCCAAAGGGATCTGTTGAGGATGGGCGAATGGGCATCAACATGGCAAATGGAGTTTAATTTGGCCAAGTGCAAAGTGATGCACATTGTAACCAAAAACCCTAACTATTATATGTTGATTGTGTCTGAACTGGCAGAGACTGACCAAGAGAGAGATCTTGGAGTCATAGTAGATAACTGACTGAAAATATTGAGACAGTGTGCAACTGCAATAAAAAAGGCCAATGCTATGCTGGGGTTTATTAGGAAGGGAATTGAAAAACAAATCAGCCAGTATCATAATGCCCCTGTATAAATCAATGGGGCGACGTCATTTGGAATACTGTGTACAGTTCTGGTCACTCACCACACCTCAAAAAGGATATTATAGATTGGAATATGTCATCATTGTTTTATGTATTCTTATAAGTCACCCTGTTCATTTTCCCTATCCTCTTTCTCTCTCTCTTTTTAAAGAGAAGTTTGATGAAGTTTGTAAATTTGACAGCACGGTATATTTTAAAAAGGGAATTTTCACTTTCTTATTTAATTGTGTTATTTTTTAGGACCTGGAGAAATGCTCAGCTGGGAGAGGCTATGATTGAGACCCTTGAAGCACAAGGACTCCAGCTTGCAAAGGAGAAACAGGAGTATTTAGGTTGGTGTGAACAGCTGTTCATTAACAGAGAATCATGACTCAGTAGTTCTGTTATGGATCAAGATGGGTAGTCTTGTCTGTAGCAGTACAAAAGTGTATGAGTCCTGTAGCACTTTAAAGACTAAGAACATTTGTAATAGGGTATGAGCTTTTATGAGTCACTGCTCACTTCTTCTGGTTATTTGAAGAAGTGAGCAGTGATGCACAAAAGCTCATACCCTACCACAAATTTTGTTAGTCTTTAAGGTGCTACTGGACTCTTCCTCTTTGCTAGCTCTATTGTGATTATCTTTATCATTTATGTAGTGCCATTGCTGTATGTGGCCCTTTGCAGATTGACATAATCAAAAATGACAGTTGTAATGACAATGAATCCCTTTGTGGCACTGGAAGGTCCATGTTACCCTTCTTCCTTTAACAAACTTGAGGCCAGAAGGCGATCTGCTAACCTTCAAGGCCTTACTACCAGTGACCTCAGTTAAGCAGCAACTTCTGTGAAGCTGTTATGGTGGTGGGGGGGAACAGAGCAGACACAATAATTACCTTAGGAAGGCAGTCTGTACATAAATGCAAGGTTATTCACCCTTTCATAACTGAAGTCCACAGAGGGGCTACTGCCCAATGGCAGATGGTTAAAGTAGTTGGGTGCCTGGGATCCTGGCTATGGACTGAGAATTTGGCAGGCAATAGTGAAAAGGACAGACCAACACTGGCACTGGGGATTGCTCACCGTGAGCCAACATTGACATTTTGAGTGGTGATCTTTGATACGATTTTTCAATCTTTTGTTTTGACTCCAGTGTATCCAAAGGGGCTGCTCATTTGGTCCTGGAAGTGGTAGGCTGTTTAACCTCTTCACTGTTTCCCCAGTGCTCCTCTGAAGCTAGTAGTCTTGGATGCAGGGTGGAGAAGCACAAGCTGTTTTGTTTTTAATTCCAGCAAGGCAAAAGGTAGAGGTAAATTGGATGTGAGAGAAATACCCCCCAATGCATCTACTCCAACAACAACAATCCCCCCCCCCTTGCTGCTTTGAATTAAAGGAAGAAATATATGGAACTCTGATGTTATTCTATACAGTGTCTGCTTTGGCCCGACAGGAAATAGAAGCAAGCCTACAGCTGACTAATATGACACATAGGTCAGAGAGAAAGCAGGTAACTTTGAGATCTGCTTCAGCTCTGGTATGAAAAAGCTACTGAGGGCTGAAATACACTTGTGTGAAGGTTTGTGTTGTAGGCCCTGCCTCACTGTTGAAGTTCAGTCCTCAACAGTGCTTTGCTTCTGAGGTGCACTCTCCAATGAAGCTGTTTTGTCTCCTGCTTCCCCTGAGACTAGTACAGTAGGGTTGCCAAGTCCGGCGTTGCGCTGCAGCGGGGGACTCCCCACAGCGGGGGACGCATGTCACCCGGAATTGACGTGACGACGCCGGGCATACTGGGGGCGGGGGCACGACCATCCGAGGGAAAACCATAGAGTTTTCCCTCGGATGACCGTGGCCCTGCCCCCAGCATGCCCGGTGTGGTCGCGTCACTTCCGGGTGATGTGCACATTGGGGTGGGGCTCCCTCCGGGGCCCGATCCGCCAGTGGCAGGGAACGGGCCTCTGGGGTGGGGGTTTCCCCGCCCCCCGGGGGGACTTGGCAAGCCTATAATACAGTGGTGAAGATAGGATGTTCAGAACTGATGGAGGTCTCGGAAGCAGAAGAGAAAAGAGGCATGGATCCATAGAGTTCCTTGCAGCTCTTCATCCCAGGAAGGCTCTGAGAGAAGGCATGCCTCAGTGGCTCCTTCCTGAGGACTCCTTTTCTCATGTAGAAGTGACTGAGTCCAGGTCCTGGGCCAGACTAACATCTGCCTATCAAAATCTACTGGCTTCCTTGTATGTGGTACCAGCTGGATGATTAAGAACATCTCCAAATTCATGTCTGGTTCCCAGGTTACCAGAGTGGGATGGGAGTAGGTTGCCAACTTCTAAATTGGCCCTTTCAACTGACCATTTAAATAGATGCTTAATGGAATGTTCTTTACCAGGTGATGCTATTTAACTTCATATCATAAAAAGCGTCACCTGCCCATTCCCACACATTTGGTCTCTATGAAATGGACTGGACATTTTTATCCAAGCCTGCCTGTAGTCCTACACGGAAGTTAACAGCAAACAGTCAATCCAAAAGAACTCTTTGTTTCCAGAGAGGAATTCCCTTAACTCTCCTCTAACTCTCTGTTTCCCATATGGATCATTCCTGATACACACACACCCCCCGGTCACCACCAGGTATGGCCATTTACCCAATAGCGAGAGAGTGGGAAGGCGTTCCAATCTCTGGTTACCATGCGTTGTCAGGCAAGGTATGTTTTGATTGGCTAGGAGTTGGGCATCCCATTCCAGCCTCTTCCATTGACCATGTGTCATGTCAGGGAATGCCAGGTCTCCTAAATTCTAGAAAGCACCTACAAGGGTTGCTACTATGTAAGTTGGACCAAAATGCATACAATTTATTTGGTAATGCCTGATGGGAAGATTGTAAGGTTTACCACATTAATGCACATTGAAATCCTTTGAAAGAAAGCACTGGAGACCAAATTATTGTTATAATTTATAATTAATTTGGCAGGAGACACATAAAAGACAAAAACTCATTAAAGTGATTTCATAATAGCAAACCCTCAAATTGACACAGAATGTTGCAACAGGCTAAAATTGCGTTTTTCAAGGCCCACACATCTCAAGGCCTCACAGCCCCGAATGATTTCTTCCACTGGTGGTTGCTTTCACTCTCCCCTGTATGTCTTGTCGCAGATAAACTGATGGAAGAGACAGAGGAGCTGTGTCTGCAAAGGGAGCAGAGAGAGGTTTGTTCTCTTTACTGGAAGTGATTATTGAAGACCTGTATGAGGGTAAGATTACAATAGAATGGAACTGGATTGCATCCACCCACACACACCCCAGCCCCACCAGAAGTTCAGTGTGAAGGGGCAAGACGTTTGGAGAAATCAGTAGGTGTGGATGCCATAGTGACAAACCAAAGGGACTCATTGCCCACTTGCAAGAGGCACGCTTGGGGTTGGTCATTGTTTCATTGGTTTTTGGATGAATGCAGAGCTAACACTTGCCAAGAAGCTGTTCTGAGGTACCCCCACTGTATTCAGTCCAAACATATTGTGCCCCACTCCCCCAAGTGGTGAGAAGTTTCACGGGCAGCACCTGTCTGGATCCATGTACTTTGGAGAAGAGACCACTGGAGACTTATGGCATTTTTGTAGTATTTGCTTTATCTTCGTATCTCTTAGTAAAGCAAAGAGGCAGTCTACAGAGCACCAGATCCAGTACTCTGTGTTTGTGAGAGAGTCTCAGGGTGCTTCAGCCAACTGCCTGTGTGGTCTCTTCCAGCATCTAGACGGCCCTTTCTTTCCACCCAGACACCAACCTGCTTCTTCCCTTGCATGAAGGAAGGGGCAGCCCTCTCATCTGGCCTGACGGGCACTTGGCCTTAGCTTCAGGCCCACTGAAGGGATATCTTTTCTGCACCTGTCTGTTCCCTCGCAGTTTGTCCACAGCCACGTCGGAAGCAGACTCTCCCTCCATATCACATCCTGCTCTCACCTCCCTCCAGCATCGTGGCTCTTTCCAGATTCTGCTTTGTTTTGTGGCCGTCCAGAGGTGACTTCGCAGTCATCACAGCATGGCCCGGGGGCATCTGAAAGTGGTTTTTCCCTGGACCTTTTTGCTCTTCAGCTTCCAATTTGGAGGGAATAGCAAGCAGGCTACTTGACGTGGCTTTAGTCATCTCCACCCGTTCCTGCATCCCTATTTCTGCTTCTATTTAATTTTCACCTAGCACACAGCTCTGAGGGCAGGTAGGGGGGCAGCCTGGGGAGGTCCTCTGTGAGCTTGGTGTTTCAAGCTTGCAGGGGGGGCGTTTGATACACTCCTCCCCCTCCTCTTAGGGAGGGATCTTTTCCCCCTTCCCCAAAGCAAACTGCACATAACTTGGAGGGCGGGTAGAGGAGCAGCCAAGGGAGGTCCCCTGTGCGTTTAATGCTTCTAGCTAGTGGGGGGGGGGCATTTGGCACACTCCTCCCCTCCTTCACACATTGGACCCTAGGGAGGGATCTTTGCCTTTCCCTAAAGCTAATGTGCACACAACTTGGACTCGGATGTATTAAAAGGAATGTTTCTAATGAGCAATGGGAGAGGCTTTTAACTTTTTAACTTTAAAACTCTTGGAACACCACCCGTCTTGACACACCAGCTAGTCAGCTGCTGAGCTTGCATCCCTCTATGGGTCATGCATGTCTGAAGTAACCCAGCGGCAGCTAGCCAAAGTGGGTGGGAGAGCAGAGAGGAGAGGAGAGAAAAGGGAGGGTGCAGTGTGCCACATCCCTTGCTTATGCACCTGGCCATGTCAGTGGTAATTGGACACCCCCTCCACAGGTCACAAGTGACATTAACCACAATTAAGCAAAAAATGCAGGTTTGGGTCGTAGATACAGAATGCGTACACAAAAATAAACTGGAGAAAAAAGAATAGTGCAGAGGGGAGGAACAGAAAATACAAAGTTGACCTTAAAAGCTCAACTACTCGGATTGTCCAGCGTAAGCTACAGTGAGCTGTTGGTGCAGAAAAGGCCTAAGACACATGACTCTTGCTTTTGTCGTGTAGATAGATTAAGCCACAGTGGCCAGGATAAAAGACGGCAGCCGTGCTTTTCTTGTCCAATACTGAGCTCTACAAGTTTGAAATGGAACCTGGCTTGCATGCTGCTATGATTTCAGCACCATTTCCCAACTCCTGGAGAAAGTTTGCATTTTGATAAAGTTGTCTTTATTTTTAAAAACTTATTAAGGTGATGCATGTTTGTATAGTGCTTTTAAAATCGGGGGGGGGGGGCAAGATGGACTGCTTTCTTGAAGCCCTGGTAAAATGTCAAATTGAGCCAACGTTTCATTTTCCAATATGTGTGCCTGAAACTTGGTAGCCTTTTGGATGCGCTGTCTTTCCTCTTCCTTCCTTTTAGGCTTTGGAGCACCTCAACCAAGTCTTGGAGGCAGAGAAACAGCAGTTTGAGGAGGTGGTGCAAGAGCTGCGTGGGGAGCAAGAACAAATTAAACGGTAGAGTGTGAGAGAGGTGAAAAAAATTGGTCTTTCCACTGGTGTCTTGCATGGTGCCTACCTTGGTCAGGGTCAGCTCATTTTGGTACCCCCAAGTGCTCTGCTCCTGTCCTGCTCCAAGGGCTCCAAGCTGGGGTGCAAAGTGGCTCTGCAAGCCTGTCTTGGAGCCTGGCAGAGTGAATGGGTGTGGTTGCCTTCTCCTGTGGCACACTGTGGTCACCACTGCACCCTGGTTTAGAGCCTGGTGGCAGCACAAGTATATGGGGAGGTGCAGCTTCTCCTGTGTCACCCTCACCAACTCCATGGCCTCTGCCATCTGTCTTGGGCCCAGGCAGCAGCAGCATGGGTACAGGAGGCGATGAATAGTGCAAGACATGCTTGTCGCTCTTTTCGTGCACCACTCTCTGCCAGTTTTGCATCCCAAGTAGCTGCGGTTAGGCCCCTATTTAAAATATGTCTACTTTCCTTGTGAACGCGGTCTAGGTTTTTTTCATGACCTCTGTGTGCCACACTCCATTAACTCTGTGCCTTATACTTTGTTCATTCTCCATGAACACTTTCCCTTGATTAGACAATTGGGCTACCATCCTTCAGTAGGACTGGCCTTCAGGTTTTTCTTTAAATAAATTGTGCCTAGTTTGCACATGGACATATGTTCTCCTCCCCTTCAATATATTTCACTTTGCTGAGGGTGTGCATTTCCTAGAGATAAAGGATGGAGGAGCTTGGCGAAAACATTGTTGTGGGATTGTGAACTTTAGGCAGCCACGAGACTAGATAGCAAAGCTGAAAAGAAATTTCTTTTGTTAAAATTGGTGTTGCTAAGGCAGTGTCCTTGCTTCCCCAAGGTGCTGTTGCAACCTCTATTCATCTCAAACCATGTGAATTGTAAGCTGGTGTGTGGGGAAGAATGAGCAGGCAGTGATTGCAGAACTACATTGCAGTGGCTCTGATGTCACACAGATCAACTCATGACACCCCCCCCCAACTATCTTCTTTCTTTCTTTCTTTCTTTCTTTCTTTCTTTCTTTCTTTCTTTCTTTCTTTCTTTCTTTCTTTCTTTCTTTCTTTCTTTCTTTCTTTCTTTTTCAGGGGCTCGGGTCAGACTATAATTGGGGACCCCAGGGGGTAGGGCTCGCTTTCCATAATTGTCAGATGTCAGTGGTGGCAGTGATCATGGCGGCTCCAAAGGCCTGGTGGAAGAGCTCTGTTTTACAGGCCCTGTAGAACTGTAATAGGTCCTGCAGGGCCCTGATCTCCTCCTGGAGCTCATTCCACCAGAGTTGAGCTGCCACTGAGAAAGCCGTAGCCCTCGTTGTCGCTAGCCTGGCCTCCTTGATAGCTCTCTGGGGGACATATGGGGAAAGGTGGTCCTTCAGGTATGCAGGTCCCTGGCCATGAGGGGCTTTAAAGGTAATAACCAGAACCTTGAACCGAATCCGGTATGCTATAGGCAGCCAGTGCAGTGCTTTTAGGGCGGGCTGGATGTGTTTCCGCACAGGAAGACACAACAACAGCCTAGCTGCTGCATTCTGCACCAGCTGCAGCTTCCGCATTTGGGACAAGGGCAGTCCCATGTAGAGAGCATTACAGTAATCCAATCTCGAGGTGACCATTGCATGGATCACTGTTGTGAGATCATTGCATTCAAGGAAGGGAACCAACTGCTTAATCAGCCATAGGTGGTAAAAGGCAGACTGCAGTGGCTGCTACCTGGGCCTCCATTATTAAGGAGGCATCCAGGAGCACTCCCAAACTCCTAACCTCCAGTGCTGGCACCAGCAATGCCCCATTGAAGGTCAGGAGAGGGACCCCTAACCTTGGCCCACTCCACCTCAGGCACAGGACCTCCATCTTCATCGGATTCAATTTCAATCGACTCAGTCTGAGCCAACCAGCCAAGGCTTTCAACGCCAGGTCCAGATCTCCTGGAATAGAGTCTGACTGGCTGTCCAACGACAGATAGAGCTGGGTGTCATCCACATATTGGTGACAACCCAGACCATACCTCCGGGCAATCTGGGCAAGGGGGCGCATATAGATGTTGAATAACATTGGGGAGAGCACCGCTGCTTGGGGCACTCCGCAAATAAGTGGGTGCCTTCCGGATAGCTGTTCCCCAATGGCCACCCTTTCCCCCCGACCCTGAAGGAACAAGGAGAGCCACTGCAAGGCTAACCCCTTAATCCTGGTGTTGGCGAGGCGGTGGATCAGTAGTTGATGATCAACTGTGTCGAATGTCACCAGCAGGTCTAACAACAACACTGCCATACCGCCTCGATCCAGATGTCTCTGGAGATCATCTGTGAGGGCGACCAGGACTGTCTCTGTCCCGTGGCCTGGTCAGAAGCCAGACTGGAAGGGATCTAATATGGAGGCGTCATCCAAAAAACCCTGCAGTTGAAACGCCACCACCCTCTCAATCAGTTTGCCCAAAGAGGGCAAATTGAATACCGGCCAATAGTTAGCTTATTCGGCCGGGTCCAAAGATGGTTTTTTAAGAGAGGGCGGACCACTGCCTCCTTTAGGTGCACTAGGGAACAGTCCCTCAATGAGAGACTTGGTGATTTCCCTTAGTGCACCTCGCAACCCATCATGGCCAGCTTAAATTAGCCATGATGGGCACAGGTGGAGGCTGCAGGTGGTCGGGCGAACAGCTGAAAGTAATTTGTCAGCCTCCTCCAGGCTGAGTGGACTGAAGTAATCCAAAACTTAGCTTGGCTTTACTGAAGTAATGCAAAAGTTTTAGCTTGGCTTTACTGACTTCACACTCCCTAATCTGAAAGCTTTTGTCTTGGAATAGATTTGAGGATGTGCTGAAGACACATAAGAATAGGGGGTGGGGGAAGATTGCTTTGTGCTTCCTCCCTCTGTGCTGTCCAGGCAAATCTACACTACAGACTACGGGCCAAACTACAGGATAAACCCAAAACGTGTCAGGTCACGGGTGCATGACCAATGATCAGATTTGCATTCAACCATCAGGGGAACTTGCCTTAACAAGTGCATGTTCACTATGCACTGTGAGGGGGTGCTGTAAAGGAGGAGAAGGGATTTCTGGTTTCCCTCCCACCCTGCTTTTGCCAGTGGAAAAGGTAGTGGCGGGAGAGGGTTGCCTTTTTTTCTCTGGCTCCACATGTCCTAGGAAGGACACATAGAGCCAGAGAAAAGGGGAGAAAAGTATCTCAGGTTTCCCATGATATTTATTCTTTTCTGTACTTTTTTGGCATTTGGCATCAAAATAGTGAGGCAGGATAGTGGTTTCTGATACAATTCTCAACATTCTCATTGAATTGCAATTCCCAGAATTCTTTAGGGAAGCTAAGTTTAACTGGTATAGAGTGGGTATATGTTTCTAGTATATGTCTCCCCTGTTCATGTCTAAAATGAGAAACATTTGAAGGCCAGCTCTTGAGGGATGGGTACATCATGTTCTGATGCTGGAGTTCATGCATGTCTAAAGTTTGTCTTCACATTAGAGACAGAAATGAAGGAAAAGGAAGGGAAAGATCTTTGTGTTTCCTACCACACATCCTGCTGCATCTGCACCACATTTTAACCTACAGGAGCAATAAGGTGCTTGATAGTTACAACATAAAGTGCAGTTTCTAGGGCCAAATTCATATGTGTCCCTTTGCTTCTGGGCTTCTCTCCTGCTTGCTGTGCACAGGTGAAAGCCACTTTCAATTAAATGTGCTTCTATCAGGTTTCTAAATGAACTGATGGCTATACAGGAAGATGGATTTACAATCACATATCAGTCTTCCTGAGATTTTGGTGTCACCTATGAATTGATGTGTTCTATTTCAGGCCAGCTCTTGAGGGATGGGTACATCATGTTCTGATGCTGGAGTTCATGCATGTCTAAAGTTTGTCTTCACATTAGAGACAGAAATGAAGGAAAAGGAAGGGAAAGATCTTTGTGTTTCCTACCACACATCCTGCTGCATCTGCACCACATTTTAACCTACAGGAGCAATAAGGTGCTTGATAGTTACAACATAAAGTGCAGTTTCTAGGGCCAAATTCATATGTGTCCCTTTGCTTCTGAGCTTCTCTCCTGCTTGCTGTGCACAGGTGAAAGCCACTTTCAATTAAATGTGCTTCTATCAGGTTTCTAAATGAACTGATGGCTATATAGGAAGATGGATTTACAATCACATATCAGTCTTCCTAAGATTTTGGTGTCACCTATGAATTGACGTGTTCTATCTCAAGCATAGTTTTAGTCCCCCTCCCACACTATTTTTCAAGAGAATTATACCCATTTAGGAACACCTTCTTTTCATGCATTTTCAGCACAGATGGAAACAGCTAGTGTATCTTTGTGTTTCAGTTCTGCATGCATGAGCAGTGAGATGGAACAACTCATATTCCTTTGAAAATAATTTTGTAGCCCTTTTTACTACTGTAGAATATACCACAAACAAGCAGCACTAGAGGAAGCTGCCTGATATTTACTAGAATGTTGCTTTTTCTCACAACTGAAGAGCTGATGAGAGTGGAGAACAGAGCAGGGAAGAGGAGCAGACAGGCTTCCTAGGCTGGCCTTTCTGGTGATAGCCGGGCTGTTACGGGATGGCAACAGAGTCTCATTGCAAGGCAGTGGGGGCCAGAATCTGGGGTAGACAAGAGGGTAGCGTTTTCTCTCATTCCTCCTGGAAGGAAATGGGGTGATTATTTCTTATTTATTTAAAAATTTTCTCTGCCACCTCTCCAGGGAACCTGCCAAAAGCAGCTTATAAAATAAAACATAATAAATAAATACAACACCAGAAATTGTTAATTAAAACCCAGCTAGAGCACAATGTGCAGCTTAAAACTTATATAAAAAATAATACCCAGGCTATAAGCAGACTTGTTAGAAGATCAACCTTTAATTAAATGACTGGGTTAAAAGAGCTGTTTTGGCCCAGTGCCTAAGACAAAGTAGGGTAGGCACAAATTGAGGGGAAGGGCTTCCCACAGGTGAGGGGCTACTGCTGAAAAACCCGTCATTTACACAGTGGGAGAAGCCAACCAGGTTAATAGTGATAATGAACAGGGATGATTGCCAAGTAACCATTACAGTACTTGACAGTGGACACATGATTTCATCTTACTGTAAGTTCCATGGGTAATTTTTATTTCTAGCAGGGTGGTATGTAATAGGGATGGGCATGAACCACAAAAATGTGGTTCAGTTCCTGGCTTGTGGGTGAACCAGGAACTGAACCACGAACCCCATGAATTCATTCAGCTCCCATACAAACCAAACCGGGTTCATGAGGTTCATGCACAAAACAGCTGAGCCGCGGGGGCAGCCTGCTCCCACAGCTCAGTTATTTTTGGAGCAGGCTGCCACCGTGGCTCAGCTATTTCCAATCTAAACAACTGAGCCACAGGAGCCCCCATGGCCCAGCTGTTTAAATCAGAACAGCTGAGCCGCAGGGGCAGCCTGTTCTGCACAGCTCAGCTGTTTAAAGGAGCTTTCTTAGACAGGCAGCCCCAGGGGCTGAAAGTTAGTGGAAAGTTTGTGGCAGTTCTTCAGTTTGTGAACATTAGTTCACGAACCACCCAAAATTTGTGACAAACTTTAGTTTGTCAGCCAGTTTGTGCCCATCCCTAGTGTGTAAGGCAAAAATTCAATTCCTGTTGTTTTATTAAACACTGACATTTGTGCATGCCATGCAGGTATCCTAGGAATAGAAATCCTGCCTGAAGATAGGGAGCCACATTAATACTAATGCAAACATGGAGGTTTTACTCAGTATTCATCTACCAACTGCATTTAACTGGTTGTCTCACAGAGAACTGGAAATGACAGCACGGTCTCTCAAAGGAGTGGAGGAAGAGAAGAAAGGGCTTCAAAGTCTGACAGATGCGTTACAGAAAACACTGGAAGTAGGTGTCTGATCTTTTTCCTCTTGATTGGCAACCTTTATGACCTGGTGTCTATGGACACAGTTAAAGAATGAACTCCTAAAGGAGTGGAGGAAGAGAAGAAAGGGCTTCAAAGTCTGACAGATGCGTTACAGAAAACACTGGAAGTAGGTGTCTGATCTTTTTCCTCTTGATTGGCAACCTTTATGACCTGGACACAGTTAAAGAACGAACTCTTGTATACAGAATGAGAACTGAAAACTTTAGAACTCTTAAGGATAAAAAGTCATGATTTTCCTGCATGCCAGAGTTCCATTTATGGCAGGGAGCATGAGGGGCATGTCTTGTTGACTTTTTTCTTTCTTCTGCTCCTTGTAAAATGGATGCTTGGGATTATTTTCCAAAAACTCTTATTTATCAATGTCCCCCCTGCCTTTTTTGTAAGATTAGAATCTGCTATGGTCTTGGTTGCTATCTTTCTTTCTAGCATTCTTTCTTTGCCTGGAACATCCAATGAATCTTTTCCCATCACTACATCTCCACTTGTGAAAACTTAAACAGCTGTTTAGAGGTGGATTCAAAAGGCAGAAATGATGTGCAGAAGAAGAACATGCTGTTGAGTTGCAAGTGACTCACAGCAATGCCATCCATGGGGCATTCCAGGCAAAAGACGAACAGAGGTGGCTTGCCATTGCCTTCCTCTGCATAGCAACCCCCAGCGTTCCTTGGTGGTGTCCCATCCAAGCACTGAAGGTGGCCAACCCTGCTTAGCTCCTAAGCTTTGATGAGCCCAGACTGAGCTGGGCTATTTGGGCAGCTAATGTGCTGAAGCCCTACAATTTTTTAAAAAGTGAGCAAACCTAAGGATTTTTACTGACCTGTGGAATTGCCATTTGGGGAGATAAAGTTTAAAGTTTGTGGGTACTTTCAAAGAATTATTGCCTTGCTCTGTCTCAGAATGATTGCTTCCATTTGATTTTGTTTTCATGATATTATTCTTGCATTATTTAAGTGCAAGGGCTGCCAACTTTTTCCCCTTGACTGGGCATTTATGCCTTAAACAGCTGTGTGACCGACAGAAATTAAACAGCTAAAGTTCCCCTCCCCCCTTAATTTTTGTTTGATAGGAAGATGTTAAAGGCTGAGGAGCCCTGATAGGGGGGAAAATGGCAACGCTAGATAAACACAATTGAATAAACAAAAGGTTTGCTTGAAGTGTGTGCAAGGCTGGGAAGGAGCTTGACCACTGACTGTTTATGTGGCCACAAGGAACTTTCCCTGGAAAAGCAGCGAACCCTGGAAATGCTGGAAGAGAAGAAGAGCCACTTGCAGCCCCAGACCAACGTTGGGGAGCAGCCCGATGCTACTGGATGCCTGCAGAGCAACCTGCACCAGATTGAGGAGAAAATGCACCAGCTACTAGAGGAGAAACTCCTGGCCGAGAAAAGGTGAGAAAGGGGAGAGGTGATAGTGATATTCCAGACAGAGGTGTCATATTGCAAACCTATGGCTTGAAACTACAGGTTAAGTGGTCTGGACAGCAAACACAATGGTGCTTGTGGATGCAGATCTTTCTCAGCTTCCCCTTCTGCTCCCAGGGCATAAGGTCCAGTCGTACACCGTTTATGTTCTCTGATGAAATCAGAGGCACAGCAGCTGTCATAGAGTTTGCCAACTGCAGGTTGGGAATTTTTTAGGGATTTGGGGGTGGAGGCTGGGGAGGGGAAGAACCTCTGTGGGGTACAATGCCACTGAGGCTGCCCTCTGAAGCAGCCATTGCGGCCGGGGGGGGGGGGGGGTTGATGACTGTAGTCTGGAGATCAATTGTAATTCCTGGGGATATCCAGGTCCCACCTGAAGGCTGACAACCCTATGGGTGTTCCTCCTGCTGTCTACTCGCTCTTCAGCACACCTAAAGTTCTGTTTTTTTACAGCAGGCAGGGGACCAGGGACAGAATCACAGCTGCCAAGTTTACTTCTTCAACATATGTTTAATGGTGTAAAGACAATCTCTGGGTTCCGAGATTGTGGTAACAGAAGGCTAGATTGAGAGCTGACTCTCTTTTCTGTTTTTATTTGCAGAATGAAGGAGAACGAGGAGCGTTCCCAAGCACTAGAGGAGGAGCGGGAGTTCTATTCTTCTCAGTCACGGGCCTTGCAGACCTCATTGTCTGAGCTGACCGCTGAGAAGCAACAGACTGAGAAAGACCTCAAGGTACTGGTGGCCAGTAATCAGCGTCTGCACTGGGCTCCCCACGCAACCTCACCTCCTTTATCTCTCTCCCACAGCTGGAGATACCTTCTAATTTCTCTGTAAAAATTACACAGAATAGATGGGTGCTGTGGTGTGTGAATGCAAGGATTTAGGATCTTCCCCTTGCTTCCATCCCCCAGCAGTCCTTTCCAAATGGGGAAAGTTGATTCTGGGCGTGTGGGTCACAAGGCTGTAGTGGTGAGTGGAAAGGACAAGGAATCGCTCTCTCCTCTCTCTCCCATTAGCTCATACTTGCCACACCTAATTTGAGTTCATAAATAGAGGCTACTGTTCTCTCACTGTTTTCCAAAGTTGACTGTCAAGCACCATGAAGCACCTGCCCCTTTAAAGGGATGCCAGTGCCCCAACATCCCAGGATGGTTCACAGGGGTGGAGGGCTGGGAAGTAGCCATGTAGCTAGCCAATATTTTTTACCTCTAAAAGAGAGGGGGGGAGGTCATCACAAGAGACCAAAAATGGCTAGGAACTGTGCAGCTTTCCAGGACCCCTTAAGAGGGGCCAGAGATCAGGCCAAGGGAGACACGACCAGCTTCTCTCTGATGGCTGCACAGAAGAAAAGGTGACAGAACAAGGTGGCTGAGAACCACCCACCCCCACCCTTCATTATGCAGAGTTGGTGGCTGCAGTGAGGAGGAGGCAAGGGATTAACTTATCCTCTTCCATTAGTGGAGCTTTCTGAAAGTACCATTGTACAAAATGGGTTAACATCAACAACTGCCCATAAACAAGCATTCTCAGTTGTGGCTCCCACCTTGTGGAATGGCCTGCCTGAGACGATAAGGAAGACTCCCACACTCCTGTTCTGCAAAATATGCAAAACTGAGTTGTTCAGGTGGACATTTTTGTAAAAGGAATAGGACTATAGAATGGCAGAATGGTTCTAGGTGTTTTTATAGTCTGTGTTTCTGTTTATTATATGTATCACCTGCTTATTGTGTGTATTATCCTGCTCTTAGTACATGGTTTTCTACTTTTGTAATCCCATTTTTTCTGCACTGTTTGATGTATCATAGATGATTCTTTCTCTGCACTGTTTCTAATTTGTCCCATTGCATTTCTTATTATATGTCTGATGCTACTGGATTGCTTTTTTTTTGCACTGTGTCATCTGCCTTGAATCTGACTAAGAAAGGTGGACTATAAATATAGTAAGCAAATATATTAAATAAACAGGAGGGAAGTGGGGTGATTTTGTCCTCGTCCCTCCTCATTGCAGCCCCCCTGACTTGCATGGATTTTTATCCACATGGGTCCCACAATCCTGGAATCATCTTTCCAAGGATCAAAAGAGAGTACAAGGGAAAGGGGAACACAAGGAAAATTGAGGCACCTACTTGCTGTTTGTTGTGTGATCTGGGCCATGGTTTTCTGGGCAGTTTAAGAATCCTAAATGCTAGAAAGCACCTAAATGCCACAAAGCACCAACAGGTATGGCCTATCTGTGCCTCTTAACTGGTTACAACAATTGTGTACCTTTTCAATTCCCTAAGGATTTTGATTCCATGCTGCTCCACAACAGTGTCAGCCACTGTAACACATCCTGCATTTTGTTTTGTCTTTGGGAGGGACTTTTCCTGGTTTCTTTGGTTGGTTGTGGACTGCCCAATTTCCTTCCTGCTCAGGCAGAAGTGAAGGTGCGCATGGACCTGGAGAAACGCCTGCAGGAGGCTGAAGAGGCCCTGCAGAGTCTTGAGCAAGGCCTGAATTGTCTGTATCGGAACAAAGAGAAGGAAGAAAAAATGAAAGCGGATGTCAGCAATCTGAAAAGTAAGTGAGCAATGATTAATCTTGTTTTCTGCACTGCTGGTGAGTGGACTCCACCGTTTCAGCCATTGCCTGAAACAAGATCAGCAACTGGAAGCAGATGCCCGTCATTAGGGATGTAGCGGCAGAAATTGGACCTTGCAAGCCAGTTAGCTGAGTCCTCAATTCCTCAAGGATGTTGCTTGCTGCTATGGCATTTTATATCACACAAGAGTAAAGACAGTTCTAATACCAGGGGTGTCTGGATAGCTCATGAGCTACTGGCAGATTGCTGGCAGCTGCAGAGTAGCTCATGCAGCCCCTTTAGAAGACCCAGAGGAAGAGCATGAAAAGAATTGTTTTAAGCGTTTATTTCATAGGATTTTTCTCTATGCTGTTAGCTGATAGCTTCCTATCAGCTTCTTGGATGGAACAAAACTTGGTATCATGCCATTGGGTCGGAGAAGTAGGATATTTTTTCATTACTCAGAAGTAGCTGCTCAGAAGTAGCTCTCACAAAATGGTTGTTGGGCCCATATTCTAATTAATCATTCCTATATTTTTTGAGATGTTTCCAGTATTGGCTTGCTTTTCTTCTGGGGATCTTTTGAAGCATCAAAGCACAAATCCACCTCCTTCCTCCTACATATCACTTTCCTGACTGAGCCTCAGCTGCTCAGAGAAGACCATTACAGTGGAGGGAGAGTTGTGGCTTTTCTGCTCTGTCTGGGCTTGCAGTCCGAGGGGAGCAATGAGGGAAGGCTAGGGTTTCTTGTTCAGGCTTCCCACCCCATTCCCATTTCAGTCATAGCCCGAATTAAATGCCATAAGAGAGACAGATCTGCTGCCCCTGGTTCATGTGCCTTTGATCTCGGTTCTTAATTTCTAATACCCATTGTCTGTGTGACATGACATCATCCTGCTGTGTGTTTACCTGCTAGCATGAAGTGAGGGTGATGAGACATAGGAAGATGACATCATTTACACATTGTTTGTGTTAGAAAGAATAGAAGGCCCCAAGAGAACCAGAGCTTTGACAGCTCCACACCTCTTAGAAACTGGTTGGCTCACAGGGCCTTCCTGTAATGATAGGGGATTCACATATATTTATCTAACAGGTCATATCTAAATGGGAGTTTCAGGAAGGGGACTGTGTGGTCAAGAGGAGCTAAAGCTTTGCCTACACACTCCACTTCACTGAGCTCTGGTGCTTTCGGCATTGATTTTCTAGCCTGTCACCTATGCTGGGCTGGAAGAGAAGAACATATGAGCCCTGCTGGGTCACACCAGGGGGTTCAGCATCCTGATTCACAGTTGCCCTGGAGGACCAAGAACCAGAGCACCAAGGCCAAGGCATTCCCCTGACGTGGCGTCCTGGCCCTGGCATTCAGAGGCTTGCTGCCTTGAAGCGACTCAGGCCATTGGTCCTGGCCCTGGCATTCAGAGGCTTGCTGCTGAAAGGAATGGAGAGTGCATGAGGCAAATCGAGGAAAGAGATCAGGGTTCAGGTTCTCCTGCCTGCATGCTCTAGTTTTATTAAAATAATACACCTTCCCTACTTTAAACATTAATGGGTAGGCATGTGTATAAATATATATATATATATGAAGCTGCCTTGAAGCGACTCAGGCCATTGTCCGATCAAGTTCTATATTGTCTATTTTGACTGGCAGCAGCTCTCCAAAGTCTCAGACCTTTCACATCGCAAACAGATTCTTTTTTTAACTGGAGATGCTGGGGATTGAACCTGGACCTTCTAGTCTGCAAAGCAAATGCTCTACTACTCAGCCACTATGCGTTAAATGTGTATGAATTCTCCCTGCCCTGCCATCATTACATCTGCTTTGCCTGCAGCTGCTCAAGGGAGGCAACTCAAAGAGAACAAGCTTCTTTTTACAGGCCAAGAGGAGGCCAAGAAGAGATTTCAGTTCAAGGCCATTGTGGCTCTGCAGACTTAGACCTACTCATGGGATGGCATCCAGTTCCTTCCAGCAGTTTCGGGGAGCATTTACTGGTGACAAAAATACTTCAAGGAGGGGAGCTGAGCAGGATCCAGCCAGTTTCTATAAGCTTTTCTGTAATGTTATTGATCATGTTCTGATCTTGTCAGCTTGCTTTCAGTTGAAGGAATGAAGTAAGAGGAGATATTTGTTTGCAATTCTCTCTGTGTTCAGTTTTATGTAGTATCTTATATACTGGGCAGAATCCTGAACAAAGAAGCTTTCCTTTTAAAAGAATGAAGCTTCTGGTCCTCATAGTTTTGGAACTATTCTTGAAAAACATGGCGGAGGTATCTGCAAAAGGCCAGTATTTGGGGGCTCCTTTGCTTTATGTAAACTTGGATACACTACACATCCCTTCACCTGCCCTTACTACCTTTACTAACCCTAGTTTGACAATAGTTCTCTTTCTGACAACACATCTTGTATATTGTAAACCCAAATGCTGTGTTCAACATAATGTATACAAATAGTGCATTTTGTGCAAAATGCACTTACCTGTATTTGGATTTGTTTTCACAAAATTTGAGTTTACTTTCACAGAATTTCAGCTTCCATGGGATACAGTTTGGATTTATTCTTGGATTATTATTGGATTTTGATGCACAATATAAACATGTACTTTCTCCATAATTGTAGGAAAGGAAATACATGTCAGAGCAGAGAGTTGGAGGTCCAAATAATGTGATTTTTTTTGTCACAAAATACTGGTATATTTGAATAACAGTAGACTACAGAAAGCCACTTTGAGAAGGGATATCAGAAATACAAGTAAAAATTTATGAGGATAGAGGTAAAGAGGCAGGAGAGTAAGATCCAGAAACAGCAGATGATGGAACTGGTAAGATTTTGTAAAGGGAAGAAAAAGATCAAATACAGCAGAAGGTAACTTAGGTAAAGTGGGAATTGACATTGCTTTGTTCCTTGAGAGATTTATACAGGAAAGCCAAAGCATGTGTGATGAGAGCATTCTGCACATGTTCAGAGGAACTTTCCTATTACTCTACATGTTCTAGGTATGAGCCATCCCATTCAAAACAAGTTCTGGAGTTCAGCCCTGCCATGTTAAGAGTCCAATTAAATTCTGAATCCATTCCTTTTCTCCTGATATGTCAAAGCTATCTTGCAAAAGAGGTTTTTTTAATATTCCTTTTAAAGAGAGTTTCTGCCCCAGGGAAATTCTGTTCCAGAAACCTCCAAGAGCCACTTAACGGGTGATCAGCAGAACATAAAGGACTAGGCAAACTCCCCTAGCCGAGAATGTTTGCTGATGAAGGGATTTTCTGAGAGATGGCTCTTCATACAGTGGCAAACCTGGCTTTCACTTCATCCTCTGGAAGTAGGGCTCTATGTGTTTGTTCAAAGAAACTGAATCCTGATGCCAAAGAAAGTGTTGTCTGGCACCTGGCTTAGTGAATTTTGTTGCTGATTACCCTGGTGTTCTTTTTCTAGAGTACTGCAAAATGACTTTGACTGTGATGCAGTGATGTCCTTGAAGGCAACTTCCTTTTTTTTATGTTAAAACTAAACTGCAAAATTGGGGGTGCAAAATTCTCAGGTGCACTGTCCTGGCTCAAAGTAGGTTGCAAAGGTTCACATGTGTGTTCTGCATTCTCCCCACCTCCCCCGCATTCTCAGTTATGCCTGCATGGGATTTAGGGACCTCAGACACATGGACAAGACGTAAATGACTAAGTCTTGTGGTTTGTATTTAACATTATTGGATTAAAAATTCACCTTTCAGATGATTGAAATAGAATTTTGAAATGTTCAAAATATTAAGGTCTAGAATCTTTCCAAGTTTAAAATCTCTGCAAAAAATTTTATGTTGGCTCAAGGGGAAACTGGCATGCCCAAGAAACAGTGTTAACTGGAGAGCCAGTTTGGTGTAGTGGTTAAGTGTGCAGACTCTAATCTGGGAGAACCGGGTTTGATTCCCCAACTCCTCCACTTGCACCTGCTGATGTGACCTTGGGTCAGTCACAAGCTCTGGCACAGCTGTCCTTGAAAAAGAGCAGTTTGTGTCAGAGTTCTCTCAGCCCCACCCAACTCACAGGGTGTATGTTGTGGGGAGGGGAAGGGAAAGGAGTTTGTAAGCCGCTCTGAGACTCCAAGTGAAGGGTGGGGTATAAATTCAACTTCTTCTTCTTCTTCCCTTCCTGTAGAATTCTTTGAGGAATGTTTTTTTTCAAGATGCCAGAGATCATGAAGAACTCCGTGTACCTCCAAAAGGCTGCCACCCGCAGAATAAAGAGCTGCCGATTTCACCGCAGAAGATCCAGCAATGCTTGGAATGACCGTAGGTCCCAATAGAAATCCCCTCCCCACAACTGGATATTAATCTCACTAGGTTAAAACAATAGGCACCATATCATCTTTTTTCTCTCTCTCTCTCTCTCTCTCTACTGAAGCCCATAGTAGCCCTGGGGATTAATTCCCATCAGTGTTAACCCTCTTTTCCCCACTTCAGTGTTGGAGCCTTGATCCTAGTCTCCCTCTCCCCTCAAGAGATGCAATCTGATAACATGTAGTTTGTGCTTCCAGATACTATAGTGAAAATGAACACCCTCAGTTTTGAAAAACAAACAGGAAAAAACAAACAGGGAGATGTTGCCTGTTGGAGGGCTTTTACAAATATAAATACAATACCTTTATTGGCATAAACGGAGAGCTTTTCATTTAACAGGAGAATGTTGCAATTGCCCTTTGCCATGCGTTCCTTGTATCTTCTTGTAAGATGGACTTGTGACCAATTCTGTCCATTGTTATTTTTCCAGTCTGGCTACTTTTTAAGGTTAAGCAGGTTTCGGGAAACCCAACATAGCAAACAGCTGGGACCTCAGTGAACATTTGTTTATTCATTAAAATATTTGTACCCCAACTTTCTTCTTCTTTCAAGGCAGTTTACAGATAATACTTAAAACATCACACATTAAAACCAGATAAAACTCCTAACTAACTGTCTTTATGTGTTAAAAGCCACATGTCCCCTTATCTAGCAATGAGAGGTCACTTTGCTGGGGGGGCCTGAATTAGAGGCCTATATGGGCCTAGATTGATTTTATGAGAGCTCTTGTTTTTAAAGTTGAACCAGCTCAGTCTATGCTGAGTATGACTGTGTAATGAGCTGATCACAGGGTTGTCATTCCCCCGTTGGAGGTGGGAGATTCCCTGGTTTTGTGGGCTCCTGCCCACCCAGAACTAATGTAGGCATGTCGGTGACGGTCTGCTTTTTAGGCAAAACTGTGTGGTTTGAGGCTGATTTTACCATACAGTTTTGCCCAAACACCAAGGCGTCATCACCAATGTGCCTATGTCACTTCTGGGTGACGTAGGCACATTGCGTGACAATGCTTCCGGCTCCCAGAATGTTCCCCCCATCCCCCTGCCAGTGTTTCTAGTGGACCTGGCAGCCCTAGCTGATCACATCAAACCCAAACAAGGTTTCCCTCAAGTTCTGTGTGGCCACCTTATAATGACTCACACCAGGGGTCATTTCGTAGAAAAAGAGCTAGGGGAACTCATTAGCATAACTCATTAACATATGGCACACCCCCTGACATCACCGGAAGTGTGTCATAAGGCCACACACCCCGCCCCCAACGGTCCCGGCCGCTGCCGACGGCCTTGCAGCTCCACTGCCAAGCCCCATGAGGGGCCTGGCGGTGGACCTGCAAGGCCAGCGGGAGTACAAGGAAGCCCCGCGAAGGCCCTCCCTGGCCCCAGGCAGGCAGGGGTGGGGAGAGGCAAGGAGGAAGCAACTTACCCTCCCTCTTCTTCTGCCTCCTCCTGGCTGAATGAGGGCCGGAAGCGGGGCGGCAGGAAGCAGGGGGTGGGGCTTCGTCATGTGCCCCGCCCCCGTACCTCACCCGGGGGAACTGCGATCCCTCGCGATCCCCCCGAAATGACCTCTGACTCACACCCAGTTTCATGTCACTGGCATAAAGGGTGGTAAGTGGGAAATTAGCATGCTGCATGGGGGGAACACCACAGGTCTTATGTTAGCTACTTCTTCTTCAGACCGATTAAAAGTTTTGAAAGAATATGTTACTAATCACACTAGAGCACTCCCTTGATTGGTTGCTTCAAACAGAGCTTGCATAAGACATTTTAATGCCTGAGGAGTAGGGTTCCTATGTGCCCACTCCAGTGGCCAGCAGGAGAAAGGCAAAAAAGAGGAAAAAACACTGTCAGAGATGATGTGGCCATAGAATTTTTGATTATTCCTAGAGAGGACAGATATCACTTCCAGGTTTTTCCAGAAGGGACGTCAAGCTTTCACTTACAGCCCCTTCCATTCCTCCATCCTGGTCTTCTACTGGTTGCCAGACCAGGCCTGGCAACCGTATGAGAAAGGAAATCCAAATTGTATCTCTCCATATGCACATTCACTCCATAGCGGTAAAAATATAGTAGAAATCAAAATTACAATCTTTGCCCTTTAAAGGTGACCACAAAATGTGCCACCTGAGACTTTGCTTCAATACTTAACCTGAAAGTGAGTCTACTGAATTCATTTGGCTCACCTAGAGATTCTAACACTGAAACTGAGAAGATATCCAGATTCTGAAGGGCTTATGTGTGTCCATATGGCTGGATGAACTAATCTTCACTCTGTAGTCTTAGCACTGAATGATATCTACACTTTCTTTGTGGAATGGAACTTGGCATGAGAGCTTCTTTGTTCAATGCCACAAATGCTTTTAGTAGGCCTTGGGTCAGGTCTGGTTCTAGTGTGAATATTGTGTTCTGTTGTTTCAGTGCGGCAGTCACAATCATTCATGTATTCAGAGGCTGAAAGCATAGAAGAGCTGAAGCAAGCTGCCAAGAAGCTGAGCCAAGACCAGCACTTCCGGGAAACCATCTATCAAATCATGACATCACGTAAAGATGCCTCCTTAGGCAACAAAAAGTGAATACTTACCTCCTCTAGGGAGAGTTTCTGAACTCATCTTGTCATCATAAAGCTCAGCAAAAGCCATATTATTGCAACAAAAGTCAGCATTGGGATGTCGGCTGACCATCTGTTTTTCTTCTTCTCAGGCAATGAGGAGAGGGTGAATGAGGAGATGGCCATTCTCCATTGTGGCTAGCTGGCCACCATTCCTGGAGACTGATGACCTGTTCTGCCCAGCATACCTTGTCTCCTTTGCCATCTACTCCAGATCACATCAACTAGTTCCATTAAGAGGTGTTTTGTCAAGTTTATTCAGTCAGTGCTAAAATGAACCAAATACTTTAACTTGGACCAGTTCTTTAAGACTAACAATAACTGTTCACCAAGTGGTAACTTACCGTGGTGGGTATCTAACCATATAACCACATATAGTCATCAATATTATGGTGACAAAAATGGTATCGTTCCTCTGCTTCCTTAAATTTTTGATTGGGTGCAGGTGTGTGGTGAAATGCTCCATCACAAGTGTGGTCTAGTGATGCTACCAGAGTTTATACCCCATGTGTTTATAGTATAAGCTTAAAGTGCTGTCTCCTCATTTCCTTGCTTGTTCCATCATCAACTGAAATGTGGTGCATGTTGGAAAATATAATTCCCAGGATGCCTGACTTTAACATGTCATATCTCATGGGAATTACATTTCACAGTATGCCTCGGTTGATGATGGAACAGATAAGGCATCAAAGTAGATACAAGGTGGGAGAGTCTTCCTGCCTGACTGCCTGCAACCCACTGCCCCTGCAGCAGAACAGCCAGTAAGGTGATTTGTGGTTGGAGACTTTAGGAACCCTCCTGAGGAGTTCTTCTTCCCACCCCCAGCATGCATGATGAGGCTCAAGAAAACCCAAACAATGTCCCTGTTTACTGATACATAGCTTGGATTATCTGATTACAAGGCAAACCCTGGGTGGCATTTTTATGAGGGAATAACAGTGCTATATTAAATGCTCTGTAGAACTCCTATTTCAGTTTCACTTGCAGCTGAATGTGGAAGAGGAATCCTTCACCTTTGCATAAATGTTGTGTAAAACCATCTGTGTTCTCATCTGATAAAAACAATCTCTTAAATTTCTACTTGTCTTCAGAAAGAAGAAGAAGAAGAAGAGAGAGAGAATAAGAGTCCTTAAATATTCCTTGGTGATTCTGGGTTTGCCATCTTCCTAGCAAATGTAAACCCAGGTCTTGAGTCCACCTCTGCAGAAATAGGATAATGAAGTACTGTAAACCTTGAGAGAGAAACTGATCGGGGAAGGGATCGATAGTCCATTGTTCACACCTCTGCAGAAATAGGATAATGAAGTACCGTAAACCTCGAGAGAGAAACTGATCGGGGAAGGGGAAGCAGGCACAGAATTTGCCAGCTTCCTCGATAGTGCATTGTTCAAGCTTCTTCACAGATTGTGTCATGCAAAATGATTGGCAGGGAATTGCTCAGCCACTAGATCTTTGTTTGTCTTGGCATTGTTTAATATCAGTAACTAGAAACTGGAGCAGAATAATATTTGTGCTGCTGCTCGGCAGAACCAAAACAGGACTTTTCTGAAACACAGGCACATCAGTCGCTCGTCTCTTTCCTCATCGGTGCCATCTAATGGGGGGACGGGACCCAAAATGTTTGATAGGTCTCTCAGAGAAATAGGGATCTTAGGTCTCTAGCAATTATCATGAGATTTGAGAAACATTCGCTCCCTCTAGTGGCACTTGATAACAACACAACTGCTTTACAGGTTATACAATAAAATGACATTAAACTGCACTCATAGATTCTAGTTGTTAGTGACTATTGAATAGCAGGATCATTTATGTCAGAGTTGTTCCATGAGAAACAAGCAATGCCTTCATCTTAAAGCACATGAAGGGGCTTAATTTTCTCTCCCAATCTCCTTGGGGCTACTAAAGATGTCATATTCATGTTGAACCCAAGGTTCCTCCTTGACTGAAGAAGAGCATGTGTCCAGTGTGGGATTATACAGTATGTCAGAGTGGAGTGGTGTCTGTGTTAATGTGAACAGATAACAGTACTTTTATAAACAATAGCTATTTTATGCAGTTATGGTTCTTGATCAGACAACCTAAGACATATGGGTTGGCAGTTTGGCATGTAGCCCTGTGGCAGAATGTACCTTCTCTAGCCTGCAGGCCCCGTTCTACCCTTCCCTCCTAGGGGTTCCCAACTCCCTGGAGGGTCTTTTCATTTACTCTCAAGTAGCCCGCTGCCACCACCTGATCAATTTAGGGATTCCCCACTGGGATGATTGGAATCTCCAGCTCCCCTTCTAAGCTCTGAGGCCTTGCCTTTGTGTCTCCTGCTTTCCTAATGCCTGGCTACACCAGGAGCAGTTTACTGCCCTGGGTGCCCTTGGAGGAATAGCCACTTGCCAGCTCCCCTGGAGCCCCTTTTAAAATAGCATGTCTGATATGGTCGAGGTCTATGTGGTACAGAGAACCACTCCCAACATTAAAAAGAAAATCTTTACAAGCATACTTTTAGCACAGCACCAGATTTGAACAAGAAAGACAAAAAAAACTGGTGAAAACGCACAGCGTCTGTCCCTTCTCTGTGTATCTACTACTGCTCTTACAATTATCACCTTGAGCAGAAAATAAAATGATAAAAGCTTTATTTAACATTATCTCCCTGATATTTAATTATTGCCCCTATAAATTTTGCCACAGAAAGAGTAATGGAATTCTTTGAATCTGATAGCAGCCACATCACCTGAGCTCTCATATTAGGTAGTTTCATATTTTTAAGTAGAGAGGTGATAAAACTAGCCCATCTCTGTCCCTTCTCTATAGATGCCCTAGCTTAGTGTAGTGGTTAAGAGTGGCAGACGCCAATCTGGAGCACCAGGTTTTATTCCCCACTCCTCCACACGAAGCCATTCAGGTGACCTTGGGTCAGTCACAGTTCTCTCAGAACTCTCTCTGCCCCACCTACCTCACAGGGTGTCTGTTGTGGAGAGAGGAAGGGAAGGTGATTGCTTCAAAACTCCTTGTATAAAACCAACTCTTCTTCTGATGGTAAAATCTAGGACAGGCTCTTTAGCTTAGCTAGTTACAGGTCTACAAAGTTGCTATTACCTCACAGCATCCTTCAGCCCTTCAGGCCAGCCACATGGTCAATGGCCGCCTGCTCAGAGGAGAGTCTCTGTGCGTCCTGTTTCCTGTTGAGAGCTGTTTCCTGTTGCAAGGAGATTTTATCACCTCTCTCTCCTCCCACTTGACCTGGTCAGCCCAGGTCAAGGAAGCATCTCCTCCTGCTTGGAGTGTATCCCTGGGGCTGTTCTAGCCTACAGTCTTCCAAAATCTGTTCCCTACCTGGAGAGGGGGGGGGAGAGAAGGGGGAGGCTTGGTCCTCCCATTGTCTCTAGCAAAGACTCATTAGCATTTCTTGTGAGTCTGTAAAGCCATTGACGGGCTTCCTCCTTCCCAGCCATTCTCTGCTCAGAGAAAAGAAAAAAAAAACTTTTATTGAAACCCCACCGAAGTGGTCCCTATTTATCTACTTGCAATTTCTTGCTTTCGAACTGCTAGGTTGGCAGGAGCTGGAGCTAGAGACAGGAGCTCACCCTGTCTTGCGGCACCCGGGTCTTGAACCGCTGAACTACTGACCTTCCACAGCCTGCAGTTCAGTGTCTTAACCACTTGAGCCACCGCAGCTCAAGCTGTAGTTTTAGCCTACAGTCTTCCAAAATCTGTTCCCTACCTGGAGGGGGGGGAGAAGGGGGAGGCTTGGTCCTCCCATTGTCTCTAGCAAAGACTCATTAGCATTTCTTAAGAGGTGAGTCCGTAAAGCCATTGACGGGCTTCCTCCTTCCCAGCTATTCTCTGCTCAGAGAAAAGGAAAAAAAAAAATTCTTTTATTAAAATACCAAGTGGAGGTTTACTGCTTGCCAACCTCTTAGGAGAAAATGCATTTCATCACAAGCCCAGTAAGGCTTTTACCTATTTTCCCTCCTTCCACTCCGTGTGGGTCACCACACCTGGGTGGGGGGAGTTCTGAGGCCTAGTGCATTCAGGGTGTGTTTATGCTTGTGTGCATGTGTGTGCGTGAGAGAGATTCTTGCCAAGTTGGATATAGTCTGTGTGCCTTGCAGAGCCTGTCTCCTTTCTAGATCATTACAGTACCTTTAAAAAGAACACCCTATTCATATTGTGGCCTGTGAGGAAACCAAGACACACACAAAACCCCCCACAGTTCCAAAAGAAGTGTCAGAGCTCCTGAGAGCTCAGGAGAAACATGAGTTGTTAGGGATCTGTTTAGTCATGCAGGTGTTATTCGACAAAATTCATTCGTCTTTGGCTGTTTTGCCTGCAGTGGGGCTGTAGAGTTCTAGATGTGAGAGATATACCATCAGGCCACAGGACAGTCAAGAAAACTCCACAGTTCATAGTCAAATATTTCAGTTGAGAAGTCATGGCCAAAGCATGATTTGTCCGTCAACAAAAGTATTGCAGGCTCCTCCCCTTGCGCTCACTGATTCCTTCTTGCACCATGCTTGCCTCCATGCCCAAATCAGAAACCATGGCTTGAAGTGACCTTCCAGTTATGATTATGGTCAGTGGTAACAGAAGTTTGCCCGATCTGGACTTTGCAGTACGCAGTGGGTACTGAGAACCAGCAAGTAGAGGAGGGAGTAGCATGTGTCTGTTCCTGGTTTGGTGATGACATGTGACTTGGGCCGTGGTCACACTGGAGACATTCCTTGTCTGATCTGATTAACCATTTAGGTTACTTGAGTGACACATGACTGTATCTGGACTCTTAAGTTCTGCCTCTGACTGTTCCTGACACAGCTGCAATCTGCCCATCGCCTAGTGGCAAAGGAAACTGAGAGTTGCGACGAGGGTGGAGAGATGGCAATTGCAATCATAGCATGGGCGGCGGGGTGGGGGGAGAGAGAGACTGGGCTGTTCCATTGACAGTGTTGAGTAAAAAATAAATATGGAGTTATTTAATATCAGCACAATGAATTTGTACTCAGATGGACATTGCTATTATAAATCTTTTACTATGCAGAATTAGTTATGTAACAAATAAAGTAACATTGTTAATAATGTGAGTGTTTCTGTGGCCCTGGTATAGTATTGCTTTATGTACAGCTAATCATCCCACCAGTTTTGTATGCATCAGTCAGTCAACTGAATCCCACCCAAATTTTCCATTATCCCTTGGAGAAACTGTGCTGTGAAAAATGCCTCTCCAGTGCACTTCCTCTGCAATGGGCAGCAGCACCAGCAGGTGGCCAGGCTTGCTGTGGTGGTGCTTGACAAGGGAGGCCAACATGGAGTAGGAGGAGGAAGAGACGCTCCTCCTCCCGGGGTTCCTCTGGTGTTCTGGGCAGAGTTTCCGATGCTCCCTGGGAAGGGGAGGAGGGGAAATCCTCCTTCCACCCACCCTTTGGCTGTCTGCCTGCCTGCCTGCCTGCCTACATTAGCTGCTGCCACTGCAGCAAACTGTCAGCCATGGCACAGTAAGTGCAGTTGGGAGGAGGATCAGAGGGGAAGGATGGTGGCATTCCCAAGAGAAACAAAGTGAAAAGTAATGAACAGGGCTTTTTTGGTAGAAAACGCCCAGCAGGACCTCATTAGCATAATAGGCCACACCCAACAGCAGGAACCTATTAGCATATTAGGCCACACCACATGCCTTGCCTGGGCGCCCCGCGGCTGCAGGGAGCCCAGGCAAGCTAGCCCTTGGAGGGAAGGGAAAGCATGGGGAGGCATTTAAATGCCTCCCTGATCCTTCCAGGGCTCCCTGCCCCACCCGCCTCGAAGTCACCAGGGGGTTTGCTCTCCAGGCTTTCCCTCTGTAGCCACGCACGCAGGGGTTTTGGCTGTAGTGGGCATGGCCAACTCTGAAGCCAGACGGAACTCCATTCCTGTGCGTTTCTGCCCAAAAATAGCCCTGGTAATGAACATAACCCCTCAAAAATGAAGTCTGAAACAAAAGAAAATATAAAAGCAAAAGCATATTCCAACAGAAAATGGAAGAAAAATGGTTCATGTTTTTTTTAAAGGTTTATCCCATCAGTTTGTATGACAAAAAAATTCTGAAGGATATATTTAGCCCGTGGGCCTTGAGGTACTGTTGCCAGAGGCGCTGCCTTCTACTCTTGGGTAGCCCCAATAGCAGGGGCACCCCACTTCTAACCTGATCCAGAGACCCACAAAATTCAGGCCAAGGAAGGCACTCTTGGTTCTGAAACACAGAGCTAGCCACAGCTCTGAAAAAGAGGTCTCCATTTTCAGATGACAGGCAACCTCAGAGCAAGCCTCCAGTCTTCCCCCTCCACCCAGCAGAGATTATGCTTATGGGATAACAATGAGTTCTAGCAGGTAAAGTATCTACATTTCTAAAGTGTATTCAGGGCTATTTTTGGGCAGGAAT
>NW_015167527.1:161679-187029 GCF_001447785.1 Gekko japonicus | reverse complement strand
ATACAGGGATAAACCAATCAAACATTCAAATTATTAACGATCCTTCCTGATGCTAGTCAGGGACGTCTCCCACCTTTTGTTTACCCTGGCCAGGACCATTAGTGGTCAGATAATCCATTCAACTAGCCTCCCAGGACCTGGCTTCTATTGTTAAATCCAGACCCTGCCTCTCTGGAAGCTCATTGGTCACATCTAGGCCTTGCCCATCCTGATGCCACACACCCCTGGGACTCATCATTGGTCCAGGAAATCTATTGTTCTCACCTGAGACCAGCCCCCAGGACCAGCCATTGGTCTGCATTGTCTTCCATAGGGTATATCCCAGCGTAAACATGGCCTCAACCCATGTGTTTTCTGCCATAATCCAAAATGGCAGTCTACCCCTAAGCTCTCTGAGTTTAGGCCACAATCCATGGACCTCTGCACATCTGGACCAGGTTGTATAACCCCTCTATAAACTATCAATCACCTCTGCTTCCTTAGTTCTATAAATGTGTGTGTGGTTGTGTATTGTTTGAATGATATATATTCCCCAGTAAAAAGACATTATATTTTACTGAATACAGTCTCTGTGTCTGTTCTGGTGCTTACAGCAAAGGTGGGACTTCTGTATACATTGGTGTGAACCCTAATTTGCCTATTGCCAAATTAATAATCATAACGTCCCCTAGACTAATTAATAATTCAAGGCAATTTGGCTAACAGTACCCCTATTTGATTTACGCTGCTTTGGTTGTGGGATGGGCCTTCCTGAAAGGTACCAGAAAGCTGACCTGTGGACAGTTAGTTTTCAGAGGACCCACAACTATTTTGTCAATTGGCTCCACTTCTAGCTCTGGATTTTTCCACAGCTGCTATGTTTCTTAGGTGCCCAGAGAATCCCAATGATGAATCCTTAGAGAAGGAAAATTTTTAAAGATGAATGTAGTTGCCTCTAGGATTAATCGCCACCACAAAAGAACCAGCAGAGAAGAAAGAGAAGCTGCCCTGAGGCCCAGGAATCAATATGGGAGCAATAAACAATAACAAAGCACTTTCGTTTTCATTCAGTTGCTCCAAGAGCCACGTCTGTGCACTTGCCGTAGGGGAGAGAGGAGTGGTCTGCTGAATGTGTGAGAAAACCAGGACTTGATTATGCAATCTTAAAACATGTCAGTCAGCAATCCTTTTCTCTGGGAGCAAACGAGGTCATTTTACTAAAGATTGCCGAGGCCTTTTTAGAGAGATTGAAATTTTATGATTCTGTGGGAGCTACAAATATTCTAAACTAAAGGCCATATTATGTGATTTGTGGTATAATCCTATGCTAAGAACTTCCAGTTGGCAGCTTCACTGTTACACAGTCTCTAAAATAAAGCAGATGGGAGTCAGAAAAGGGGCATCGAAGCCATATAATGCACATTACACTCCACTTCCATCTGTGTAGGTCCAGATCAAAATTTCACCACCACTTGGGGAATTTATTTTTCACAGCAAGAATGCTTTTTCTGTACAGGGATTCTTGCAGCAAATTGGTTGTGTGAATATGCCCCTCACTGGCTTACAACAAGCAAAGCTTGTTGTGTGCTTGTTGTGTTCCTGTGATAAACCCACATCTAAAGGTCTCTTCTCTTAAGCCAGCCATCAACAGCCAGCTTGCCTCAGATGGCAGATAACAGGGATCTAGTCATGGACAATTTAGTTTAATTTTAGAAGTTTAAGATCATTTGGGTTTTCTGACTTGGGTACCAAAATGCCTTAGGCACTCTCTGCTAGTCTCACATTATGCTGGGTGCTCACTCTGTGACTTCTTTTTTAATATCATTTTTGTTTTTTAAGTGTGTGTGCGCGCACACACCTGGAAGTCATGGCGACCTGCCCCCACTTGCCGACTGCTGGTATTCCAAGGAGGTCTCCCATCCAAGTACATACCAGAGTTGACTCTGTTTCGCTTCCAAGATCCAGGTCAGGGCACCCAGTGACTTCTTAAAAGGATCCTGGGACCACAAACTGAAAGGATGAATTAATGAAGATAACTGAGCAGGACGCAACAGGAATCCAACATCCTGCTCTTGAGATTGGTCCTCCATAGAGGCTGACTCCTGCTGCAGAGTCCAGTCTAGTTTCTCTATAGTTTGGCAAAGTACTTTGGGTCCTATAAAACAGCACTGAAGAAATATTGCCCTGAAATTCTTGAAAACGTGTGACTTTCTGCAAAACAGATGGTGTAAGGCTAAAAATCTACAAGTGACCCTCCTGGAGATATCACATTAGTATTCACCGCAGAACCCTGGAATTCTGGTTCATGCAAACAGAAATGGCACCCACGTTAAATAAAGTTGCTCTGGGATGTCTCTATTTACCTTTAAGCTGCTGTATATGCTTATTATCAAGTTTGTAAAGAAAGGATAGCATTTATTTCAGGACATTAACTAAGGGACACAACTCTGTTCCTTACAGTCAGCACACAGTGTTTCCATCTTCCATTAACATAGGCTTGTATAGTCAGAAGTTAACTTTAATCGGTGCTGCTTTTGATTACCCAGAAATATTGGTGATTTTTCTTGACTTACAATGAGCACTACAAATATCAGGAAAGCAATATTACTGGGAGGTAATATGGGAATAACTTCTTGGTGTTTTATAGCTTCAGGCTGGAACAGAGTTATATTTGATTTGGCTGTACAGTTTTATCTGATGCCTCTTCCAAGGATCTCAGGGCAGCACATAGGGTTTCCCCCTTCCATTTTGTCCTCACAACCACCCTATGAGGTAGATTAAGCTGATAGAGAGAGATTACCCCAAGGTTATTTGCCCCCAGGGCTCCATCTCATATTCTAGCCACTAAACAACAATGCTGATGTGCTCAAACCAGGGCATTTAGGTCTGCGGTGTTACGCCCATCCGCCTCCAAATACAGATGCATATGAGCAGATTGCAAAAGTAGTAGGAACACAGAAGAATGCCTCATTTTTTTTCAACTGAGTGTTTTGGTTCTAAAGTGTAAGTGCTGGAAGCTTCCCAACTGCACAATCTGTGCAGGACTGCAGGTCCAATCCCGGCCCCTTTTTGAAGTTTTGCACAATGGCCTCTTCACTACTTAGCTGTGACTTAATTCACTTTATGTAACCATTTCAGTTGTTACTTTGAAAGGACAGAACATTCTGTGAGTGGCTTCAGACATGAAAAGCTAGAACTCCTTTGGCAGCTCAGGCTCAGTTGTGGGCTTTAAACTGAATGAATGAATCAGCCAACTGGAAGCTGAAGCCTCCCTGCATTTTTACTACAGTGGCAGATAGGATGGACATCTGACCAGATTCCACGCACCAGCTGCATCTGTCTCCAGTGGTTATCATCTATGGTAAATATGTACCAGGTGTTCACTCAGATGCATGGCATTGCAGGGACATAAGCCCATCACAGCTATTAGCTAATATATATACACACACTCTTCGAAAGTATGTATAGTGTATATCAGGGGACAAAGGTGTTGCTTAACAGCCTGGATCAACGTTTAAATCACACATTTACAGCAATAATAAACTACCCCACACGTGGCACTCTAAAACATGCCATGGAACTAAATCAAGGCGCATTTTAAACTCAAACTAAAGTTCCAGCAAAATTGAAAGCTAAATCACCTTTAAGCTTTCCCCTTGAGTTTCCAAACAGTGCTTGCAGCCTGGATGGAAGGGGATTTGAAAAATGGCTAGAATCAGTGGTAGAAGATGAGCTAATTTCTGTTGCAGGTAAAGTCTCCAATCCTGAAGACTAATTAGAATTGCCAGCTCTGGTTTGGGAAATTCCTGGAGATCTGGGGAAGGAGCCTGGAGAGGGTGGTAGTGGGAAGGTTCCTCAGCAAGGTACAAAATGCCATACAGTCCACCCGCCCAAGCAGCCTCTAGAAGATTTTCAGTATTTATTCAGAACATTAAAATGTTTCATGAAATGTCACTTGGGAGGGCTTTAACAACAGTATGCTATGAATCTGCATTTCTTTTAGAGATATTTTCTCCTCTTATTAACAGTTTAACACAAGTGAAGGCCCTGCAAGGACTTGCAGGGGACATGGCCTTTTCCCCCTCCCCCACTATTTCCTCTTTCTCGTTCCTCTAACCCCACACAAGCTCTCAAACGAACACAAGAGAAGCGATGTTGGATCAGGCAAATAGCCCATCCAGTCCAACACTCTGTTACAGTGTCTCAAACCCAGGTGCCATCAGGAGGTCCACAAGTGAGGCCAGAATGTCAGAAGCCCTCCCACCAAGCCTGTAGCCAGCAGTGGGGCACTGGGGGGAAGTTCTCCATATTGAATTTGCAGCATCCCTATTGAATCTCCATACCCCCACCCAATCTTCCCCAAAGTTTTCAGTTATGGTTTTCCTTAAGCTACACTACTGTGTAGGCCCAAAGCAATTTCTGTAACCCTCCTTCTTTCAGCTTACCCTTTACCCCAGCAGCAGGAGGAAGCAGCAGGAAGAGCCAGCGAGGGGTGAGTGGAAGGAAGGAGGGTTAGAGAATCAATATGGGCCAGTGCAGCGGCGCAGCTTAAGCGGTCCCTCCCCTTCCTCCCTTCCACTGCACCTGTGTTGGGGGGCTCGGGAGGCTCTTGCTGCTAGCGTCATCATGTGACCCAGGCCACATGATAGGTCACATGATACTAGCAACCCTGGCACAGTAGAGGGGAGGAAGAGCTTAAGCCACACTGTACCGGCTACTCCTCCTCTCCCTTCCCCAACTCCCTCTCCCCTACTCCCTCCCCTGGTCCATTAATCAAATTAAGTCTAAATTTAATTTAATTTAATTAGCATCCCCAGTGCCCCCCTCCTTGAAAAATTCCTGGCTACAGGGCTGCCTCCCACTGTTGCCCTCCAAGCACCAAGAATACAGAACATCAGTGCCCCAAACAGCATGTTCATAGAATCATAGAGTTGGAAGGGACCTCCAGGGTCATCTAGTTCAACCCCCTGCACAATGCAGGAAATTCACAAATACCTTACCCTGCACACACACCCAGTGACCCCTGCTCCAGTATCTCTAGCCAAACTGGCCTGGAGAAAAATTGCTTCCTGGCCCCAACGTGGCAATCAGCATTTCCCCGGGGAATGTAAGAAAGGCCCACAAGAACTAAGCACTGATGCAAACCTTCCTGCCCTTCCTCTCATGATCTGCCTAAGTTCACAGAATCAGCATTGCTGTCCAATGGCCTTCTAGCCTCTGTTTGAAAACCTCTAAAAAAGGAGAGCCCACCACCTCCCAAGGAAGCCTGTTCCATAGGAAGGAGGTGGTGGCAGCAGCTCCACGTGGGAGGCCCGCGACTGCCGGCCGCAACTAGGTCAAAAACTCTTCTGATTTCATTTCAACATGTTGGTTCTAGTCCATCCTTCTGGGGCAATACAAAACAACACACCATCCACTATGTGACAGCCCTTCATGTACTTGAAGATGGTTATCATATCACCTCTCAGTTGTCTCCTCTCCAGGCTAAATGTATCCAGCTCCTTCAACCTTTCCTCATAGGATTTGGTCTCCAGACCCCTCACCATCTTTGTTCCCCTCCTCTGGACACGTTCCAGCTTCTGAAATTGTGGTGCCAAAACCTGAACACAATACTCTAGGTGAAGCCTAACCAGAGCAGAGAAAAGCGATAACACCACTTTGCATGATCTGGACACTACACTTCTGTTGATACAGCCCAAAATCACATTTGCCTTTCTAGTTACAGCATCACACTGCTGACTCATGTTCAGTGTATGGTCTACTAAGACCCCTAGATCCTTTTCGCACATACTACTGCCAAGAAAGTGGTACCTATTTATCTACTTGCAATTTCTTGCTTTTGAACTGCTAGGTTGGCAGGAGCTGGAACTAGAGACAGGAGCTCACCCCGTCTTGCGGCACCCGGGTCTTGAACTGCTGAACTACCGACCTTCCACAGCCTGCAGTTCAGCGTCTTAACCACTTGAGCCACCGTAGTCTATGTTTGTAGCTGCCACCAATTCCTATGGCAGTGAATTTCACATGTTAATTACACTCTGGGTGAAGAAGTACTTCCTATTATCTGTTCTTTGCCTACTGCTCATTAATTTCATTGAGTGCCCATGAGTTCTTGTATTGTGAGAAAGGGAGAGAAGTACTTCTTTCTCTACCTTCTCTATCCCATGCATAATTTTGTAAACCTCGATCATGTATCCCCTCAGCTGTCATTTCTCCAAGCTAAAGAGTCCTAACCTCTTTAACCTTTCTTCATAGGGAAGGTGTTCCATCCCCATAATAATTTTAGTTGCCCTTTTCTGCACATTTTCCAATGCTATAATATCTTTTTTGAGGTGTGGTGACCAGAACGGCACACAGTATTCCAAATGCGGCTGTGCCATAAGTGTATAAAGGTAAAGGTTTCCCTTGCTCGAAAGCCAGTCGAATCCAACTCTAGGGTTGCGGTGCTCATCTCCGTTTCAAAGCCGAAGACGTTTCCGTGGTCATGTGGCCGGCATGACTAAACACCAAGGTGCACGGAACGCTGTTACCTTCCCACCGAAGTGGTACCTATTTATCTAGTTATAGAAGCATTATGATTCTGGCTGGCTTGTTTTCAGTCCCCTTCCTAATAATCCCTAGCATAGCATTTGCCTTTTTTATTGCAGTTGCACACTGGGTTGACATCTTTAGTGAGATATCTACCACAACTCCAAGCTCTCTCTCCTGGTCTGTTACCCCTAGTTCGGACCCCATCAACATACATTTCTAGTTAGGATTTTTTGCTCCAGTGTGCATTACTTTGCACTTGCCCACGTTGAATTTCATTTGCCACACTGACGCCCACTCGCCCAGCCTCAACAGATCCCTCTGGAGCACCTCTCAATCCTCCCTGGTTCTCACTGCCCTGAACAACTTAGTGTCATCCACAAACTTAGCCACTTCACTGCTTACTCCCAACTCCAAATCATTAATGAACAAGTTTTTTCCCCTTGTTCTCTCCTCGCCCTCCCCACTTCAGGTTTTCCTCCTTCCCTGCCTTTGGCAGCCTCTCTCTGGAAAAATTCTGCATTGTGTTGGCTGCTGGGCCAGTCCCAGTTGCATGGTAGAGGGCCCTCAAAGACGTGGGGGGCCCCACTTCACTTTCCCCTCTATGCCCCTGAAGGGAAAAACCGCTACTCAGCTATTTCATCCCTGACCCTTGTCCAATATTGTAGCTCTGCATGCAAGAGGATCTGGGAGGGAAATGGTTAAGATCATTCTCTGACCCCCTCACCCCACCCTCAGTTAGATGTTAGCCATTGATTGCCTTCTGTTTTCATCTTATATAGGACCTCTCTTCTTCTCTCTCTTACCTGGGCTTGGAGTTATAGCAAGTTAACCTTTTTGAAGTTAATCTGTTCACAATGAGTTAAATTTACCAATGTACCTACATTACATGAATATGTCACATAAGATGTGCTTCTACTTTTGTAAGTAAAATTTCTTTATCTTATTACCACTGGAGTCAGATCAAAGCTTCTGTGCTTCCAAGGCAAATGTAATTTTTAAAATATATTTAACCTAATAAGCGTATGGGAGGGCTGCTCCAGCATCTAATCATATTTCGGGGTGGGGGAAATGGAACAGTTGGAGGGAAGCACAGAAGCCATTAGTTCAGGTTTGCCCCAGCAGGAGAGCAGTTTGAAAGGTAGCTCTGCCTGGTAGTGTGGCAGAGTGGTCTGAATTTATGTGCCTCAGCCAGCTTTGACTGAAGACCTGTGCTGCTGATCTGTCCTTTAAAACCAACCTGTAAATAAACAAAACTTTGTTATTTATATACAAATCCTGCCTCAGTGATCTCCGTGTTCTTGCTCATCACAAAACTTACCTCATGATAGTGAACCCAAAGCCTTTAAACTTGCTTCCCTAATAACATCTTGTAACAAATCTAATAACATCTTGTAAGAAACCTGGTCCCCCAAAATTATAACAGGCTATGTGGTCACCTCGGTTCCAAGAAAGGGCCTGTCACACCTCCCTACACCATGTCCTCTTTTTCTTCTCTTGGCAGCCCCCATATCTTCACATTTCCCTGCTTCCCACCCACTCACCAACCTACCTTTCATCCACACCCTCATCTTCAGCTATATTTAATTACAAGATTTATGTTGTATAATTTAGCAGAGTAAAAGGGAACCATGCAGCACACACATGTAAATTAGTTAAAAGAAAGTTTACTAAGAAATTAGGGAGGGTTACATAGGAGGATAAAAGAACAATACAACAGTCTAACTGACTAGCTACATCTTTATAGTTACTGTCTACTCCATGATGGAATCTTGCATCTGATCTTAGAACAGAGGGAGGAAGAAGAAACCCCAAATTGCATACATACAAAGTATCAGGTTACATAATCAAACTATTGATTAGCCAATGACCAGGCTAAAGGTCACTTCATTGTGAATAAGTCTCCTTCTCTTCCACAGGAAATACGTGCATGACGATTCATTGGTCCTAAGCTAACTAAGAATGGCCATACACAAACAAACAGGTTAACTCTTTCATGACGTCAGGGAGAGAACTGGCAAATATCCCAACGATTTATATACTACCTTTCTCCACAACGGGGATGCAAAACAGCTTGCATCATTCTCCTCTGCTCCATTTTATCCTCACAATAACCCTGTGAGTTAGGTTAGACTGAAAGTTAGTGACTGACCCAAGACTACCCAGGGAGCTTCCATGGCAGAGTGGGTATTTTAACCTGGGTCTCCCAGATACTAATCTGAAACTCTAACCACCACACTACACTGGATTTGTGAGCTGGTTGATGATGAACAGTAGCAAACACCCAGTCCTGGGTGAGCCATGAAAGTCATGTGATATCAAGTCACCCAATGGTTGCTGCTAGGGCAGGGCTTTTTTTTTTAAAGAGGTGCCAGAACTCTCAAGAGGGAAATTAAGTTCTCAATTTGTATACTGAAAACTCATGAACTTTTAAACATTTTAAAAATAATTTTGTCGAAGAGGTTCTGGAATGCCATTCCAGCATGTTCCCCCAGAAAAAATACCCTGCTGCTAAGCCTGACCCCAATGAGTCCTCTCTCAGAGGCCAGAACAGCCATGGTAAGGGCCTTGCCCCTCCCCCTGCCTTTTACTGACAGAAACCAAGGCTTGAAGGTGGGTGATATTGTTGTAGTTGCCTAGCAATGGCCATTGAGGGCATTCATTTCTTAAAGCTATGGGTGATGCTTCTATTATTTTTGGGAGTTTGAACCCTTCGATTTTTTTTTTAAAGATTTCAGATCTTTCTGCAAATGTGGGGCTTTTCTTGGGTTTCTAGAAAGATGTGTCTTGACTGTTCATGGCTCCAGTTTCTGGATTGAAATATCCACAATTGGGGCCACATTGAGAGTCAGATATACTGAGGTGTCCCAGTTGATTCCACAATATATCAGCCTCACAGACCTCTTTCAAAAAGACTGCAGTGTTCCTCTTGCCATTCTAATGAAGGCTTGTATATATTCTGCTCCAGGCTTGGTAAAAGAAAGAGATTCTTCTGGAGAGCATATAGAGTTAGCTTTCATGTAAAACTGTTGTGGCACACACAAAGCAGGAGGCCAGATATCAGATTCAACTTGGAGCTACCACACAAAACCTGTCTCAACTACTGGTATCTAAAAGTGTAGAACAAGAGTACTGCCTTAGTAGAACAAGGAATGAACTGCTCAGAATGACTTCAAGTTAGTTTTTACAACTGGACTTTTCAATTTATTATGTCCTGGTCAACTTATTTTTGCAGTTCAGTCTCAGTGCTCTGCACTTAGCATCTTTCAAAGCAAATTTTTTTAAAAATGTAAATGTGATGGAGCAACAACTGAGATTCTCCCCATCATGGAGAGGTAGTGATGTGAAGAAGATGCAATTTAACAAGGATAAATGCTGAGTTCTACTCCTGGGTAACAAAAATGAGGAACATTCATACTGGATGGGGGATACACTTCTGAGTAGCAGTGTGTGTGAACATGATCTTGGGGTAAGGGTGGACTGAAAGTTAAATATGAACAGCCAGTGTGATGCAGCAACAGCAGAGGCATAACATCCAAATCACAAGATGTGATAGTTCCGCTGTACACTGCATTGGTCAGGCTGCACCTGGAGAATAGTGTGCAGTTCTGGAGGCCTCACTTCAACAAGGATGTGGACAGAATGGAGCATATGCAGAGAAGAGCAACAGGCCCCAGGAGGAAAGGGTGAGGGACTTGGGAATGTTTAGTCTGGAGAAGAGGAGGTTGAGGAGCGACATGATGGCTCTCTTGAAGTATTTGAAGGGCTGTCACTTAGAAGAGGGCAGGGAACTGTTCCTGTTGGCAGCAGAGGATAGGACTCACAATAATGGACTTAAATTAAGGGCAGGAAGGTACCAGCTGAATATTAGGGAAAACGTTTTTACAGTAAGAGTTGTGCAATAGTGGAATCAGCTGCCTCAGGAGGTGGTCCTTATCTGGAAGTTTATAGTTCAAAGGAGAAGCCACATTAATAAATATAATTTCTTTGTTCTCACAGGAATAGGAGATCAGTTATCGTTCTGTCATTGTTTATGTCTTTCTTTTTTGACATTCAGTTCATATTTTTCAGATTTTTAAAAAATCCTTTTAATAAATGCCATTTCCCCCTGAGATGCAACTTTTCTGTCAATGACTTGGTAGAATGTATCCAAGCATGTGTGGAATCCCTTGGGAAACCCCTTCTGTGTCTTTTTAAAAGCAGTCATTTAGCCCTCTACATTATCTGTCGTGCTTAATTGGTTGTCTGTGCTCTGTCTGTGTCTCGTCTTTCTGTTTATTTTATCTTCCCTAGGACCCTGTATTGATCCCAGCTTAGATTCTCTTCTGTTACTACTCCTTTCTTGTACTCCGAGCTGTTAGTGGAATTTCAGCCATAAAAATCAAAGTCAAAAGATTATTGCAGTTTTGGGTTACATGAGAATTCAGTTCACAAGTATAAAGAAGCTCCTACAGGGGCCAACTGGAATTGTAGAGCAGGAGTGTCGAACTCATTTGTCATGAGGGCTGGATCTGACATAAATGAGATCTTGTCTGGCAGGGCCATGCATGTCATAAAATGCAATGCCAGGTAGCGGAGATATAAACTTTATAAAGGACACAGACAAACATAATTAAAGATTTTTTAAACTTTAACTAAAACGTGCTTAAAACACTAGCCCTCTTGCAATATTTTGTCTATTTAACAGTCTCTGATAACTGACACCTCTTGCTCTGAATTATTGCATCAAAATATCTGTGCTTTAGCAATCTTGAGTATGCTGTTGGAGTGTGTATCTGTAAGGAGCAAACCTACTTTTGATTTATTGACATTCATTGCAGAAATCTCATGCTCAGTGTTCAGAGTCCAGTAGCACCTTTAAGAACAACAAAGGTTTATTCAAGGTATGAGCTTTTGTGTGTATACATACTTTTTCAGATACACTGGAATGGAAGGCAGAGTTCAAACTAATAGACAGGCTGAACAGCAAATTTTCATGTAACATGATGAAGATGGTTTAGGTTATGTAAAACCAAAACTAAATAACAAGCTAAGGTTAGAAGGTCAATAGTTGTTTTGATTTAATTAAGGGGGGAAAGGACACCAAAGCAATAAATATGTCAAAATAGGGGATAACTGTGTAAAGGCATCTTTTCTAATTGTGGGAAGTAAACGGAGACTCTCCATTAATCTCCTCTCAGGCATGGAGGTAACTTAACAGCATTTTTTTAAAAAATGGTCTTGTGTTGTGTCAGCAAAACATTCCAATATTCCTTGCATAACAACAAACAAGTTGACCCAATCTACAGTGAGAATAACAGATGTACTAAAAGTCTGTTAAACTCTGGAATCCTCAAAGTTATAAAGGGAAAAATATTCCAGAGAGAAGACAATACAGAATTTATGGAATCCTTCACTACCTTAAAAATTGAATACAGATGGTGAGTCTGTATATAACTGCAAATTATAAAATTGGTCGAGGGAATCTTTATATATGTGTAACTGATTAACATTGGTCATAATTGAGCTTGTTTTTCTATACATTTACAAAACTATAGCCCATATTAAAAATATTCAAGGGAAGATTAATTTTAAGTGTTTTAGAAAGTGTTATAACAGATTATATAAATTATAAAAGAATAAACTGTATAAACATTTGGTCTAGAGAACACTTATGAATGTTTATTTGAATAAGATTAGTTAGAGAAGTATGTTTAAAAACTTTAACTCATATTTAGGTAAGGCTTATAACAGAGATTTGCATAGATTGTAAACTTATAAAGGGTATCAAAGTTTTAATCTAATATAAAAGGTGTTATATAAACAAGATTGGTTTAAGGATCCCAAGAGCTTATGTAATTGGGGTAGATTGATTAGGGAATATGCTTTAAAAACTTTATTAAGCAGAATATTATTTTAAAATGTGTAAGCAAGGCTGAGTAGGCTAGAGAATTTTTTTTGTGATGTTAAAATAATTAGAACAAATAGAATGAGAAAATAATTTGACTATGAATTTAGGGAATTGTATAAATTTAGTTAATATCTAAATGTATCTTGTAGAAGATTATTGTAGAATGCTTAGACAATGCTCAAACAGAAGGAGCATGTTTTGTTAATCTATAGAGTTGCAAAAATTATAGATTTATGTGATTATGAAATTTTAAGATATACTTACATTTGGATTTATAGAAAATGGTAATGAAATGTTTTTGACAGCGCTTGAATATTTAAAAATGTTGTAGTGTTTAACATAGGCCTGCAATTAGACATATATGTATGAGGTAGTTTAAGAGATATAAAACTGTTATTATTACTCTCATGTATGTTTGTTTGCCTGTCTGTTTAAAATAATAAAAATTATTATTATGGCAAGAGCATAGTCCCTGTATCCACATTTACAAAGAGTTCAGTGTCCACATCTGCAAGGCCAGTACCTTCCTATGGGACTCCATTTATATTGCTAAGTCAGAAACAAAGGATTTGGTTTCAGATTCCTCACACAGAACTGCCACCCCCTAATGTTTACAGGGACAAAAACAATTGTGGCACCAACAACACTCCAAAATAGAAATCTTTACACAACTTTTAGGGGTGTTTGCATCTCTTTGAATTTGATTCAGAGTAAAATGTGAGAAGGTTGAGCTCTGTTAGAGAGTCTGATGGAGAAGAGGTTGTAAATGAATGAATGAATTTGGGAAAGAGGGATGACAGTTAAGTTGCCATAGCAACAATACAAAGAAGGACAATTAGACCTTCTGATAAAGGCATCAAGCTTTACGAAAGTTGAGTATGTGATCTTGTACTCTTGTTGAAGAAAAACTGCAAGATTAACAGAAAATCATGCCTTTTTGAGGCCAGGACTAGTGGTCTCCAGGACAGAGGTGGATTAAAACAGAAGATGGTTGGAAGAGATGTGAGCCCTGAAGTTCAGAACTTGAGGATGAGAACAATAAGCTTAAGAACATCAGTCATACTGATATCTTGAATGATGATGAAGTGCCAAAAACTGAATTTGCCAGCAAGAAAGGGAAAAAGGACCATGTTAGGAATAATGCAAAATCTCAGTGCTTCTCTCATGAAAAATGGATTTATGTGCATGAAGAAAGTACCAAAGAAAAGCATGGATATGCACATTGGGAGAAACATTTATTTGCTTAGATTTTAAGTGCAATTCAGGATATAAAAAGATTCAACTATGTGGTCAAACTTTTACAGTTAATTACAATATCCTAATTGACTTCATTGAGTGGTGCAGTTCACAAGAACTATTTCAACATTTTGAAAGACGAGTACATCCCATGTCTCATCAAAGCCCTTCTTCAGGATCTGAGTTCTACACTCTGCAACTTAATAAGGAGCTTTCGGAAGTCAGTGTTCATAGGGAACATTGATATTTGGATTTATAGATTGAACACGATCCCTTTGTGACAGCAGCAGCTCAATAATCTTCAGATGACCAAGCAAGTCAACAATGGCCTTACACTCAGTGATCTTCCTTTATATATTCTGAATAACATATTATATAGATTCTCAGATGGTTGGGACATTATTACTGTAAGTAAGCCAAATGACTCCCAAATTGTATATGCTCAGTGAAGACCGGCAGTTATGGAAAAAGCTTTGCCAGTATAATTTTACTGAAAAACAGTTCTGTAGGCATCTTATTCTGTCAGAAAAAGGTCTTATTGATTGGAAGGTGATGTACTTTGCACTTCAGAAATATTACCCCATAAAGCAGCAATATGGGGATACTTTGCATTTCTGTCATCACTGCAGTATTCTCTCCTGGAAGGAGCTCTAACACAAGTTGAAATTTTGTTCTGGATCCAACCCAGTGTTGCTATTCTTTCTTCATTTTCTAATCATGGGCCTTTACTACTTACCAGGAATTCAGCACAAGAAAGAAACTGTTTCACAAGATGCCTATTAAATATTTTTTAAAGGAAATATTCTCCAACCAAGGAAACTTTTAGGTACAGTCCTCAGAAATCTGTCATAAACCATGTACTGTACTTTGTATTCTGTCATTTAGTCCAATAAAATCTTCCTCTCTTGAAAACAAAAACAAAAGTTGAGTATGAAGGATGGGGTTTTTTTTAGTTTCATCTTCTTGTATCCTAACAATCCCCTCTCTCTCTCTCTCTCTCTGTATTTTTGGGGGAAGAAAATCCCATTGATTTACTTCTGAGTAAGCATGGTTAGTTAATGGGTTCTAGTGTGGTTTACATCACCAGGGCAGTGGCGGTGATGGGAACAGCATATTTAGTGAAACATCAGGGAACATAAATTATAGAGAACATATTAAGTTGGGGGGAGGTCAGGGAAGGAGAGAGTATGTCAGGCCATATGCTCAGCCTTATTACCTTACCAGAGTATTTGAAAACAGCTCAGGCCAGCTGCTCTGTGGGACAGCAGGGAATAATAAACTGATCCCCCCCCCCAGCTGAGTGGAAAGAGTCCCTATTTGGTATTCACGTAAACCTGTTTCATTTCTTTTTCTGAACAGACACTAAACATGATCATACGTAGCATTGGTTTCTTGTCCCTGTTGAACAAAATCTTTAATCTACTGCTATTTGAAGATGTGTTAGTCACACCTCTGTATAATGCAAGCAGGAATTTGGGAAGAGAGTGTCTTTTGATGGAATGTTTAACTTGAATAAAGAAAATGTAGCGGTTTTTTTTTTTAAAAAAAATCCTGCTTGGGACCAAATAAAATCTCCTTTTAATAATATACCTTTCAATATGCACGGTAAATGCACAGTGCTAGAGAGCTGCACTGGCTGCTTAACAATGCAGTCTTAAGCACAGTTATACCTTTCTAAATCCATTGAAGTCAATGGACTTAGAAGGGCGTAGCTCTGTTTAGGCTTGCATTGTAAGATAGCCACTACTCACTAAGTGATATCGTGGCTCCTCCTTCCACACTCTGCTATTACCTACCTCCTTGGATCCTTGGCTCAGAATCCCCCAGTGCTCCTTTGCCTTGCGGTAGCCTTTTCACTAACATCATCTAGCTCCTATTGTTCCTTCATAAGCCCCACATGAGGCTCTTTGCCCTTGCTTTCTTGAATGCCTTGCCTCGTTTTCTCAGACCTTCTACCCACCTTTCCTCAGGGCAGGGGATAGAGAAATCCCTGGATATTTGAGGATGGAGCCTGTGGAGGGCAGGGATAGGAGAGGATAGGGAACTCATCAGGGAATAGTGTTACAGAGTCCACTCTCCAAAGAGCCATGTTCTCCAGGGGAACTGATCTCTGTAGTCTGCGGATCAGTTGTAATTCCAAGAGATCTCCAGGCCCCACCTGGAGGTTGGTAACCTTAAGACCAAACAGTGCATGACACTGAAGTGCCATTATTAGGAACTGTTTAGTTAGATTTCCCCAGAGTTGTTAGACCACGAAATGCAGATGGCAAGCGTATAGGTTCGGGGTCATGGCCCATGATGTTGGGAAAGAGGGTTTTAACTCTTTCTTCTACACCATTTCCCCATTGAAAATGCCCCCCACAGCTGCATTAAGTCCCAGTGGAGAAAAAAGACAGTTATCCATATTGTGCACATCTTTACTCTCCTGTTACAGTTTAGTGTCTGGCGAGGCTGGGAATAGTTTAATTAAGGAACTGGCGAGGGCTTTTAGACGTCCACTTCCTTGGGGCACAGAGAACACTACTTTACTTTGGGGAGGGGATTTAACCCCCCTGTGTATTTTTCTTAAAATTCAGATTTTCCTGCAAGCCTGACGAGTGCCCCAAGTTTGAAGAAAGATCTGTTTAGCATCCATAAGTCCCTGATCAGCATATTTAACTGTCTGCCACGAGCAGCTAACAGTGCATAGATATACAAGCCCCAGTATTTTCGGTGACCTTCTGCAGCTGCGGATCTGCTGGCAGTTCTGTCTCTTTGGTCTCAAGCACTACTTATTAAGATTTGTCTCTTTTATTAGAGTATGTGTATTATGCTGATGCTTGCATGGAGTAATTCTTTGGTCTGATTCAATACTCCATAAGACACCTATAACTTCACTAACCCCAACTTCAGTTCCCCAGCATGGAAAGTATGATTTGGTCAAAAACAGATGCTTTGGAGGGTGGACTCTATGGCACTGTACCCCACTGAGGTCCCTGTCCTCCCCAGGCTCCATCCCCAAATCTCCAGGAGTTTCCTGACCTGGATCCCAACCTATTCCCCCATTCCCTGCCAGTGGCCAGGAGGGACCTGGCGACCCTACCCTTAAATGAGCGTGAAAGAGGCCTGTGACTTGGATCCTATACAGTGTGAGCAGAGCTGCCTGCATTACATAATGACGGCTTCCCTGCTTCCCCTTCCAGTCTTCTGTTCCCCCTGAGATGGTGCCCCTGGGGTCAATTGACTCCTAGGAACCTCATAGAGGTCAAAGCGGAGAGGGAGCTGCAGTGAGAGAAGGGAATCCACAACATTTGCCTTTCCCTCCTTTTGTGAGCAGAAGTGCCTACTGTGAGAAGAAAGGGCATTTCACACCCAAGCCTTATAGTACATGTTCAGAAAAGAGGCAACAGCACACTATTTAGGTTATGGACAATCAGATTTCCACACACACAAAAAAGTCTATGCTGTGTTAAGATAAACAGGGCAGTGTACACAACCCCAAATTACTGTTGCCATGTTTATGCTTCATTCTTTTTTTGCAGAATGTGGATGCCATGCTCTATCAGCACGATTTTCATGGTACTCTTCATTGTGTATGAAAAAGCATGAGTAACATGAATTATATTGGCTACATGAGAATATATTTCAACCTCTGTAAGCCATTGCGGATCGTTGTTACTGCAGGTCTTCTGTACTTTAAAAAGCACTAAACAAGGGCAATATTAAGAGGCCAGAAGCCCCATCCATTCCACAACATAAGCACTCTTAAATATTATGCTACAGTTATATTTTATGTACATTTATACACTTCCGATCTTTAGAGAGCAGTTGAAGACAATTTTGTTTAGGACTGTGTTTGACTAATTTACTTTTTCTTTATTGGCAGTCTAATTGTGATTTTAAATTGTGGTCTTGCATATATTGCCCAGACCTAGATAGCCCAGGTGAGACTGATCTCATCAGATTTCAGAAACTAAACAGGGTTAGTGAACCTCCAAGTATACCAGGATTGTGATGTAGAAGCAGGAAATGGCAAATTACCTCTGAACATCTCTTTCCTTGAAAACCCTACGGGGTTGCCATAAGTCAGCTGTGACTTAACAACACTTTCCATGAGGTAGAAAGGCAGCTAATAAATATTTTAAATAAATATTAACTTTTTTAATGCAAAAGGATCCAATTAGAATCTCAGTAATAAGCGGATATAGCTTTAAAGGAGACAATCAGATAAAAGGAACCTTTGTGTGGATCAGAAGAATTTGCTGAGGAAAGAAAACATAATGAAAGGGGTCTCTTCATCCCTCTTAATTTCCTCAGCAAAATGTATACACATTTAAAGATAGCTTGGATATCAAGGTGTAAATCCTTACATGATTTGGGAATGGGGTGTCTGGAGGACCATCTTCTCCCATACATTCCTGCCTGGGAATTATGATCACAGGGAGAGGCCGTCCTGACTGTCCCACAAACTAAAGATGCTCATTTGGTGGGTACATGAGAGAGGGCCTTTTCTGTGGCAGCCCCACAATTATGGAAAAGCCTCCTCAGGGAGGTGCAGCTGGGCCCCCCTCACTGTCGATCTTCAGGAGGTAGTTAAAGACAGTTTTATTTAGGACTGCATTTTGATTTAAGCTTTTATTATTGGCAGTCCTAATTGGAGTTTCTAATCTATCTTTTTTAAGTTGTATAATTGTTGTTTTTTGTGTATTTTTATAATGTTTTATCTATACTGTGGGCCACTTTGAGTTCTGCAAGGCAGAAAGTCAGCTAAAATGGTCTTAAATACATAAAATATTTACTTATTTATTTTATTCAACTTATATACCGCTTCTTTCCCCACAGAGCTCAGGGTGGCTTCCCGCAATTAAATATATGGTAAAACCAACATTTTAGTCTTAAAGCCAAATATTACAGTTAAAAACCTAATAATCTACTATATCAGATGGCGCCCCAACAATCCATCACAAGTAGGCAACTGAGAAGGCAGTCAATACAGGAAAATTGAATGGAAAAAACAAGCCCTATAAAGGGCAAAGGAGGAGGAAAAGGAGGCAAAAGAAGGAGGGCAAGATCAGGGATGGAATATGATAAAGAAAAATAGAGCAAACAGGGTTGGGGGAGGGGGAACCAGAGAAGAGGGAGGAGAAAGAGGGAGTCTGTGCTACTAATGAGTTTTCAGGGGGTGTCGGATCCCGCAGAGCATTCTGGAAACCAATTGGATCCATAAGTCTCCACAGTCTAATAAAAGAGATCTCACCATCACAGCCTCTTAGAGACTGCAGTACCTATGAATTAAAAGCTGGGTCTGAGATTTCCATGATAGCAGGCTGGTTGCAGAAGCAGCAGGCATGTGCCATGGCTAATTTCATATCCACTATCCCCTCTATCACAAAAACAGAACTTTTTGGGGAGGATATTGATAACGATTCTTAGCTTAGCTTAACTTCTAAATGTCCGCTCACCAAACCACAATCAATGTTTTCTTCTTTCCTCTGTTACTCTCTTATCTCCCCTTTCTTTTAGCTGTTCCTAAACAGGTGGGGATAGGAGCTGTGTTGGCTCAAGTGGTTAATACGCTGAACTGCAGGCTGTGGAAGGTCAGTAGTTCAGCAGTTCGAGACCCAGGTGCCGCATGATGGAGTGAGCTCCCGTCTCTAGTTCCAGCTCCTGCCAACCTAGCAGTTCGAAAGCAAGAAATTGCAAGTAGATAAATAGGGACCACTTCGGTGGGAAGGTAACAGCGGTCCGTGCGCCTTGGTGTTTAGTCATGCCAGCCACATGACCACGGAAACATCTTCGGACAGCGCTGGCTCTTCGGCTTTGAAACGAAGATGAGCACCGCAACCCTAGAGTCGGACTGGACTGGCTTTTGAGCAAGGGAACCTTTACCTTTAAACAGGTGGGGATAGGGTACAGTGGAGTTTTCATCAGCACTCTTAGGTCCTTTGTGCATGGGTGTTTTGCCTTGCTTTCACTGTGCATGTCCATCAGGTATTCTTTTTTGTTTTGCATTTCGTTTCCTCCCTTCAGCGTTCAGTTCACTTTCTGTTCACTGTTTCCCTGGGTTTTATGAGAGTGGTTTTATGGCGGTTTTCCCCTTGTTTTGCTTCCAAGTTGAAGGTTAAGTCAAGAGCATAGAGATTCCTTCTGATTTCCCCCTGTCCTGTCCCCGCCCCTTGTAGGCCACTCCCTCACCTACATTAAAATTTTTTTAGCATGAGTCTAGTGATAGGAGACCACTGACAATATCATTCTGCAGGTTAAAAAAAAGACTCCCTGCTGGGCTGCCCTCTTCTGCTGCCCGGTTTGAAGTGCGCCTGCTGGGAGCCATCAGCTTCCCACACACACAGCAAGCCTAGCTGGGCTGTCCTCTCCCACTGCCGCTTTCAACCAGGCGGCATGAGAAGGCAGCTCTGAGCTGTGCCTGCTGGAAGCCATTGGCTCCTGCACACACAGTGAGCCCAGCTGGGCTGTCCTCTCCCATTGCCTGGCTGAAACTGGGCAGCAGGAGAAGGCAGCACTGAGCTGTGCCTTCTGGGAGCTATCAGCTCCCCGCATGCACAGTGAACCTTGCTGGGCTGCCTTCTCATGCCACCCGGTTCAAACTGGGTGGCACGAGAAGGCAGTGCAGAGCTCGGTGTATTTATTCTGGGCTGTACAGTGTTCCCTCTAAACTGAGTTAGTGTGAGCTAGCTCACAGTTTATTTTAGCTTCCAGATCACACATTTTTGTCTTAGCTCATGAAGGATGGCTCCAGAGCAAACTAATATATGCAGTAGCCAAATCGGTCACTCACAGCTTTAATGCCAGTAGCTCACAAAGTAGAAATTTTTTTGCTCATAAGACTCCACAGCTTAGAAGGCATATGCAGAATAAATACACCAGAGAAAAAGAATGGTGCATACTGCAGGCACAGAGTCCGACGTCAAGCCTAAAGGCTTGGCTACATGGATTCTCTGCAGTAAGCTGTGTGTGCATACAGAGACTTAAAAGAACCTGTCTCTAATGCTGAAGATGGCAATGCATCCACCCATGTCTAGAATGCTTTTTAAAAAATACCTAGTTCATAAACACATCAAACTATGGTGGGGAAGCAGGCTGGAAGGCAGGACCACTCCCCCCGGCACATAGCACAGGAGGCTGGTACTCCATATGGTGGCCTGATCAACACAGAGGCCAATTTTTGTCTCCCCCGCTCCCAGAAAAGGCAGTGTGCATTGGATTTTATGGAGATTATGGACCTCCATGCACAACATCCATTTTACACATGTGAGTGTCATAGGAGAGTGTGCATGTGCTCCTCTGCCATGCACAGAGGACAGCTAGCCCATAACTGTCTGCATTTGGCTTAACAAACACATTCAGGTCTATGTAAGCAAGTCAGTGGCAGACTTTAGTATCAAAACCAGCTCTTCTTCCCACTTCTCCAGACACTGCATAATATTGTAATGTCCTTTACCAACATCCCAGATTCAGAGATGAAGTAAAATTAATCATCCAGGAAACTTCCTCGGTCTTTATGAGTTTTCACATTCTGTTACTCCCTGACTTCATAGTGCTGATTGTCACAGAGTAATTCCCATACAGAATCTTTTTTAAAAATAATGTAAAATATTTTTGTTATTTCAGAGACCACTTTATGAAGCATTCTGTTATAAAACCCCTTGCTCCCATATAATCTCATTATCTTTGTATTCTATTTTCTAGCATCTATTTGCATAAAAACAGGATTAGTAAAAGCCCTTTGATGGTTCTTCTACATTGAAAGGGATCCTGTTCTGGTGGTGCCAATATCATTTCCACAGTATACACTTGAAAGCACCAAAGTCAGTGAAGGTGACCTTCTGCTTGGAAACATGATGTACCTTGGTTGTCTAAGGAACAGATAGAAAAGATCACTCTTGCTAAGATGTCTTGATATGAACAACAAAGCAGAGAATAAATGCAGCAGATTATTTCCAAGCAGAGTATTTCTCATGGGGAAAGTTTTTCACTCATGCTTCATCTAGAGAGTCATTGCATAGTTTTTTGTAAAACTATTATATCCTTCTGTGGAGTGGGTATATTACAGTAAGTGCTGCAAAACAGCATCAATGGGCAAATAAATTTTGGTTTAGACAGTTGATCTGAAGAAAATATCTTACTGTTCCATCTTTGGGTTTTCATGAACAATTCCCTGACATTAATTTCAAGGGCCAGTTAATGTTTTGGATAAGAAAAAAGGTGCTATCTTCAGCAAGTGGCATAGTTTATACTGCCTGACAAACTGATATATTTATTCAATGAAGGAGATATGGCACAAGTGCAATGTACTTCTACACTACAAAATATGACGTTTTCAAGACAATTTCAATCACATTTGGACAATCATGCTTATGGATCAACATCTGTGGCCAGATTGATAAGGGTAGCACTAATAACTCCCCAATGCAACTGTCTGTAGAAAGTTAACAAGACATATTTAAACACCTTCAGAGTGTTTATACTTTTATTTGAACATGAGTTTCTGAACAGTTTTTGTGCTACGTGAACAGGACTAGTCCTTACCTGCATTTGCTGTTTAAAGTTTTTTGTTATAAGCCCCATTGTTTCCAACAGCATGGATAAAGTGCACCATACAGGCCAAACACTATAAGGAATTTTATAAAATAAACTCTTCTTAAATACGGACGTATAGGATAAGAGACCATAGTTTCCAACATGCAGTGTTGCAGCCTGATCCAAAGTGAATACCATCCACATTAAGTATGAGGTGTATAAAGACAAAGGTAGTGGCTAGGCTATTTAATAATTTTAGGGAGAGGGAACAGAACTGGTCCTTGACTTTCTGGGAACTACAGCACCCATTTGTATAACATATGCCAATTTTCTGCCTTACTTGTTGTACACTTTTGTTGTTGCTATTGTTCAGGCAAAGATACATTATTTTCTGTGTCAGGATGGTGAAAAAGATTTTTAAATATGTATAACAAAGACATGTTGAAAAAGGTCTATGAAGTAGCTGCCAGAGTTTGTGTACTTTTCAAAAATAATAAATAAGGATTTCCTTTTTTAAATAACAAAATGTTAACAATGGGCACCAGAGATATATCCCTACTTAACCTGAAATAGAAAAAAAGACCTTTTTTATTTTTTAACCAGGCCGGACTGAAATTCTGCTTCAAAGGCCATCTTGTCAAAAGTGCGCATGTTCATCTCTTCCCGTACCTTTTCCCGGACATGGAACGATGCTCGAGCAACAGACCTGGCATTTTCCAACACATTTCTTTTCTCCTTAAAGATCTGTTCACTCCGTTCTAGTTTTTTTTCAATCGACAGAAGGATCTCCTTGCGCCGGATATCTTCACACTGTTCTACCTTCTTCTTGTTGACTTTCTGTATCTTCTCCTTTTCCAACCGGCTTTGGACCAGTTTGCGGGCTTTTTGCTGGACAACCTCCTCAGCTACCTGAGCTGCATGCTGGAGCTTCCGCTCTGTAGCTTTGGCCAAGGCCTTCAAGTGCTCCTTCTGCTCCTTCCCCTGCCTCTCTGCTGCCAGCTTGGCCCTTTGACTCTGAAGCTCCTCCCGCCTTGCCTTCTCCCTTATTTCTTGGTTCCTCTTCTCAACGAGCTGCTCATAGTTCCCTTGAGCCCTACTCAAGCTCCCTTCCAAAGAAGCCCTTAGCACAGCCTTCTCTTCAGCCTCGTGCCTGGCTAGCTCCCTGAAGAGGGAATCATGCTTCCGCTTCTCAGCCTGGTTGAGCAGTTTCTTTTCCTTCTGTAGGAGCTGTTCCTTCTTGAGCTTCTTCTGGGCAGCCATGGCCTGCTTCTCCTCCAACATCTGAACCTCTTGTTCCAGGGCCTCTTTCTTGCTCTCTTCCTGAGTCTTCAGGTTGCGCTCTTGGTGATGTTTCTTTTGCTTGTCTTCTAAGGCAGACTTCTCCAACTTCTCTCTCTTCATTTTCTCATGCTTGTCCACCTGCTGCCGCCGCTTCTGTTCCTCCAGCAAGTTCTGCTTTTGCTTCAACAGGGCAACTCCTTCTTGCTCCAGGGTGAGCTTGCAGCGGCGCTTCTCCAGCCTGGACTCCCACATCTTCTTGCACTGCATCAAGGCCCTCTGCTTCTCCTTCTCCTCCTGCTCCCTCCGCTGCTCTGCCCGCCTCCTCTGGATGTCCCACTGGAGGTGGGAAAGGTACCGCTGTTCATTCAAGATGCTCTCTTCCTGGTGCCTGGCGATCATCAGGGCAGCGATCTTTCGGTCCCTCTCTGACACCTCCTTGAGGCCCTTCTTCTTCACCTCCTTGACTATCTTTTCCACTTTCTTGGTGGTCTGTGGAGAATGGCACAGATCACCCAAGCTGAAACTTCTGCCCACAAGGGGACTCATGGCAGCCACTGACCTAGTCCTGGGAACCCCCTTGGGCCCTTTGTCCTTAAAACTGTCTCCACTGTAGGAGGAAGAGGCACCGGAGTCAGAGGAGGTTTTGGCGGAGAAGCCCTCCCTCCTCTTTTGCAAGGAGTCCAGGGAGTGGCTCTTCTTGGTCTTCCTGCCAGTGGGGGGAGGAGGGCAGCCGGCCCGGGGCGTCGCAGCTGCTGGGGTGCAGCTCCCATCGGAGGCGGCGGCGGCGGCGCTTCTGACGGCCATCCTGGCAGCTGGGGAGGAAGGGAGGCTGCCGACCAGGAGAGGCGTGAAAAGCCTCCTCTTCTCCTCCCGGATAATCCTTTCCCTTTCCTCCCGGCACTGCTGCAGCTTCCTCTGCCGGTCCATCTCGTAGACTTCGTACAGGCCGGCAGCCACCCTCATCGACCTGCCCGGGGCCTCCTTCACCAGCTCGCTGAGGGACCTGGGCAGCAGCTCCACCGGCTTGACGGCGCTCCGGGCGCAGGCTTCCAGCGAGCGGGGGCTGGTGAGGACATAGCGGCTGCCCTCGGCCTCCGGGCGGTCAAAGTTGTACAGGTCCAGGTGCAGCATCGGCGACTCTTCGCGGACCTGGCCCGGCTCCCCGGTCCCGGCAGGAGGAGGAGGAGGCGGCACGGGGGCCGGAAGGGGGGTGGGCGACTGACACACGGGGGCGGCAGCTGCGGAGGAGGAGGTCGCCGTGGCCATCGCCGCCGCCGGAGGCCCGTCTGCACCTGCAGCTCCCCCCGGATCCCCGCATCGCTCCTCGCCAGGATCCGCCACTGGATCCACCATGCCTGGCTGCCCGCAGAATCTGCAATTGAAGAACATCCCCCAACAGAACGCAAAGATCAGGAGGAGAAATCGGAAAAATCACCTCGCAAGGATTTAATCTACCGCGGCGGAGGGATTAGCCAGGCTCGCCATCTCCGCGGCCGGGCGGGGGGAGACGCCCGGGAAACGGAGTCCGCCGCTGCCCTCTCCCCGGGAGCTTATTGCACGGAACCCGCCGGGAACGGCTGGGCGGGCAGGCTGCTTTCAGCCCGCCCCACCTCTCCGGGCGGCTGCCGAGTCCTACATCGCACGCCCCCTCCCCTACCCCCACAAGCTCTAGCGGCGGCTACACCAGTCGTCACCACCCCCCTTCGCCGTGACTACTTTGGTTGGTTGTGTCGATTTTTAAGCCCTCCCCCCCAAAAAAAATCTAAGCACGGAAGGGTGGGACGACGAAGATCACCCCTCCTTCTCCCCCTCACTGTTGTCTAGCAACGCTGAAGTTCTAGCGCGGGAAGGTAAGGGCGGGTAGCAGCTGCGAGTGGAGGTCTGGCGGGGAGAGCTTCGCCTGGTTTTCGGGCCGGGGGGGG
>NW_015167527.1:113055-161304 GCF_001447785.1 Gekko japonicus | reverse complement strand
CAAATCCTGCGCAGGCACTTTACCTACAGCCCGAAGGTCGTCAATAGGTGGCGGTTCTGGCGGGCCGAACTCCGGCATTTTTGAGCTACTCGGCTGCCGCTTCCCATCTCTGCTCCCAGCAGCGACCTCCGCCTCGCGGTTCGCCTCCTTTCGGAGCTCCTCCCGCCAGGATTTGATGCGCCGCTGGTTTTCCGGGGGGGGGGGCAGCAGCAGCCCTGGGTCCACCGCTGCCCAGAACAGAAGGGTGCAGGGAGGAGAAGGAGCGCAGAGCAGGGAAAGGCAGGCGGGGCGTGGGTATTAAGCAAACCATCGGAGGGCTGGTGTTCTCCCTGACAGTTTTAGACTGTAACTGTGAGCAGATCGCTCTCCTTTTTGCAATCGGTTCCCACCCCAGTTCTTAAGGGCATAGACTTTTCAGTTTCCTGGGGGCTGGGGCTGGGCCAGAGGCATTGCTAAGTCATTTAAAGAACTGGGACCCAATGACATCATAGAGAGGATCCAGTGACATCACAGACCATTGTGGCAAATTGGACTTTTAATTCTTAGATCTATCTGCAGGTCAGATGTGTTTTGGAGTTAATCTTTACTCAGGTATGCAGGGATTGGGTTCAAATTCATGTCAGTAAAATAGTGCATCACCCATGCAATTCAAGAAACTCCCAGAGTACGGTGGTTTATTTGACCAGCAAACAGAACCAGGGAAAGTGCATCATATAGTTGGGTTCTTGGCCTGAATGTAAAGCTGCATTCAGACATAGTGGTAAATCATGGTTTGCTAAAAGAACACTATCTGCAACAAACTCTTTTCAGCAAATAGTAAATCCTGGTTTGAGTCCAGTGGCACCTTTAAGAGCAACAAAAGTTTGAACAAAATGCATGTTAAAAAAACTCATACTAGGGTTGCCAGGTCCCTCTTGGCCACTGGCAGGAGATGCCAGATCCAGGCTGGGAAACTCCTGGAGATTTGGGGAAAGAGACTGGGGAGGATGGGTGTACAATGCCATAGGGTTCCCTTCAAAATATCAATTTTCTCCAGTGGAACTGATCTCTCATGTCTGTAGATAAGCTGTAACTAGCTCACAGTTTTTTAGCCTCTGGCTCACACATTTTTGTCCTAGGTCAGGAAGGAGGGCTCCAAAGCAAACTAATGTATGCAGTAGCCAAATTGCTCACTCACAACTTTAATGCCAGTAGGTCACAGAGTAGATTTTTTTTGCTCACAAGACTCCACAGCTTAGAGGGAGCATTGCTAACAGGGTGTCAACATCCAGGTGTGCCTTTCCTAATGTCCAGGAATTTGGCACCCAGGAGTTGGCAAACCTACAACAACCTTGGCTGAGAATGATCTCAGCCTTCCTCCCTTCCAAGATCTCAAAGCTTATTCCCCAATGACTTACTCCAAAGTAAACCTTCCTGGGATCTGGCTGTGGGGCTTTCCCCAGCTGTTGATTATCTGAAGCCCTTCCAGTCCTCTTCTGCCATTCAAGAGCTTTTCCTCTTTTCCGACCCCTCCCCCCAACTCCTTGCTTAGTCTTCCTAGCAAACAAACTCTGGGAGTTTAACCCTTGCAGTGCTGGAGAGGAAGGAAAAATGTTTCTCGTCCTCTCCAGGAGGGAGCTTCAGCAAGGCATGAAGCCCCTATGCAACCCAATGGGGCTACTCTGGAGTAACTACACGAGGCCTCACTCCCAGAATCTCTCCAGTGCTGTTCAGCCACTTCAGAAAAAGGATTCATGCCACCTTCTCCTGTATTGCAGATCACAAGGCAGCATCACAGATTCATATTTGTGTCTCCTTAACATCCAACACAGTCTTACAAAACAGAAAAAGAGGCTCAGAGCTGGCCCCGGGAGATGGAGAGTTGGAGGAGAAGGGCCTCGATGCCAGCAGCACTTTTAAAGACCCACATACATTCAGTGTAAGCTTTCCTGGGCAAGCTACAAGCACACTTTCCACCTTGCTTTTTCTGTGCATGCGCGCGCGCAGGGAAGCCAGTCTCCACATGCAGCCCGCTCCAGCTCCTCTTCAGCCTGAACTGAGTGCTGCTGGGAGTTGAGGGTGGAGTTTAGCTTCCAGAAGGAAGCAAGCCCCCACCGTCCTGACTTGTTCCCTCCCACCCAATCCAGCTGAACAGTCACAGAAAGCGGAAGGGGGGGGGAACCCTCCACTTTCAAAATGGGGTGGTGGGGGGACGGGGGGGTAGTGAGGCCGGGGGAAGCTCAATACGTTCGGGAGGGGTGCAAGCTCCTCAGCCCCCACGAAGATGACGCCGGTGTATCCCTTCCACCCTTATCCTATGCACAGTGTAGAAATTTCAGTGCTATTAAAATCAGCTCGATGCGTGCTTAATAATACTTCTTAGTACTTAAGGGGCATGTAAAGTATGTACAGTCAAAGTATATATAGTACCTGAGTAATGCTTGCAATAGCCTAGCAAGGTTGATCAGTGTTGTTACCTCTGTGTTTCAGACCCCACTGAAAACAATGGTCTTAGACAACTCAGCATAGATTGCATTGTGTGTTGCCCGAGGCCTTCTATGTGGTTCTTGGATGGGGTGTGATTTTAAACAGGGAATTCCCATCATAATACAATCAGTATATTACCAATCAGAATTAGCAAGTAAATTCTGTCTCACAACACTATATATTGTTTTTAAAAACAACCCCCACCACCAAGGAATGGATTTTCTCTCATGCTGTCCCAAAGAATAGTGCAGTATACAACTTTAATCGTCTTTATTGCCTTCTTGTGGCAACTGGGCCTAAAGACTTTTTACATTTGCATGAAATATTCATAGTCATATGTCATAGAGTATGATATTCATCATATTTCATGTAATCATATGACCCTCTCTCAAGAGAATATATTTATTGAATGTGTATTTAAAAGGTATTTAATCCTGTCGTTCCAAAATGCTAAATGTGGGATAAGATCACAAAAACAATTTAAAACTATTTATAAAAAGAGAATAAAAAGAAACAACAGTCTAAAACCCACCAAATACGCACAGATGCTGACAGAGACCCCAAAGATAACCAGCAAAGATACTGTTGAAATAAAAGTGGAAGGGTATCTGTTTGGAACACAGAAGGTACCAGGTTCAATCTCCATCTTCTTCAGTTAAAGGATCAGGCAGCAGGTGATGGGAAAGACCTCTGCCTGAGACCCTGGAGAGCCACTGCCAGCCTGAGTAGACCATACTGACTTTGATGGACCAAGAGTCTGCTTTCAGTATAAGGCAGTTTCATGTGTTCATGTGTTTATCAAATTCCTCTAAAGGTTTTTCAAAAAGTAGTAGGAAAGGTGCTTTTTGTGACTGCCCCTGGGAGGCTAGTCCACAGAGTAGGAGCTATGAGAGAGCAGAAGAACATGGAAGCAGAACAGGCTGTCTGAGGCAAGGGTCCAACATAGGTTTTATACAGGGAGACTTTCATGATGCTCTGCACAGCTATAAAAAACATAGTAATATGCAGAACAGCCTCTCAAAAGACTTTAGAACATGGAAGCAGAACAGGCTGTCTGAAGCAAGGGTCCAACATAAGTTTTATACAGGGAGAATTTCATGATGCTCTGCACAGGTATAAAAAACATAGTAAATATGCAGAACAGCCTCTCAAAAGACTTCCACAAATTTTCACATTGCCACATAATTCTGGAACTGTGGAAAAGGACACCTGTAATGGCTTTTTTTTGGAGGGGGGGGATCATGTGACACAATCCAGTTCAATGCTTTAAAAATCAGTGGAAGAGTTAAGTACATGTTTAAATATCCCTGTTTTAAAACAATATGAGTTTTCAAATGATTTGACTTGGGCTGGATTGTGTCCATGGATATCAGCAACATAAGTCAGAGGCACAAACGAATTTCTTACTGGAAATGAGAGAATTTATTATTTCAAGCAGCACTTGCTTGGGACAGTGACAGTTTCAGGAATTAGCGTGGGAAAGAAAATGAGGCCAGCCTCATTTTTTAAATTAATAAAAACGTGCAGAGAATACTGCTTGGTGCTTCTTGTTGTCCAGCTGAATACAGCCATTTGAGTGCCAGCCAATGCCAAATAATAGGAGCTATCTATAGAAAATGTGATGGAGTAGAACATGCCCAAACTTGAGCTGAAGCCATCCTCACTGCCCTAGGTGATGGAACAATTAATAACCTCTGGTGTGATGATCGAAGGTATCATACAGGCACATATGAGTGGTGATGGTCGCTCAGATATGACGGTTCCAAGCAGTGAAGGATTTTGGAGGTTAATACATTTTGAACTGAACATGGAAGCAGATTGGCAGCCATTATAATGGCATCACACTTAAGATGAAATGTGTATCTCACTGCCTCATTCTCAACTAATGGAACCTTCAGTGGTACCTTACAATAGCTCAGATCCTCTGCCCCTCAGGCTTCCTTAAGGCTATTTTTGATGTGATGGGGCAGCCAAACAAAGGTCATTGGAAAGGACTGATTCAATGTAATACTTAAGTTGACTCTTTATTGCCAACATGTACACATGCATAAGTTGTGCTAGGTGCATTAAAAACTTGGGGGACTCACATCCATGAATGGATAACATAAATAAATATGGGTAAAATAAATAAATAAAAAATCTTTCTCATACCAGATTTCCATATTATTTTAAAGAATGAGACAGGACTGGAGTACACTTTTGTCACCAGAAAACCACCAAAAATGGCCTTGCCATAGTGATTAACTCCCCTCCCCACTAATCACAAAACATGAGATTTTAATGGAAATATTAGAAGTTTTTAACTCAGATTCAGGACACACCATTCATTTGTACTTGTGTGGTTTTGTGCAGCCTCTATGGATTTCAGTGGGACTTATGCATGGTAGCTTTCAAGGGAATTGTGGCCCCTGTCTTTAACGAGGTCAGCATTGCTTCTCTTAGTTGGTGTGCATGTGTGCACCTGACAGATGTTTCATTTTCATTCCACAGATATCTGGGAATACTGCCAGCACTGGAGATTGCTGGAGGAAAATCTTCTGACCTCTAATGTTTGGTATAAGCCCCTGTGCCAGATGCTGAAGAGTTAATCCATATAAATGCACAAGTCAGTGGGCTGTAGTTTAAAAGCAATGTCCTCAAAATTAGCATGCACTGAGGTTTGTACTGATGTTAATTGGAGATTTCCTCATGCCTGCCGGTTAAATTGCTGCACGTGGCACAGTGTGTGTGGGGGGGGACTAACACCGCCAGAACATATAGTCCATAACCCAGTGGTACTCATTCTGCAGTTTGCTGACAGCTACATTTGCATTTACCATCAACCAGAAGAGCCTCATGACCCTGTGTGCCACCTCACCAAACACACGCATACAATACTTTAAGATATAACTATTTTAACTGTATAACTATAACCTTTTAAATTTCCAGGTTACTTCTGAGCATACTGGGTTGTCTGTTCCTACCACCGTTGAACCCTTGTATGTCTGGAGTGTGGGGAAGGGCCTTCTCACTCTCTTCTAGGCATGAGGAACAGCCGCTCAGGCAAGAGAGTGAGACAGCCAAGGCACCTGGAAGAGAGCAAGTGGCCTGCACAGAAAGGGAAGTAAAATCAGCCCCCTCCCCTGTGGGCAGATTTCTTTCTTTCTGGTAGCTACTTAGGTGCTAGGGTGAGAGTGCAGGTGCAGTGGGGAATGGGTGGGGGATTGTTGGAGAGGACAGGTCTTTTACTTCCATCCCTGCCATGAGCCCTACAGCGCACCATTTACCTGTCCTCCAGTCCCGCCGACGGCAGCTGTTTCAAGGTGGGAACTCCCACCTGCCTCAGGCCCTATAATGAAATGACTTGGCCCACTTTCCTGAAACATGGGGCATGTGTCACACTTGGGAACAGATTCCAGAAGAGCCACAGATGGCATGCAAAAGTGTATATGGCTCATGAGCCACTGAGTGAGTATCCCTACTATAACCCAAAGAAAAATTGATACCTACCACATACATTTTAAATTGGTGTGTTAATAACAAGGCAGAGAATACGGACAGGAAAAGCCTCTATTAAAAAATGTCTGAAGTATAAACCTCTGCAGTATGATTATAAACTGAAAGTTTACTATGCTGGTGTAAACATGAACAGCCCTGCTTTTTCTGTAAAATAACATGTTTGTTTGCTTTTTGTGAAATAGAAACTGCATTCTAGAGAACTGAAAAATTAATCTATGAAAAAAGAAAATTGATTTCCTAGGCTTTTCTCTATCTTGTGGATGTGTCTGACAACATTGCCACATTTTCTCACAGTGCAATCCTATGCAGAGGTACTCCAGTCTAAACCTGTTGAAATCAATGGGATTGCACTGGCCATTGCATGGGATTGCATTGATCGGGTGTCAGTCACTGGGATTGCTTCTCCAGTGAGTGACCCCTCCCCACTTTCCCCAGTGCAATAAGGATGCTTCCAGGTGAAGGATTTTATAAGTGGTGGACATTGTACCTGAAGGATGACCTTTCCCTGTATGTGCCTGTTGCCCCCTGAGATCACCACTGGCAGCAGCCCTGCTCTCTGTGCCCCCGTGTACTAGACACCAAGTGGGCTTACACAAGGCCTTTTCAGTAGCAGAGCCCATAGTTTGGAACTCCCTTCCCACAGAGGCTTCCCAAGTTCCAAGCTTACATTCCTTTTATTCTCCTAAATATTTTACAGAGCCATCCTAAACTGAGTTACACCCTTCTAAGGGCTGAACAAGACATGACAATGTCCTTGTGGCCACCAGAAAGCAGGCCCGTAGCCAGAACATTTTTGGTGGGGGGCCACTTGGGGGGGGGCATGATGTCACTTCCAATATTAAAAAATAATAAAATTAAAATATCTTAAACAATGCAAAAAAAAGAGAGGCTTTACTCAAGTAGAAAAACATGCAGAGAAGCATAGCCTGGAGTGCATTTCTTTGGCTGGGATATTGCCCTTCCCCTCCTGGGTTGGTTGCGCCCCGTTTACCCCACAACAGCTTCCCCCCCCCATCTCAACGCAGGGCACTCTGCCTTTCCTCTCCCCAGACCACCCTTCTTTGGAGCACTCAGCCTCACCTCTCCTTTGCTAGGCCTGCAGGTTGCTTTTCAGCGAGGGCAGAGGAAAAGCCTGACTTGGAGAAAGAAAGCAGTGCGGTCTGGGGAGAGGTGAGGCAGAGCATGCTATGCTGGGTGGAGGGAGGCTGCTGCGGGGTAAACAAGGAGGCGCACCAGCACCGGAGGAGGATGGTTAGCTAGTGCAGATATTTCAGCACAGGGATTATATGGTCACCAGTGTTCCCTCTAAGCTGAGTTAGTGTGAGCCAGCTCAATGTTTTTTAGCCTCCGGGTCACACATTTTTGTCTTAGCTCAGGAAGGATTAAAACAAAAAGTTAATCTGAACCTATGATATTATGTTATGTCTTGTTAGAATATCTTAATTTGGAAGTTCGTGTAATTGAATATATATGTGGGTAATACGTGATGATTTACAGTATAAGGATGGGAAAACAAAATTAATTTGAATCTGTGATATTATGTTATGTTTTGTTAGTATACCTTAGAGAGGTTAAGATGAATTTGTCTCTTTTTGTCTATGTCTTTTCTTTGTGTTTGAAAAACCAATAAATATATTATGAAAACAAAAAAAGCTGCTGAGAAAAGAATCAACAGGGACACATTCCCCTTTCACTCTCCCAGTCAGGGCAACCAAGGACATTTCCATCCCAGAACTAAGCTTGAATTCAGATTGAAATGAGTTTAGACAATGGCTGCGGTCACACTGGAGGATTGGCATGATCTAGCTGCGCCTCTGTTTGTGGCAGTTTAAATAATTGCAAGAGGTTTTGATCAGGCATCCCACCCTGAACTGGCTTAACTGTGTGCTTGCCCCATGGTTGATTGTTCAGATTGTTGTGGCATTCTTTTTTGTCTCTCACTCATGCACGTAAGCATGTATCTGAAGCTCCAGGTCCTTTTTGACAGCTCCACGATCTCTCTGCCAAGGACTCCGGCCCCTTCTCAGCCTCCTTCCCTTCACCTCTCTTCCGTGGAATACATGGGGGGGGGAGGCGGTAAAGTGCAGATCTACATGAGAGTAGCAAATGCTAGAAGCTCCAGTTCCCCTCCAAGCTGACTTTTCAGTTTGGGAAGGAAGGAAATTAGATGCAGTGCATGGAAATGACAGGTGTTACATTAATTTAGCAAGTCTAGCAAGACTCTACTATTATCACCTGTTATTTCTGTTGCAAATACTCACTGTACTTAATTTGGATACATCTGAGCTTTGCACAGGACTATGACAAACTGTAGCCCTGTACAGATGATCCATCCATGCACTGACTGACCATGCAGGGAGGGAGAGTAGGCGCAAGCGTGCTGTCCCCATTCCCCCTTCCATGTAATCTCCAAGTTATCCTCACTGTACAAACATGTGGATGAAGTGTCTGCTCATACACTCCCTCCTTGTAATCAGCAATGCTGCTGTGCGGTTGCTGATCACAGGGAGCATGGACACTTCCTCCGTGTGTTCTTCACGTGTGCAGGACATTCAGTGATTGTGTGGAAGTGGGGGCAGGGCCAATGTGGTCGGTCAAGGCATTTTATTGCCTTTTGGCCCCACTGTTTACATTTTTTCTTTATATTGCAGCGTGTGTATCTGCCAACAGAGAACACACTTCATACACTTGGAAAAGTAGATTTTAGTTCACCAAAGTTTATGTCATAATACATTTTTAATCTTTAAGGTGATGCAAAGCTCTTATTTATTTATACATTTACATCATACTCTCCTCCCTAATGGGGATCTAAAGTAACTTACAATGTTTCCTCTCCTCCATTTTACTTTCACAACAACCCTGTGAGGTAGGCTAGGCTGAGAGCGTGTAAATGGTCTGAGGTTACCCAATGAGTTTTCGTGGAAGAGTGGGGATTTGAACTAGGGTCTCTGAGGTCCTAGTCCAGTGGTCTTGTAATAGTGCAATCCTAAGTAGGTGTACGCAGAAATAAATCCAACTGAGTTCAGTGGTACTTACTTCCTAGTAAGTGTGTTTAGGATTACGTTCTGATAGTCATAACAGTTGTTTCCTAAGTTCAGAGGAATCCTAAGAACTGGTCTACTGAAAACTTCCCTGTCCCTTTAATAGAGGCTTAATAGGATATTATTTTCCAGGTGTTGCTATTTACCTATTTTAAATAGGAGCCGCCACCACTACTGTTGCCATCAATGATTCCATTGGACTTCTGGAACTTAGGACTGGCCCAGATGCATCGCCAGGTCTGTATTTGTTTGAGGGATGATGATTGGAAGGACAAGTGGACTTAGATCTGAAGAGCGCACCATCTAATTTGTCAGCATTGGAAGCACTTTATTGTTAACTGTCATATCATTATATGATATGAGTTAGTATGTATTTTATGTAGTTTTGAGTTTTATGGCTATGTCAGGTACATTCTATCGGTCTTGTTAGCCGCCCTGAGCCTGTTCGCAGGATGGGCGGGGTATAAATATAAATAAATAATAAATAAATACCTCCATGTCATGAAAAGCTCCAGCTGTTCAACACTATGCAGAAAGAAGTCCCATGAAATTTAGAGGGACTTATTCCTAGTAAATGTAGTTAGGACTGCAGCCTTAGAACCAAAATAACCACTACATGTTCCCTGTGTCTGCCACATATTTGCCCTGATGACTGTGCATGTGACTGAAAATATATGTCGGTTACATCTGTGATTTTCCTCATGACTGCCCCAACATATATCTTCAGAGACATACAGTGTATGTGAGCTAGCTCACAGTTTTTTAGCCTCCGGCTCATACATTTTTATCTTCGCTCAGGAAGGAGGGCTCCGGAGCAACCTAATTGATGCAGTAGCAAAATTGCTCGCTCACAATTTTAACACCAGTAGCTCACAAAGCGGAATTTTTGCTCACTAGACTCCACAGCTTAGAGGGAACATTGACCAACATATATTTTCAGTCACATCTGTGATTTTCCTCATGACTGCCCCAACATATAACTTCAGAGACATACAGTGTATGGATTTATCACCATGGGATGGGGCCGTGGCTCAGTGATAGAGCATTTGCTTTGCATGCAGAAGGTTACAGGTTCAATCCCTGGCATCTCCACTTAAAAGAGTCAAATAATAGGTGATGTATAAGACCTCTGCCTAAGACTGGAGAATTGCTCCTGGTCAGAATAAACCAATGGTCTGATAGAGATGCTTCCTGTGTTCCTGATGCTATCCTAGTTGGTTAAAGGAAAAATGGGCTCCACCCAGCAGTGTGCCAACAGAACAGAAAGGAAAACATGGCAGGTGATAGTTGATTAATTTATTATTGTACAGAGTCCCTATGCCTTTCACAAATGCTCTGATTCCCCCTGACGAAGCCTGCATGGCGAAAGATGTAGGGACTTTGTATAATAATAAATAAGTCAACCATCACCTGGCATTTTTCCCTTTTTGTTCTGTTGGTTATCCTAGTTGGATCATGCTGGTTACCTTCCCCTAAATCAGTAACTTAGAAACATGTTTCAGTATTTCACCACAAGGTGGGGCATACTGCATTGTTGCCAGTTTGTATATTCATATTTACACTATTTCAGACATATGTATATTTATTTATGCCCTTATTTATAAGTCATAAACCACCCTTCACCACTACTGTAGAACTGATGAAATATACAAATAGCAACACTCAGTACTTCCAAGTGGTTTCCATTGTTAAGTGAAAGCACTGTGGTCTAAAGCCATAGACTGATTTGTATAAATGAAACTCATTGTTAATGCTAGTCATGCCATCTTGTTCTTTGCAGACATGAATGTACAGAACACCAGGGAGGGGGAATGATCAAATTATGGTAAACCTGAGTACAGGGAGGACATAGGGACAAAGGGAAGGGACCACATGAAGGCAGGCCTGGACCGCCACATGAACACGTACTCAAGGAAAGTATCATGTCTAGACTTAGTTTCTTTCCTCAGTATGAACAGAAAGAGATAGATAATCATTTTCCCTTCCTTCCCATTGCAGCATAGGTCACTTCCACACTGGGTATTTGGTCTAGCATTGCTGCTGGTGGAAATGGAGGGTTTTTTCCTTGCTTCCATACAACATCATGGTGTTCTGATGCATTCTCCTATGCTGTTTCATTAACTTGCTTTACTATGATACTTTAGGAAATCTCACAACAAATCTGGGTTGGCTGCAGTGCAAATGAGATCTTTCTTGGTCCCAGACACATCTGCATTATTATTCCTGTCCTAGTCCCCTCTCATGGGCATGGATGAGGATGAGCTGACAGAGCCTGCAGAAACCACAGCTGGCCCCTCTGAAGCAGCAGAGGAGGATAGCTGGCAAGTGCCTGGCAGTCTTCACACCTGGCCCAGATAGGAAGGAAGAACTGCAAGCTGAAAGTCCTCCTGACTCACCCCCACATGTGACTTGCTTAAGGGAGTGACTACGACAAAACTTAGCAAGCAGACGAAGAGAGGCCAGGCTACAAAGGAGACCTCAGCCAGCCCAGAGTTCTAACAGGAGCCTAACTGATCATGCAGCTGGCTAATTGGTAGCAGCATTTAACTCCACACTGGGCAGTACCCTTCGTGGAAGCAACAAGTCAACTTTGTGCTGCTAGTAACCACTCTGGCTTGGCTCTTGTACCTAGACCTTTGGACTCCCTGGCTTTGGACTTGGCTCTGTGTTCCTGGCTCCAGCTTGGCTTTGAAGTATGTTTCTGGTTAGTGATTTGGACTTGGCTCTGTTTTCTTGTCTCCTGACCTTGGCTTGTTCTGGACTCCCTTTGACTGACACCCCAGCCTGTGACAGTCCCTCATAGCAGCTGTTCCACCACCATCATGTACCACCAGAAAACCTTTTTGAAAAAGCAGTAATAGGCAAATTGCTATAGTATTATAACCTTGTAGCAATCTGTCAGGTACTCAACTTAAAACAACAACAACTCAGGGTGCGATCACACAAACAATTAGACACACCCGAATGCCAGTCGGATTTAAAGGGCGTGATCAGACAAGAACATCTGGGAAGCACCCCGCACCTGCTGGCAACCCATTTTGCTCTGCCTCAGGAGCAGAGTAAAAAGGCACTGGGGGAAATCCATTAGTAAAAGGGTTGCGATGGGCCACGGACAGAGTTTCCCATGTCTGATCGTTCCAGCGCTCTCTCATGGTGTTGGGATAGTCTGATCAGGCCATTCCGACTCTGTGCCATTGTACCCCCCCCTTCCTGTCAGTATGCACATCATTGCAAACTCCATAGAGAGCCCTCAGCGCAGAGATGCGGTTCATCAATTCCTTCTTTAAGCACATCGGAAACAGCAAAAAAACCCCAACCAATCACCTGTGGTTGTGTCTGATCACGCAGTGGTGGGCTGTGTCTGCGGCTTCCAAGGACTGTGTGATTGTGCAACTGCGGGTCAAATTCCTCCAGAGGAAATAGCCTCGCTTTCCCCCTCCCCCGCTTTATCTCGCGTGTGTGACCGCCCCCTCAGTCTTTAGCTATTTTCATTTTGGAAATATATCTTTCTCCTTATATCTCTGTAATGAAAAGGACTGGAGACTTAACATCAGAATAGAATCATAGAATCAGATATGTAAGGCACCTCCAGGGTCATCTAGTCCAACCCCCTACACAATGCAAGAAATTCACAAATCCTCCCCCCCAGTGATGCCTGTTTCATGCCCAGAAGATGGCAAAAAACTTCCAGGATCCTCAGCCAAACTGATGTCTCTAGGACTAGTCCCTGGTTGGTGTAAAACAGAGATTAATGGGCCATAGATATTGCTCCTAAGTGCCCTCTCCCAGAGCCCAGTTAGTTCACTAGTACACTGAGGAGCTAGAGGGAAGAAGAAGAGATTGGATTTATACCCCACCCTTTACTACCTAAAGGAGTCTTAGAGTAGCTTACAATCTCCTTTCCCTTCCCCTCCCCACAACAGATACCCTTTGAGATAGGTGGGTCTGAGAGAGCTTTTTTGAGATATGCTCTTGAGAAAACAGCTCTGAGAACTTGTGACTGACCCAAGGTCACCCAGCTGACTGCATGTGGAGGAGTAGTGGGGAATCAAACCCAGTTCTCCCAGATTAGAGTCAGTGCTCCTAATCACTATACCAAGCACAAAAGAACATATCCAGAACAAAAGTGTAGGAAAACTCAAATTGGAATTTATTAAAAACTGGCCAGAATTCATTTTAGAGCTTGTTCTATTGCTTTTAAACAGCATTTGACAGGTAAGAGCACTATTTGGCTTGATTCTTTGGGTTTGTGTCCTTAGACATTAATGTTTACTTTTTTTGTATCTGCTGAATTTATGGAACTGTGAGCCACTTCGAGTCCTGCAAGGAAGAAAGTGTGATATACCATTTAAAAATAAATAAATCAATAAAAATAAAGGATTATGGAAAAAAGAAGGAGCAGTTTTCTGTAACTATTGTGTCAGTGCAATTGTAGTACACTGGAACTGTTTTGAGTGATCCACTCTGGATGATCATATGGAATCAAGACTGCTGTAATTTGTTTTCAAAATATTCACTAATAAAATTGCTTGAATCCTATCCGATTGAGATGCCACTTCAGATGCAGTGCCAGTGCAAGATGGTGTCTGGTGGTCACGTCTGCTTGGATGAACCTCATGGACAAACTGCTTGGAGAGGTATGGCTTATCACTTGTTGGCAGGGGCAGACTGGCCATTAAATTTACAGGGTAATTTCCTGGTGGCCCACTGTTGGGGGCCAGGAGCAAGCACAACTGAGCTCTAGCAACCCTGCCAGAGCTTCAGGGGCACTTGGCTTACATGCTTCATCAGCAACAGAAACTGGTGTCTTGCTCTGCTACCAGTTTTCAGGAGGAAGCAAATCGGTGAACTAATTCCCATTGTTCGCGCCACTGAGCCGAGGGACCCCTGAAACGCTGGCTTGTAGTGCTGTGGGGCTACTCGACTTGGTCTGAAGCCATGCTCACTTCCCAGTCTACTCTTGCTTGTCAGCTTCCCCCTTCTTGGTTGATAACATTTAACTGGGCAGAAGTGATTGGTTGCGTTAGAGCTTTTTTTTCTGGGGGAACACACTGGAACAGAGTTCCGGAACCTCTTCAACAAAATTCTTTTAAGATGTTTAAAAGTTCATGAGTTTTCAGTATACAGATTGAAAACTTCAATTTCCTCTTGAGAGTTCTGGCACCTCTTTTTCCAAAAAAAAGGAGGAGACCCTGACACATGCCAGGAGAGAGACTGGAGGAACATTGTTCTATTGTGTTTACCTGACCATTCTAGCAGTTTTTGGTACCACTGACCATAGTATTCTTTTGGCTCACTGGAGTGGGAGTAAGAAGCATCATGCTCAGGTGGCTTTGCTCCTAGATGGTTCCAGAATATGTTGCTGGAGGGTTACAGTTGGGTGTTCCACAGGACTCATGCCATTTGACAGTTGCCAATGTTCCCTTTAAGCTGTGGAGTCTTTGTGAGCTACTGGCATTAAAGTTGTGAGTGAGCAATTTGGCTACTGCATCAACTAGTTTGCTCTGGAGCCATCCTTACTGAGCTAAGACAAAAATGTGTGAGCTGGAAGCTAAAAAACTGTGAGCTAGCTCACACTAACTCAGCTTAGAGGGAACACTGGCAGGAACTATGGACCAGTAATTTTGAATTTTACAACCAAGTGCCATGAGGGTTATGCAGACACCCAGATCTATTTCTCCTTTACATTAAATCAGGAGGAGCTGTGGAAGTGTGCTGCAGGTGCTTGGGAGTGGTAATGAGCTATATGCAAGCTAATAAACTGAAATTCATTCTAGACAAGGTGGTCTGTGGTTCTGTTGACAGGTAGTTCAGTGGTATTGACAAAAGGTATTCAGCCCACCCCTGATGGGATTACACTCTCCCTTCAAACAGTGCTTTTACATTGTAGGGTACTATTAAATTCTGGCCCTTACTTTGGAGGCTTGGGGGATCAACCTCATGCAAGGCACCTTTAGGTTTAGCAGATCAGCCTGTCCTGCCAGCCTGTCCTGGACAAAGATAATTTGCACTCTTGTAAGATCTAGGTTGCTTTTAAAAATTGTTTTGGAGCATGTTAGTCTGCAGTAGGACAGCTAGATTTAAGTTCAGTAGGACCTTTGAGACTAACAAGATTTTCAGGTCATGAGTTTTTGAGAGTCAACACTCCCTTCGTCAGGTGTCTGACCAGGGGAGTGTTGACTCTCAAAAGCTCATCTCTCCCCCCCCCCCCCGATTTTATTGGTCTCTAAGGTGCTACTGAACTTAAATCTTGCTTTTGACAACTGGAAACCTCAGCTGGTTCAGAATAGGGCAGCAACTAGATTACTAGCAGAAGAGTGCTGATTTGATCCTGTTTTTCTAGCTTTTTCAGATCTGCCCTGTCCGTTTCAAGCACAATTTAGAGAGCTATTTTTGACCTTTAAACCCCTAAATGACTCATGGCCAGTGTGTCTGAAGAACTATCTCCTCTTACATAAACCTAGCTAGTGCTTGAGATCAGCATTACAGGTCCTTCTCCGGGTTTCCCCAACCTTTAGAGTTCAGATGAATGATGGCTGGGCAAAGGCCTTTTCAGTACTGGCATTCTGTTTGAGGAATGCCCTTCAAAAAGAGTTGTGAGATGCCTAATGATGGCCCTGGTCACACAGGCCGGATATCGCGGGGGGGAGGCATGGCTAATTGCCCCGGCGCAGTTTGATGCGTGATTACGAGATCAGACGCGCCGGCGGCACACCACGGGTCCTTCCCTCAACGCCAGTGGGTAAACGAGGAACCAGAGGGGAATGCTGCGCGCTGGCACGATCACACCATGGCATCTGGAGGCTGCCCGTGGCAAACGTTTACTAGTACCTTGGAGGTACTAGTTTTTTAAGGCGCATTGTCGGTGGTAAGCCACCGGTATGCTCCACTTCCCAGATGTTGGGGTGTGATCGCACCCGGATAATCCGCTCACCATCCATGCCTTTCCCGCGGCAACTTTGCCGTGTTACCGGGGCCGATTTTCATTTTGTTACTTTCCCCAAAGGTTTTAATGGAGTAATCTAGGGGTGTGATCACACAAGCAGTTTGGCCTGACATAGTCATCCCTCCCCTCTGGAACAAATGGGTGTGATCAAACACGCACATCTGCTCCTGTGCCCCAGTTGTCCCTAACTCATGCTAAAACGACTCCCACGTGGATTAAATAGCCACCAGCAAATTTTAGTGGCTACCTCAGCGAGGTGCTTCCATGGTGGGTTTCTGGGCATCTGATTGCCCAGGCACGCCTTGGAAACACATGAGCGGTGTGATCATTCCAATCTGTTTCCAGCATGTCCTTCCCTCCCCCAATCCCACTCCAATGTGCACTTCAGCACCCCCATAGAACGTGGCCAGGAGCATGTTTGTGCTTGTATGCTTCTGTGCGCGCATAGTGGGACTTAAAAAAACAACAACCAACCCAGCTGCAGGTCCATGGTTCCAGCGCATTAGTGATGTGAACCACCAGCCATGGGCCCATGGCACTATGATGCCAGCTTAGGGGGCACTGTGTAATCGCCGCAAAGCATCCCAAACTCAAGTGGTTTATTTAGAGCTGATATACTGCTGCGGCAAACTGCTCGTGTGACTACACCCTATGTCTCTGCAGTAACATCTGAGCTTTAATTGCTTTCTATCTTTTTTATTCTGATTTTGTGATTGTTTCAGTTGATGTTACTGATTATGTTTAACAATTTTTTAAAAGTTGGCTGAACTATAGTTTTACTGGAGGCTACTTTGGAGGTGTCTTAAAATGGGGAAGCAGCCTATGATTTTTTAAAGAACAAAATGTTCTTTGGCCACTTAACAACAAAGGAAAAGATGCTGTAGAAACACACACACACACCCCGCACTTGGCTACCATGAATGTGGAAAAAGAAGAAAGGGGAGGAGTGGGGAGATGGGAAAGATTCCTCCCGCCCGCCCCCCTCTGGAAATGTCTGAGCACTTGAGACGCTTTGCTTGTTTTCCTGTTACTTGAAGGTCTTTGGGGGACTGAATTCTCTTTCATGTTTACATCTGTTCTTCTGACTGGTTATAAATAAATGATGTCTGCTCCTTGGAACTATGATTTGTATGTGTTAGATTAACTGGTATGGTATAGCCGGGAATCTCTATTAGGTAGCAGGGTGCACTAGGCTTACACGCAGCAGCAGCATCTCAGTACTTTGTGTGCTAGCAAAGTTACAGAGTTACATAGAGCCACTTCTCAGTTTCAAACCAATAAGAGTCCTTAATTCAGGGAACTACATTCTAGATAGTATAGGATGAGAGATAGGGATAGAATCTATTTAACTAGCTATGATGGCTGCAGATGCAGAATGTATGTCTTGCCAGAGGTCATTTCGGGGGGGATCGCGGGGGATCGCAGTTCCCCCGGGTGAGGTACGGGGGGCGGGGCACATGACGAAGCCCCGCCCCCTGCTTCCGGCCGCCCCGCTTCCAGCCCTTATTCAGCCAGGAGGAGGCAGGAGAAGAGGGAGGGTAAGTTGCTTCCTCCCCGCCTCTCCCCACCCCTGCCTGCCTGGGGCCAGGGAGGGCCTTCGTGGGGCTTCCTTGCCCTCCCGCCGGCCTTGCAGGTCCACGGCCGGGCCCCTCATGGGGCTCGGCAATGGAGCTGCAAGGCCGCCAGCGGCGGCCGGGACCATTGGGGGTGGTGTGTGTGGCCTTATGACACACTTCCGGTGATGTCAGGGTGTGTGGCATATGCTAATGAGTTATGCTAATGAATTCCCCTAGCTCTTTTTCTACGAAACGACCCCTGACAAGTGCCAAAGATGGAGAGTGTGCCCCCTGTGTGTGTGTGTGTGTGTGTGTGTGTGTGTGTGAGAGAGAGAGAGAGAGAGAGAGAGAGAGAGAGAGAGAGAGAGAGAGAGAGGGGATGTCTTATCCCTAAGAATAGCATTCTGCTTCAAAGAGATAGTATAAGATAAAGGTTGCCCTGTGTGTCCTGACCCCCTCTATCTAAATCTATGATGCTATCTCTGAAGTCTGAGGCAGGAGACAGTGTACAGTCCTCCACTTCCAACAGTATGTAAGCTAATGATCTGGTTCATTTAGCAGCATGTCTGGAATGTATGCAAAAATGACATGAAGATAACAGAGGCAAGAAGTATTAGAGATCTGGAGAAGAGGATGGCAGGAATGAAATTAGGGAAGGAGGACACAATGGAATAGCAACAGCTGCATTGTTCAAGTACTGGAAAATGTTGAGAAAGTGTTAAGGCCTTTAAGAAGGCCCTAAAGTGAATGGGATATAGGAGGTGGGGACCATGGATATTTAAAGGGACAGGACATCCTCCCTGCCCCTATCCAGTTGGCAACTTTACTCATGGGCTATTAAAACACAGTGAAACAGCTCTACTTCACAGACTTCGAAGCCTGTGCAGGGTTGAGACATTCCTCATGTTCTCAGGAAACCCGTTCTACAGTAGGGGTGCAGTCACAGAGAAAGCGCAAAGCTTGAACAGAGACAGCTCTTACTGATCTAAGTAGGGGAACGACCAGTAATCCCTGGTCTGATGACTGGTGCTGCCTTGTGGGCACATATTATGAACTGATACCTGTTGCCCAGTCCATGCACAGTGGGCCCCAATGGAGATGTTGAGAAAATGTGAACAGGCAGTCTCCAGGAGGACCTGCCATCAGTTAAAACATTTCTTGTCACTAGAGGGCACCCACTAATCAGATAACAACGTCATACTTACTTACATTAAAAATGTATCAACTAACTCCCAACAGGCCAGGAGAAGGGTACTTGCTCTGACCTGAGGGGAAGGACAGGCGACTGCAGGCCTGACCAGAAGGGTATCAGATCAGGGGTGCATCTTCCTCTTTACTTGAGGACTCAGATTATCCACCCATCCCTTCCTTTAGGTGGCTGGCTGGGGGGTTGCCAAATAGTTTTCACTCACCGGCGGGGGAGGCTCCGTCCCGTCCGGGAGCAGTCCGGGCGTGCGCGCGAGCCGCCGCGACGTCACCGGGAGTGACGTCAGACGCTGCCGACGTTGGGGGCGTGGCCGAGCTCGTGGGGGGGGAACATATGGTTCCCCCCCCTGACGAGCTCAGCCACACCCCCAACGTCGGCAACGTGGCTGCGTCACCTCCAGGGTTCCCCCCGGGCCCCGATTCCGCCAGGGCGGGAATCGGGGGCTCCGAAGCGGGGGTTACCCGCCCCCCGGGCACATTTGGCAAGCCTACTCTGGCACAAAGTGGGGATTTTTTGCCTACTAGTTAGATGTTTATTATCCATTGTTTTCAGATTTGCTAGAAGCCAAGGGTGTTGCCTTTTTGACCACTCTGTACTGTGCCATTTAAGTTATATATGGGCTGCAGAATTAAGTCTGAGAACTGTCTATTTGGTCACCGCAACTTGTAACTCGCAGAACTCAGGGGCAGGGGAAAACTGATCAGAATTGTAAGTTGGGCTTGCTTGATAGGGCCTGCTTGGCATGGAGTGTCCAGGATCCCTGGAGACTAGAGGTGTCCTGAACATGATTAGTGCCCAGGAGGCATGCCTTGCCAGTATCTTCTTTCACCAGGCATAGTGGTGGGTCACTGAGAAGCACAATATGGAATCCTGGCATTTGGGTCCCACTGGCCAGGCAGCTACATCCTAACAGATTCTGATGTCTCAAAATAAGTAGCCTCTAACCTCTGTTTACAGTGCTGTAATTTCTTCATTATGTTGTATATGTCTTCATTATGTTGTATGCTAATTTACTGCTCAACCCCTGCCTATATGTATGGAGTGGTAAGTTCCATTTCACTGTATCTGAGGAAGTGTGCATGCACACGAAAGCTCATACCTTGAATAAAACTTTGTTGGTCTTAAAGGTGCCACTGTGGACTCAGAGTTTGTTTTACTGCTTCAGATCAACACGGCTGCCCACCTGGACGTAGTGCTATAATGTGTTAGCGCTTTGTTTGAACTATGCTGCAATTCTGTCAATAAAGTTGTGTGGCCTTGTTAAACTGAAGTCACGTGTTATGTGTTCCTTCTTGGGTGCAAGGGCAATTGTGTGGACAATCCTTATTGCCCTGAGTTGAAGTGTGGGCCGATAGACAGAGAGATGACTCTATGTGACAGTGATTTACCCAGATCTGTGGCAGATTGCTTTGCTTTTCAAACTCCAGATTGCAAATGCTTTTCAGAGTTCAGTGGCAGATTGAAATTATGGAAACTTCTCACTCTGAATCTTAAAGCTATCAAACAATGCACTCTCAGACTACGTTCCTTCAACAAATAGCCCCCCCCCCACCAACCAATTCATGTGACCATTTGGCTCATGCCGACTGCTTAAAATTTCTGCACATTTTGGATCCGTTTCCATGGACAGAGGAACAGGGGCAACTGGTGCCATATACAAGATTAAATTCTTTGCCCATATCTGCCTGAAAACCTAGGTTTGTAATGGCAGACAGAAAGGTTAATCCTGTAGATGGCAGAGGGCAGGGTAAGGAACTGTTACACGCATCAATTTAAGTGTTCGTTGATAACCTAAACTGACCTTCCATTACAGTTTATTCTGGTTTCTGCAGTCAATGGCATATCTGGTAGAATGTTTTCAGAGGGGCCCAGAACTGGACTTATAACTTTTAGAGAAGCTGGAGTTGAACTATGCATGATGTGCACCTAAAGACATGAAGCAAAAAAAAGCAAGATCATCTCCTATACCTAGTAGTGCATATAGTATTGAATCTAGTAGGCGGTTGCCACATGCCTTTCATTGACTAATAGCAACATATCCTCTTTCACCTGAGAATAAAGAGATAGGGTTGGTAGACAGATGACAGCTTTGATGCTGTTGGCATTGACACTGATAGGATAACTGTGAGTGTGTGACCTCACACAAACTGTTATCCTAGCAGTGAAAGTTAACACCTTTTCCTGAAGACTGCTTGTTACAATCCCATATGTGCAGATCCGCACTTGCGATTGAAGATGCATCTATTTTACAATGTAAGAATGCCTGCATAAGTAACTTCTGCATTCTGTTTTGCATAACTGGAAGCCAGTCTCACCGTTGTCTTCTGCACACACGTACTGGGGCAAATTGCACAGTGTAGAGCCCACGCTTCTGCACGCATGACTGAAAGGGAAAGTAGCACAAGACTCCACTTACATATGCTTATAACTGTAAGCACATGAGGATTTTCCCATGCTGCTTTAAATTGTGGCAAGTAATGTGAACTTCTGTGTGCACTTTTGTGGGAATGAGTTACCACAGTCTGTAGCCTCTGGATAAATCATCACTGTATATTAGAGCTTTTCATTCTGCCCTCAAGCTGCTTAAGAATTTTATATATTCAGTTATTTATAGTCTCATACTATTTCATTTATACCCCACCTTTGTCCCCAATGGAGATTCAAAGCACTTTGTTTTCTCTCAATGGGGAACTAAAGCAGTTTATTATCATCCTCCTCTCATCTCCTTTACAACACCGTCCTCCTGTCCTCCACATACTTTTGCACCTTCTGTATTGGACACCAGATCTTCCTGTTTTCAAACGCTGGTTAAAGACCCAGGTATGTACTTTAGACTGAAAAATGTACCTAGCCCTGCTCTATATAAATGGAAACTTCCTTGTTGCTGCTGCGTTCAAAAGATTATGAGTCAAAAAAGTGAGGACTTCACCTAGTAATATGCACAAGGCAAGGAGTACTCTGACCCATTTTGATAGCTAGATATTCCTTGTATACCTGCAATTTTATTATTTGTAGTCAATAAAAAGGAGAAGTCCTCCTAGAATCTACCTAGAAAAAGCTTCCCACCCAGGGACTTTCTGGGACTTCATTTTCCACACTCAATTCTCCTATCAAAACAGAGTTTCTTTTCAACTTGTGAGGCTATTACCATCTCTCTTCTGTAGGTGCACTGTTCTGTTCGCAGCTAGGTGGCAGGCAAAAATTCAGCAATCCTGGGACAATTTGCACCTCCCACCCTTCGATTTCTTAACCGCCCTTCCCCGCTTACGCAGGGCTTAGGACGGTTTACAACAACATACAATTTAAAAAAACAGTTAAAACTACAAAATTCAATATTAAAACATTCAACATAAATATTTAAACAGATGGCATATATAGCATTCAGATTTTCTGGGGAGGGGAGGGTGCTGGGCAGATGTAAAGGAGCCATCGCTGGCCTCAACCGAAGGCCTGGCGGAACATCTCTGCCTTGCATGCCCTGTGGAGCTTTCATAGATCAGACAGGGCACAGATGTCATTCGGCAGAGAGTTCCACCAGGCTGGGGCCAAGGCTGAAAAAGCCCTTGCCTTGGTCGAGGCCAGCCGGATATCTTTGGGGCCGGGAATCACCAGGAGGTTCTTATCTGCTGATCTCAGTTGAAGGTGTAGGTGGAAAGTGACAGCTGCAGAAAGCAAGCTCAGGATGTCTTCAAGAGCCTACAACACTGTCTGCAAACTCCATTGCTCCTGAGAATTTTAGGACCTTCTCATAACTGTTGTTAAAAGGTCCACACTGAGATTTAAACAAGTCAAGTGTCTATGTGAATCTCTATCTGCCAAGATAAAAATAGACAGTCTGTTGACACAGTGGGAGTGCTGTGGTTTAGGAGCCCTTTTGCACAGCCTACTCCCACAAAGATTGCTTCCTGGATCAGGCTAAGCAGTACAGCAAAAATATGCATCAGTGTTTTCATCTAGCTTTACTATCGAACGTTGACTTCCCTTGATTCAGATCATAGAATAGCCTCAGCTTCCCTTCTTGTTGGGACTTTTCAGTTTACTTTACCAGTGGCTGCATGTGAGAGAAGAACAGATAAGACAGGTGAGTTGTGTGCAAGCAAAATAATAAAAAAGGCCCAGAACATCTCTGAACTGAGGAGTCATGTTTTGCCCCAAAGAAGGGCCCCGAGCATTACAAAGACTGGTTTGAACTGGCCATGCCTCCAGGTCATTGAAAAGTCCTTGTGCAACTTCACCATGGGACAGAAAATCTTTTCTTCGTAAAACTTCAGGGGCTGTAGCTCCCGAACTGTGGCTTGGTTTTCTCAAATGTCGCAGGCCTGTAGCTACAGTGGAGCATTTTCAGGCCCTGCCCCCTTAATTAAAAGCCCCATCCCACAAATAGCCTTGCCAGAAACCTTATTTTTGACCATATCCTCAGTGGTACTCGGCTAGCAGAAAGGGTGATTGTTGGAGATGTATTGAAGGTGCCCTTCTAAGCTTTCTTGCCCTGTGGAAGGGAACTCAAAAGGCATTTAATTGCTTCCTGAAGTCAATTAAATGCCCTCTGAGCTGTTTTTTTCCTAGGAACTGACACGCTTGCTGCCCCTGCCCCTTGAAAGGAAGGGCTAGAAAAAAGGCTCAGAGCCTCCCCCCTTTAAAGACAGGCATTCAGATTAATTAACTGTAATTTAACTGCCCCCTTAAAAATTTAAATGCCCCCCTGAACAAAAAAACATTGGCTACAGGCCTGAAATGCCCCCAATACTGAACTGGGAAACCCTTGAAGACTTGAGGGCAGCGTCTAGGAAGTGTGCATTAGCAGGGCCGGCGTCAGCATACCTTGAGGTGGGGCAGCTGCCAGGGCCTGGGACTTCTGGTGGGGCCCGCTGCTGCTGACTCCTACTCATGCACCTCCCCCGCCACCTCTGTACCCATGTTCCCACCTGCCGAGAGTCATTAAGGAAGGGCATCTGGGTACTGCGCATTGATGGCATCCCTAGTGGTGATGGCAGCAGCACTCTCAGTACCGTACACTGGCCAGTGCTGTCAGGGTATGGGTGTGCAGGAAGTAAAGGCAAGTCTGAGCATGGGCAACAGAAGGGCTTGCAAGTGGGAGAAGGACACATGGGCGGGGCCCCCCCTGTGCGCGCCTCCCCTCTGATGTGTTGGGGTGAAAAGGAAGGTATGAGGGGGCCCTGGGCACTGTCTGCCCAGGACCACCTAAAACCTGGAACCAGCCATGGGGGTTATAATACCACAGAGTCCACACTCCAAAGCTGCCACTTCGTCCAATGGAACTAATCCCAATAGTCTAGAGATGATCTTGATAGCGGAACTCCCCCTAGTGGAGATTATTCCTGTGGCCCAACTCTGCCTTATATATGACAGTGGGCTGTGAGTTCGTTTTACCCGTGTATCCAGAGGGTGGAGTCAGAACGGACTCTCCTATTTCCCAAGAAGCGAGACAACACAGCTGATGTTTAAAGAATAAATGTTGTCTTTACTAAATATTGCTGATTCATCAAGCACACAAAAACAGATGCGTTCACACATACACTCAAGCTCCTTTAGTTACAGTAGATACATAGAAAGCAATCAGTAAGAAAAATAATAAAACTCTTGACTATCAAGGAGGTAATACACAGAAGGGTACGGTTGATACTTATCTGATCCCAGGCGAGAAGTAATTCTTCTCAGCAGAAAGGACGGGAACAAAAGTACTATCTTTAGGGACTCTAAAAACACACTGAATGGTCCAGCCAAACATGTGTGGGTTCTTTTGGTAGCGACCCAAGAGAACACTTAAGAATCACCTGCCGTAGACTTAAGTTGCAAAGGTGAAATAGAAAATTGGATAGCTAACCACGAAACAAAGGCTGTGCTTAGCCTTATAATACCTAGCTTTTGGGGGTTGGCACAGAGCCAACCTCCACCTACAATCCGTCCCCTTCTCTACACCTATAGGTTGAGGGGTAGTGACGCATCTACCTAGAGGGGAGTGGGGCAATATTCAAATTCTACCCTACACTTCAATGGGAGCCATGTGGTCAGGTGTCAAAGTTGTATTGCCATAGTAACCTTTGACTTGCAGATGCTGGCCCAGGTCCAAAAGGTAATAAACAGGATGTTTTCTTTGTGATTCCAACCAGATAAGGGTTACTTGTTATCCAGAAGATAATGGTGGAAAGTTGTTGTTTCTAAGAGTCCATGTGGCTGAGCATAATGGAGAATGTCTTCTTTGTCCTTAGGCATGATGGGAAGGTCTGGGTGTGAGTGCGTGTCTCCTTTAGCATAGGCAAAGCAGATCCAGCACTTGGCATAGCCGAAGCCAAAGCAAGCAAGCTACAGAGCACACAGCATTTCCCCAATCCCATACACACAAATGCAGAGACATTACAGACATGCAAGCATCAGCATAACACAAATAATACATTTTAAGCACACTTGCCAACAATCTGTAATTTCAGGATTGCTTTAGGCCCCATCTGGAGAGGTTAACAGCTCATATCATTGGCAGCCAAAGTCACATCTAGATTTTGCTTCCTCAGAATATAGAAAGAATGTGGGGCTTCCAACTCCAGATTGGGAAATTCCTGAAGATTTGTGGGTGGAGCCTGGGGAGGGCAGGGCCAGGGGAAGGGAAGGGACCTCAGATTGCAGTCACACGGGCCAAAGAAAATGGGGGTGGTGCTGGAGTGAGGCTATTTCCTCTAGAGGAATTTGACCCACAGTTGCATGATTACACCTCCCTTTGATGCTGCAGGCGCAGTCTGTCAGTGTGAGATCAGGCGCAACTGCAGGTGAGTAATTTTTTGGTGCTGTTTTCCCCCCATGCGTTTAATTGAGGGGTCAATGAATCGCACCTCCGCACTTAGGGCTCCCTATGGAGTTTGTGATGATGCGCATACTGTGAGGGGGGGGAATGGCATGGAGTCGGGATGGCCTGATTCAGGCCTGTAGCTGACGCTGTTTTTTTTGTGGGGCCCTCCCCCGATTCACAGCTCCCCCTCTCTGCCTTCTGCCCCTTCACACCCTGATCGATCGCCTCATGAATATGAGCCGGCATCTCCCTGTTTGAGCTCATCTGTGATGTGCTGAGTCTCTTTAGGACCAAGCAGTAACCGGTGGTTGATGGAGTCACACACACATTGTTTGGATTGCAGCAGTTTGCTCCTCCTGTTGGATTTTCTGCCAGGCTTCGGGAAAGAACGTCAGCTCAGGGAAGGAGTGAGGGAGAAAGCTTGATTCCCCGCTCTTCTTTTTTTTTTAAAAAAAAAAACAAAACATGGCAGCTTTGCTAAACCTCTGAGGAGCCTTAGTGTCTATTAACACTGGGATTCTGGCTCGTCTGAGAGGAAGGCTTTAGTGGGGGCTGTGTGGGTGCGTGCCAAGCAGACGCCCCTTGCCTTTGATTTAATTAGCTGGTGGGGCCCCCCAAGGCCCCCTCACCAAAAAACCCCTAGCTACGGGGCTGGCCTGATCAGACCATCCCAATGCCGTGAGAGAGTGCTGGGGCAATCAGGCAGGGGAAAGTCCACCCGTGGTCTGCTGCAACCTGTTTACTACTGGATTTCCCCAGTGCCTTTTAACTCCACTTCTGCAGCAGAGCACAACAGGTTGCAGATGACTGCGGGGTGCTTCCCAGATGTTGCTGTCTGATTGCGTCCTTTAAATCTGCCTGGCATTCGCACCTATGTTGGGTCTAATTGTGTGTATGATCGCAGCCTCAGTGAGGTAGAACACCAGAGAATCCCTCCTCCAAAGCAGCCATTTACTCCAGAGGAGCTGATCTCTGTAGTCTGGAGATCATTTGTAATTCTAGGTGATCTCCAGGCCTCACCTGGAGGTTGGCAGCCCAAAATGAATTTAGTAGAGGAAATAAATTTGTCCAGTGATTGTTTTATTTTTTTTTCTTTGCTTTTTCCTTCAATGGCAAAACCCAGCAGGTATGGTTAGGAGTGCCAGTGTAACCCCCAAAAACAAGTTAGTTTAGCCCAGGGCGGTGGTGTGTGTGTGTATGTGTGTTTGTGTGTGCCAGTGTATGGCGTTTAGCAGCAAAGGAAGAGGCTGGTTTCTGAGAAGCTTGATAGGATTTTCTGGGGTCTTATCGTCTTGTACAATGGCTTTATCTTTCAAGCTGCAGATTGTGGTCTGGTTACTGTGCTGTCCAGTTTGTTGGAACTGAATCCTTTTGAAAGAGAAGTGGATGAGAAGAATTCTGCACCTTGGTGGACTTGAGAAGTGGGACTAAACTCACCACAAAGTTTTGCAAGCAAGAACCAGTTCTTTAATTGCAGTTTCCTGTTCACTGTTACAAGAATGTGTTAGCTACATCAGCTTTCTGTGGAAAGACTGAGTTAAAGAAAACTGGATTTAATTTGCCTTACAAGTTCTGTTCCTAAATTCGCTACACAGACAGAAGTCATAACCGGCATAAGGCTTAACACTAGAGAGGAACAAGTGTACCCCCGGCAAGCTATCTGCCTCAAAAAGGGGTTTTGTTTGAACGTTGCTAAGTGAAGCTGTCAATTGATCAGAAGAAAACAGGTCTGGCCAGGTTGCTTTGCTCTAGGGGCAATTGCTGGAAAAGACAAGAACAGAGCTGTACCAGGTAGTTCTGGTTATCCCTAGCAATTCCCCCCTGGGTTTTAAAAAGCAGTAAAAACCACAGAAAAATGCTGGACCTTATCTACTGACATGATGCTGGGAGCCACATTGGGCCTATGCTGGGCCTTACCCACTGGCTTGACTCCTGGGCCAAAGAAAGCCTTACTGTCAAGGGGGAGGGGGAACAGTGTTCAGTTCTGAAGAGAGACATGCGAGGGTTTAGGCTTGCACGGGAACCCTTCCTTCCATCAGAGACTAGCTATATTTGCTTAAGACTGTAGGGACAGGTCTCTGCCCATAATTTTTCTTTATTATACAATATGACTTCTAGGCTTGCCAACCCCCCCGGGGGGGGGGGAACCACGCCCCAGAGGCCCGTTCCCCACTGCCGGTGATTCGGGCCCCAGGGGGACCCCCACCCCGACATGCACATCACTAGGAAGTGACGCGACCACGCCGGGCACGCTGGGGCGGGGCCACGGTCATCCAAGGAAAAACTCTATGGTTTTCCCTCAGGTGGTTGTGGCCCCGCCCCCAGCGTGCCCGGCGTGGTCGCGTCACTTCCGAGTGACGAGGATGCGGCGCGCGCTCCAGCCACCAGCCGGGAGTTCCCCGCTGCGGCGAAGATCGCACTTGGCAACCCTACTTCCCATGTGTTTTTAAAAGGGTATGGTGAAAGATGGGAGGGAGTGTTACTAAATGGGCATAAGGGGGTAAGCTTTCAAACATCACCCTCCCTCCTTCTTATCATCAGGAAATCTTTCCAGCATATACATAGCTTGAAGATAACCACGCATTTTAGAAGTGTTGCTGAAGTCCCTTTAATAGAGGTTTAATGGGATATTATTTACCTCTGAAACACAAAAAGCTTCACCTGACCATCTACGCATGTTACACCTCTATTAAAAGGATAGGATATTTTTCTCTGGGCCTATTGGGAACTCTGGGGGGGGGGGCAATTGGCCTGGGAGGAAGCGGGTCATCTGAGATCAATTCTTCTTCTCCCAGTAGTTCTTGGATCTGCAGAGTGGCAGTGCCCCCTCCTCCCAGCAGCTTAAAGGGTTTTTAAAGGTGGGAATTTGGGCTCAGTAGGTCTGAGCTGAGAGCTTCCCTTCAGCTTAATATCCCAGGCCCAGATGGCTACTGCCATTACTTGGCAGCCTGCATGTGCAGGCTTGGGGTGTGTGTGTGTGATTATGGTAGGAGGTCCTTTTAATACCCAAAAATTTCCCTACCACCTTCTGTATAAGCAGTAGATGTTTGCTCTTACCTTGCTGTCTTTCTCCTTCCCATTTGGACTCTCAGCCAATCCCCAGGTTTTGCAATGACATTTTAATTTTTTTACTATGGAAGAAATCTGCAAACATCAGAGGAAATCCCATGTGGCTATCCCACTGTCTCTAGATGTATCTTTTACCAACCTGTCTTGGTGCATATTGTCTAGCTGATAATACAGCTGTTTCCTGCTTCTGTGTATGAGCTGTTTATACAGGGAGTGTTAGAAAAGGCAATGTTTTGTTCACAATAACAGTCATGTTCTGGGATCTGATACACGTGAGCTCTGTGTGCATTCCATTGCAGCCTTGATTATCTTGTCATTGCTTTTCCTCTTCTGTCAAAAGAAAAACCCTTTCTGCCACTTTAACCATAGAAGAAGAAGAAGAGATTGGATTTATACCCCGCCCTTCACTACCCAAAGGAATCTCAGAGCGGCTTACAATTCCTTTCTCTTCCTCTCCCCACAACAGACACCCTGTGAAGTAGGTGGGGCTGAGAGAGAACTGTCCATGAGAGAACAGCTCTGAAAGAACTTGTAACTGACCCAAGGTTACACCAGCAGCTGCATGTGGAGGAGTGGGGAATCAAACCCAGTTCTCCCAGATTAGAGTCTGCACTCCTAACCACTACACCAAACTGGTTAAATATACAAGGTTCCTTCCACAAGTAGCAATTTTTAAATAACAAGCAATAATTCACCAGCAGGAGTTGGCAGGAGTTGGGGTAGCTGCCTCACTGAGATATTGGAAGCTGCAGCTGGGAATCATGGTTCTTTACTGCTGTGAGTGGACACCAGCTGGTGTGGACAGTTTAGATGGGGAGGGGGACCAGCTTCAGAAAGAAGCATTCCCATCTAGAGAGGTGAGGGCCCAAGGGGGGGGCAGAAAAGGGGGGAGGGTTTTTCCCAAAGCTATTTTCAGTTTTTCTGAATGGAAGATTTTGGGAAGCACTGTGGGGGGGAGGAGGAAACTGCAATGAAATATTTTCTCATCTAGAGTGAGAAAAGCCTTGTTTTATGAAGCAATTAACTCATTCAAAATATTCTGCATGAAAATGTCTGAGGACTTCCTCAATTTTTCTAATGGAAAAAATGGGAAATTTGGGGAAGTAATTGGGGGGAAAGTCACCTACTATAGACGTATTCAATATTTTCAAGATTATTATTTTTTGTTTAAATGTAGTATTTTGGCAATAACTAATGTGTTCTAACTAATATCCAACTACCATGTCAGATTACACAGGGAAGCCATTGAAATTCATAAACATAAACACAATTTCAACAGGAAAGAAGAGAGTTTAAAAATAACCAGGGCATGGTTTCCTGTCCTGAAAAACACAAAAAGCTCTACATCTAGCAATAGCACTACATATTTGAAAGAACTCAAATGTGAACTTGTGGATCTCCTTACAAAAATATGTAATCTTTCCTTAAAATCTGCCTCCATTCCTGAGGACTGGAAGGTAGCTAATGCACTCCCATCTTTAAAAAGGGTTCCAGAGGAGATCCGGGATATTACAGGCCAGTCAGTCTGACCTCAATACCGGGTAAATTGGTGGAAACCATTATTAAGGAAAGAATTAGTAGGCACGTAGATGAACAAAGCCTATTGAGGCAGACTCAGCATGGGGCCTGTAAGGGAAGATCTTGTCTCACTAACCTGTTAGTGTTCTCTGAGGGGGTGAACAAACATGTGGACAAGGGGGATTCAATAGATATTGTTTACCTTGACTTCCAGAAAGCTTTTGATAAAGTTCCTCATCAAAGGCTCCTAAGTAAGCTCAAAAATCATGGCTAATTAATAGAAAACAGAGTGAGTCTAAATGGGCAATTTTCTCAGTGGAGGGTGGTAAGCAGTGGGGTACCGCAGGGATCAGTACTTGGTCCACTGCTTTTTAACTTTTTCATTAATGAATTGGAGTTGGGAGTAAGCAGTGAAGTGGCTAAATTTGTAGATGATACGAAGTTGTTCATGGTGGTGAAAACCAGTGAGGATTGTGAGGCACTCCAAAAGGATCTGTCAAGGATGGGCGAGTGGGCGTCAACATGGCAAATGGGGTTCAATGTGGCCAAGTGCAAGGTGATGCACATTGGAGCCAAAACTCCTAAATATAAATACACGTTGATGGGGTCTGAACTGGCAGAGACTGATCAAGAGAGAGATCTTGGAGTTATAGTAGATAACTCACTGAAAATGTTGAGACAGTGTGTGACTGCAATAAAGACTTGTTGTCCGAACTTAAGACTTGTTAGCCGTGGGCTGTTGGAGCTGTGCTGGATAAGATTGATATCACTACTGAATGTAATAAGACAACCTGAGAACTGAATTTGGTTGATAAAGAGTTCTTCGAAACGAGCAACCACTCGAGATGTTCGTACTTCTGGTTGATGTCATCTTCTGTTTATGACGTTCTGAAAAACAAAGACATTAAACATCACAAAACGTCATCGTTATCAAGTTTACTATTGTCTATTCATTTTTGTATGTGAACTTGGAGCAATTTTCTATTTGTTCATGTATGTCCTTTGAATTGCTGGTCCCTTTATTACTTACCGTATGTCTCAATACAGCTTGCACAGGTATGGCTACTGCTAGCAGCCATGGTGCCAATCAGGTCTCCCTCTGTCATTGCTTGCTCACTCAAGGCTCTGGTGTTTGGGGGGGGGGGCAGGGGCATGTAGATCTGGAGGGAATGGAATCCATCAGCTGCATTCTTGTTGAGCCCTCCCTTAACCCTGAAACTGGCCCTGGCTGTGTGTATGTAAGAAGCAGCTTCTAAATCTTGCCTCCACATCAGATCCTGAAAGGTGCTATAGCGCCTCCTGTGGGTCTGCCCGGTAGACAGGTTGTCCCCTCACACCAGTGCTGAGATCCATCTCCGGTTGCCTAGTCCTATGAACTGCTGCTGCTGTAAATCACAAGATCATATTCTTTTGTAAAATGGAGATGAGAACTGGGAAACCTGTTTGCTCAGTTGTGGATGACAAAATGAGTAGATTAATCACAAAGGTCTGCTGTGTATGAGATTATTGTACAGCATACCATACATTTTAAACCCACAATGCAAGAGGAAGAGCTGTTCATGGCTTTTGAGGGTATATTTGGAAAGTGATATTATATGTGTACTTTGTACCGTCTAGGATTTGTTTCTCCTTGCTGTAATTTCCATCTTTTCAACACTATTTTTGTGCTGTTATTCTTGGCACAAAGATTATGCATCTGAGAGAAGAAGAAATCAAATTATGAAAGCAGGTTAAAAAAGGGGGAACTTAGAGCTTCACTCTTTGTGCATTCAGCTAGGCTTTTCTAATGAAGAGTTCTGTGGACTTTCCAACTCACCAAATGACATTCAAGTGATGCAGATGTTGTCATAGGCTGCTGTGCACAGACAGGAATTCCTTACCACTGTTTTTGCTGAAGTGGTTTAAAACAGACTTCTTTAGTTTTTGAAGGAAGCTAAGTCTTAACATATTCTTCACTGGATCTGTTGACCAAGTAGGATTTTTAAGAAATAAGGAATAAAATCATACTTTCCTTAGAGTGTGTTTAAGGTTTTCTCTCTACCTCATACTGCTACTTAATTTACTAGTTTTAAACAGATTACTAAAATATAGAAAAAACTAGACCCCATTTGAACAGCTGTGAAAATCTATCACAGATGCATGAAATTTCACAGCTAAAAGAGTGATAGGTCTGCTATTATCTTCTAATAAAAGAGGTAATGTCTCCATGTGATCTATATTTTGGAGCAAAGGGAGAATTAAAAGATTTCTAAGCTCAGAAAAATGATTGCATTCAAAGGTTACATGATAGAGGGTGTCTACCCTACCTGTATCACAGTTGCATAGAGCATGGGTCATGATCATATGCACAATTAGACCCACCATAGGCACGAATGCCAGGCGGATTTAAAGGGCACAATCAGACACCAACATCTGGGAAGCGCCCCACAGCCATCGGCAAACCCGTTTTGCTCCACTGCAGAAGCGGAGTAAAAAGACACCTGTGAAAATCTGGTAGTAAACAGGTTGTGACAGGCTATGGGTGGACTTTCCCATGTCTGATCGCTCCATCGCGCTCTCGTGCCATCGGGATGGTCTGATCAGGCCATCCTGACTCCGTGCCATTGTTCCTCCCCCCTTCGCAGTATGCACATCATCACAAACTCCATAGGGAGCCCTCAGTGTGGCGATGCGATTCATCGATCCCTCATTGAAGCGTGTCAGAAACAAATGGCAACCCCCCCCCCCGACTCACCTGTGGTTGCGTCTGATTACGCAGTGGCGAGCTGTGCCCGCAGCTTCCAAGGACTGTGTGATCACGCAACTGCGGGTCAAATTCCTCCGGAGGAAATAGACTCACTTTCCCCCCACTTTATCTTGTGAGTGTGACCGTGACCATGGTATCTTAAGATACCTCCTTTGCAAAACTCTATATGGTAGAGCATTAAGATGCACCAACATAAAGACATGCCTATTGCAAGGAACAGTCAGATATGAGCAGTAATCAGGGAGCTCTCCAGGTGGAAGAATACCAACAAATTGAGTAGAAAAAACACATTGTGCCCTACAGATTGTACTGTCATAGTTATACTTAAACAGACGTTTCTTGATCATTTTTATGGCTTCCTGTCTGGTAACTGAATAAAGGAAGTCCAAGGAAAGATTGAGGAAATGTAGTCATTGCTCGACACATTTATCCGAAATGGATGTTGGAGTATAAAATTATAACTTTCAGGGGAAAAGTCTTCAACCAAGCCTGAGCTTCAAGAGATGGTTGTCCCAATTTAGCTCAGAGGGCTACCCCCGCTACACAATTTGGAATTTCACAGATGGAATGTAGGAATTTAAGAAGAATTGAATTTGAAAACTCCCCTATTTTGTTGATCCAGATACCAGCCTCAAATAAACTTTGCACAGCCACCTTGGAATTAAACAGTTTGATGGCAGCTGGGATATACTGAGCCCCAGATGAATTAAAAAAAATATGTAAGATTTTATGCCGCTGGCGCCAATCTTTCACCATGAGCAGCTTCAACTGACCAAGATAATTTTCAGTCAAACCTAGGGTTGCCATCCCCCCAGTGGGGCCAGGGGATTCCCCCAATTTTGGGGGCCCCAATCCGCTGCTGGCCAGCTGACCAGTGGGGAAAGCCCCACCCCAAACAGCAGCAGCCCATGGGGACACTGCCAATGCATAGAGTTTTTGCCCCAAATGCTAGAATGTCACTTCACAATGGCCCTAGTGTAATGACATCATACCAGTCAGGAGCCCCCCGATGCAGGAAAGGTGAGACCTGGCAACCCTAGTCAAACCAGAGATTAAATAGGGGACCTCCTCAATATGATTACCATGAATTTTCCACTTGTGGTGTAGATGGGATTTCCCCCCAAAAGCAACCATCTTGGATTTTTTATAGTTAACTATCAGGCATTCTTCCAGACAGAGATTATTTATTTATTAATTATTTATTTAATTTATACCCCGCCCTCCTTGTGAAGGCAGGCTCTATCAGAGAGGACATTCCTGATGTTGTTCTTGATAGGAGAACTGCATCATCAGCAAAAGTAGGATAGAAACTTTAATGTTAGCAATGGATGGAGAATAGCAGTGCTGGGCAGAGACAGCAGAAAGCATTTGGTCGATATACAAATTAAACAATAAAGGGGCCAGCACGTACCCCTGACGCACTCCCTGCTGTAGGGAAATTATGTTGGAAAGTTGTCTGTTTAACCCATAGTGGATTTGTGCAGTGGGATTAGAATATAGAGTCTCAACCAAAGCCAACAGTCTCTTGTCAATAGATGTCAGTTTTAGCTAGTGCCATCATCTGACATGGAGTACGGTATCAAAAGCCACATTCAGATCCATGAAGGCAGCAGCAAGGATCCCCTGACTCTTGGTTGTATATTTATTGATTCAGAAGTATAATGTCATCTGTATCAGCCCCCCTGCCTAAATCCAGCCTGTTCTCCTCCCCAGGATTTTATTCGTCTCCAGCCAGTCCACGTGTCGGTTATAAAGGGACAGAGCGTAAAGCTTCCCAGCCACTGATAAAAGGCTGATTGGCCTGTAGTTGGATGTGTCCACTTTGTCTCCCTTCTTATAAACCAGTAATATGATAGCATGTCTCCATCTCCTGTTGCATTTATCTGAGTGAAACATTTGCCAGTATATCCTTCCACCATGAGATATCGGCTTTGAAGAGTTCTGGGGGAATTACATCTGCACTTGGGGCCCCCTTTCCATTCTTCATTCGAGAAATGAAATTAGCTGCTCTGAGCCTGCCCTAGCGGGGAGGGCGGGATATGAATCTAATAAATGAATAAATTGGTAAACTAATTTCAGCTGGTCAAACAGGGAGGCCACTCTACTAGTTCAGCTAGGTTCCAATAACTGGGATGATCATAGTTACTTAGGGTTCCCAAGTCCGAGTGGCGCTGGAGTTTTCCCTCGGATGACCGTGGCCCCACCCCCAGCGTGCCTGGCGTGGTCGCGTCACTTCCGGGTGATGTGCATGTCGTGTGCTTTGGGGGTGGGGTTTCCCCCGGGGCCCGATCCGCCGCCGCCGGGAACAGGCCTCTGGGGCGGGGGTTTCCCCGCCCCCGTGGGGACTTGGCAAGCCTATAGTTACTACAAGAACTAGGGGCACCAAACTGCACCCTTAGGGGCACCAAACTGCACCCGCCCCATGCCAAAAGTCCCTCCCCCGCCTGGCTGCTTTCAGCTGCTGCATCTCGGCCTGGCCCAGGGAGCCCGTGGCGCGCTCGGGGTGGCGGGGGGGGCTCGGGCACCCCGTGGAGGGGAAGCTGGAGGGGGTGGGCAAGAGAGGAGGGAGTGCAGCACAGCCAGAGAGTCCAGCAGCCGCACCCAAGAGACATGCAGAATCCCCCCCCCCTCTTTGGCCCTGATGCAAGAGCAAAGCCTCCTCCCCATCCAACCCCAGAAAGAACGCCCCCCCCACCATCCTTGCTCAGCCTCCCCAGCAACACAGCTCGCTCACTTCAACCTTTTCCATGCTGCAGATACCACCACCCCTGCAAGGCCGCCCCGTGGAGATTTTTCTTGCGAGCAGCCCCATCCGGCTGCATTAGAAGCCGTAGTCGCTGTCTCGGGCCTGCCTGGCTGAAGTCCGGGCATGGCGCCTCGCAGGGAGGGCGGGAGGAGGAGGAAGCCTTTCAACTTCCTCTGCAGCATGGAAAGGGTTAAAGGAGGGCGGGTGAAGCGGGGGGGAGCCAAAAGTTCTCCGCGGGGGGCGGCTTGGCTCTTGCCTCGCAGCCGGAGGGACCCGGGAGAAACCTCAGAGTTGCACGGCTTTTCAGTCCTGGGAGAGAGAGAGGGAGAAGGGCTGGGCTGCCGTCGCGTGCTTTTTTGAGCACCTCTGAGCAGGAAAAGCAGATCCAAAACGACCTTCGGAAGCAGGAACAGGCAAGGGGCTACTCGGGGGCAACCAGAATCCCCCCCCCACTCAAGGCAAAGGCGGAGCCTCAAAGTGCTGCTACTGCTGCTCACCCCCCCTGCTGACCTCTCCTTTTAAGTCTCCCTTATGTCCAGGCCCTGCCTGGAGGTTGGCAACCCCATAATTGGGGCGCACGGGGGGGGCAGAAGGCAGCCTCGCCTAGTGTACAAAAAAACCTGGAGTCGGCCCTGCCTAGTACATAAAACAGAGTTAACCAGCTTCCAAAATTCACTGAGATTTCTATTATTTCTGGCACCTCTGAGTAGTTTTTGCTAATTAGCGAGGCAAGCTTCTTCTTTGCTTTTTTGTATAGCTTCTCTATAAGCTTTTTTCCAAAAAAAGAAAAGCTTGTAGTCTAATCGAAGAGCTAGCATGTCTGCATTCCGTAAGCGCCTGGTAGTAAAACTTAGCTCTCCAAGGAGCACAACTGAACACCACAGCGCAGCCAACTGGAACCGGTTTTACAAAGCTCTCAAATGAGAACTGTTTCCAGAATCCATGGTTCCACATTCTAGTTCCTGTATCAGGTTATGATACATATGTTATTCCTGAAGTTTGGTGACACAACCAAAAGACTAACAGGAATCAGTGTCTTGAAACCACTAGATTCTGAAACTGCACATTAGGTTTTCAAAATAAAAGATTCAGGAGTTTCAGTCAAATTTCATACTTTTTTTCTCCTGGCAAAGCTGTGTTAGATCACCTTGTTGGCTTTTCAATAATCATTATACCTTTCATTGATCCTAGGGGCAAATTCCACCTCTTGTGTGATGGCCAAGCGGCAATTCTGGCTCCCCCAGGTCTTGTAAAAATCATATGAATTCATGAGGATCCATGCTTTGGAATCATGTGTTTATTTATTTATTTATTTACATTCAGCTTATATCCCGCTCGAACCCCTTCCACAGGGTCTCTGAGCGGCTTACATAGTTTATTATCCCTAACTATGGGCACATACATCATTGGGGTGGGATTGCCTACCAGCACCCAGTGGGGTTCAGTTAGTATTTCCTCAGCTTGTCTCGGCTCGGCTCCCGGCTTCAGCTCGGCCTCTCCATCCACTCTTTCTTCAGACTTCTCGGTGGTCTTCTGGAGTCGACGGGCCATTTGTCACGCCGACTGCTGCGCGGCTCCGGCCCTCAGGCTCCGCCGCACCTGCGCCGCTGGGTCTTTGCGCTTCAGTTTGCGCTGTTGTGGTGCCACGCATCTGTGGATGCGTGATTTTTGTGGTGCCGACTTTTACCTTTTTCCATTATACCCCATTGAAGTCCCTCCCTTCCCTAAACCCCACCCTCCTCAGGCTCCACCCCTAAAATCTCCAGGTATTTCCCAACCCCGACCTACAACCCTACTATGAGGCCTCTTAAACGTGACACAGTTTAGTGCCTCAGCATGTTATTCACTCCTGGCTGTTGTCGTTCAGTCGCACAGTCGAGCGTTCGTTGCATCTAAGACACTGTCTAACCATCTCATCCTTTGCTGTCCCCGTCTTCTTTGACCTTCAATCTGTAAGTGCGAACACGAAGCTGCCATCTGCTGAGTCACACCATTGATCCATCAAGGTCAGTATTGTCCACTCCGACTGGTAGCGGCTCTCCAGGGTCCCAGGCGCAGGTCTTTCTCCTCGCCTGCTTACCGTCTGATCCGCTTAACTTGAGGTAGCAGGGACTGACCCCGGAGGATCTTCTGTATACCAAGGCAATGTTCTACCACTTGGAATGTGGGGTGTTCCAGTGGAACAGTTCCACCCAAAGAAAAATCTTTCATCCCGGAGTGCGCATCAGTTGACCACGCTAGCGTGCACTTGGGACACATCGGATGGTGAAAAACGCAGAGAAATCTAGTTGTGTGTGTATGAAGCTCCCGTTACGTACAGGATTCAGGGATAACACCCGTGAACAACTCAAGATACCGGGCCGAAGAACGCAAAAGTAGGACCGCACAGTGTGTCTGTGCGATTCCTTCCTGCAGTGCCTGCCCCGACTCTCTCAGCAAGCAAGGGCGGAGGGAGGGGGTGCGGCCGCTGCCCACGTGCGGGAAAGGCGCTGGCCTAGTCCGGGCCGGCCGGCTGCTTGACTGCCGAGACTCCTCCTCCTTTCCCCGGGCTCTGCTTTCCCCTCGTCGAGCTTCTCTGCCCGGCCCCCACCGATTCCCCGTAGCCAGTCTAAACTCCGCCCTGGTGCCGCAGCTCTGCGTTGGCTGTCCCTTTAAACGCTCCCTGAGAGCCGCCCCCATTCCCCTCCTCCTCGCCAGGCCCGGCGCGTGAGGCGAGCTGGCGCTGGAGCGCGGGCGGAGCAACCTCAGAACGGCTGTTGCTTCTGGTGGCGGCGGCGGAGAAGAGGAAGGAGGAGTAGCAGCCGCGGCAGAGTTGGAGGAAGCAGAAGAGCAGCAGGAGGGACGGGGCAGGGGGGCGGGCGGGCTGGCTGGCGGGCTTCCTCCTCTTCCTGCTCTCGGCCAGGCGACACCGGACGTCGCCACTTTTGTGCCTGGGGCTCTCTGCGGCCGCGGATGTTGCCCTCGCCGAAGCCTGCTGCGACAAGAGGAGTCGGCTCCCCTCCCCCGCCGTTCTCAGCGCCAGACAGCCAAGGGCACGCGGGCCTTGCAGCAGCCCAGCCTCCCAGTGCCTTGGAGTGAGCCTTGGGGGAAGAGAGGGGAGCCGCCCGCCGTGCCTGGTCCTGGACCCGTTCGAGAGGCTGCCGGGTGAGTAGCGTGGCTGGGGAGAAGGAGGGGGGCGAGCGAAGGGTGTCTGGCTGGGTTGCGATGGCTGGCGCGGAGAGGGTGGCAGGCGGGGGGCACTTCTCTCCTCCGCCCCCGGTTAGCTCTTTCTTTGTTAGCTAAGAGGACTGGAGAGGGAGGTGACTGCGGGGTGAGGTACCCTAGCAGGGGCCTGTCAACGTCGCTCGGCTTTTCTCTTTCGAAACACGCACACCTGTGCTCGGGTGTATCTCGGGTAAGTGAGGCTCCTCAGAGAAGACCCAAGAGAGGGTGAAAGAGAAGAGCGGCTTGGGGAGAAGGGGCGAAATGGTTGAGTTGTATGCGTATTGGGGTGTGTGTGTGGGGGTGTTATGTGGATGGGACTCCAAGTAGGCATTCAAGAAGTCTAAGGAAATCCCCCTTGCTTGGGAAATTTGAAAACTTGTCTGGACAAAGCTGCCGCCGCCTAAGCCAGATTCGAGCACTTCCTGGAGGATGGGCCACTCAGATCATAGTGTCTCCAATGCGGGCTTATGTGGGACAGGACTGTGCTGTGGCTGCACCTGTCTGTGACCATGGCTGAAGAGACCAACTGGACGGGGTGACTTAAGACAACACTTGTTTATGCCACGTGAAGTCCACCCGCTCAGGGGAGCTGAGTGGGTGATGGAAAGACTTGGTTAAATTCTGCTGATGTGCTGTTCCTTTGTGTCTCAGTCTGTAGCCTGCTTGGGTAGTGTTTTAGAAATGCTGGATTTTCTTGGGACTGCAGTTCCTTTCTTTTTCTAGGGGAATCTGTGGTTAATCAATTGTAGCAAAATAAAATAGAAACTTAGAGGCACTTTAAAGAGTAACAAAAGGTTTGTTGAAATCCTTAGTCATTAGAACCATAATCTCCTTTGTGTTGTTGTTGTTCAGTCGCACAGTCGAGTCCGACTCTTCGAGACCCCATAGACCAGATCCCGCCAGGCCCTCCTGTCTTCCGCTGTCCTCTGAAGTTTGCTCAATTTCATGTTCGAATCTCCTTTGTAAACTGGGACAAAAAAAATAGGGTTTCAAAGATGAAGTACTAAATTTAGTTTGTATGCGTGTCTTGGTTTGAAAGTGGCCTGTAAGAAAAAGAAGAGAGGGGGATGACTGAAAGGAGTAAAAGTTTATTATCTGGTTCAGAGCAAGGGAGTGTCCTTGCCACTTCTATGTAATATTCTCCTTTACTGCAAAACTTTAGCTTAGAGTTGTGGTGTGCTGATCCTGTTTAATCCCACTAACAGCTTGACTGTGTACTATAATCAACTTAATTTGTAAAGTAGAAAAAGTTGCCACAGCCTCCTATTAAGGAAGCTCCTTTCATCTGCATTGACAATTTCTCTTTGGGAATGTATATGTAAGAACAATAAAGAATCTTTGATACCATTCTTTTGAATATTTTGTTGGTTTGGTAAATAGTAGCATGCCTTATGATGCTGTCTTGCATATTAGTAACATGATGCTGTAGTCACAAAGTATTGAGAATCTTTCCTGTTCAACTTCTTGAACAACTAAGCTTGATTGATATGGGTTTCATTATTACAGATTCTTGCTGTACGCTAATAATTTCATAGTTCATAATCTCAGGTTCTTGGTACTGGAGTATGAATGTCCACATTAGGCCTCTGTTTTCATTAATATGTGTGTGTGTATATATGTATATTTTTAAAATCTGCTATTATTCAAATATAGAATGTCAATCTAAGTCTGGCTAATTAGCTTCGTTAAATAAAAATACTGGCTTTGAGCAATGACATGCTGAGAGAACGCACATGTATCTCTCAGAAAGAGGGACTTGAAATTAAGCAAACAAATAAGGTCGAAAGGAAATATGTACGGAGGTATGTATGTACCTGTGAAATACAAAACAGTGACATGAGCAGCATACTTTTTAAAATGCCTTAGCCTTGAAGTCCATAGAAATGTGAATTTATTTGCAGGTTAGGAATGATGCAAGACAAATCTGAGGGCTACGACAAAGCTGCATAGTGTATATTCAGTCTTCTGTAGTTGCTGTAGTTTTTGTGCCAAAGTAAAATATTTCAGTTAATTTATATGTAAAATTCAAGCGATGCTAGCAATTAAAAAGATTAAAATCCTTCTTTCCCTCATGAACTGAACAGGATTTTGTAAACTGATGCCATGGGTTGGCAACATTGAGGCCTAGAGACATTTTTGGGCAGTGTGGTAGCTTCTGTTCCTCTTTTTACAGTTTCTGCTTTCACATACACATTGCTACTTCTCCTGATTGCTGACTGGTTACAAACAAGGGCAGTATTTCTTTTGAAAAGCCCAGTGACCAGAAAAGGTGTGTGTGTGGGAACAACTCATTGATACATGTATGAACACACACACACACATTAAAATCATGAGTAGCATTTTTGTTTAGATTACTTTTATACCGCCTTTCCAAGAACAACATGTTTAAGGCAGCTCAAAAGATAAAGTACAGTTATAAAAGGAGTCAGTAACAAAAAACCTGAAACCTAGGGGGGGTTTGTGGCTCTTCCACTCTTCCCCTTGCTTAGATGGCAAGAGAGATAACACTTTGCAATCCTGAGTTGGTTTGTGTACCTTGCCATATCATTTTGGTATCATTAGGAACCTGGATCATGTGGAAGTATAGCTCATATAAAGCTAGTTTTTTCACATGCTGGGGCTGCCATGTTTTCTGGAAAGCACAGTGCTGTGGTGGGAAAAGGCTACATCATGGGCTCTTGCTGTGCAGTGTAGGTCATTTCACTAGAACCACATCATCCTGACTCTCTTCAAAGGTGTCTGCAGTCCTATGATGGGGCTCAGGTATAAATCTGCACTGAATTGGGCTGTGTAGACATATTACAATTGAGCTCAGGTGGGGAAGGGAATAATGTCTGGCGAAACAATGTCTAGAATTGGGTTGGAAGTATAAAAACCCTGCCTTTTTACTATATAGATAGAGCAATCTTTGTTGTTTGGCTCCTACTAACAAAGTGTGTCTACTAACAAAGTAGAACAAAGTTAGAGTCCAATGGCACCTTTAAGACAAACAAAGTTTTATTCAAGGTGTGAGCTTTCGTGCATGCAGATGGAAGCTCACACCTTGAATAAAACTTTGCTGGTCTTAAAGGTGCCATTCAACTTTAACTTTGTTCTATTGCATCAGACCAACATGGCTACCCACCTGGTCTACTAACAAAGTAGTTTTGTTTTTGTTATTCCTTTCATATCTTTCTTTCCCCACCTCTGTTGCCTCTGTCATCCCTTGGGAGATCCAGCCATTCAGTCTGATTCCCAGATTGTTGAGGACCACTCTACTTCTTACTTGCCGGTAATAGAGGATCCCTTTAGGTTGTACAGACCCACAAAGCTGTCTGCAGACATCTTAAATACATGGCTAAGAAGAAGAAGAGATTGGATTTATACCCCGCCCTTCACTACCCAAAGGTGTCTCAGAGCGGCTTACAAATTCCTTTCCCTCCCCCTCCCCACAACAGACACCCTGTGAGGTAGGTGGGGCTGAGAGAGCTCTGACAGAAACTGCTCTTTTTCAAGGACAGCTCTTTATCAGAACTACGGCTTGCCCAAGGTCACCCAGCCAGGTGCAAGTGGAGGAGTGGGGAATCAAACCCGGTGCTCCCACATTAGAGTCCGCGCACTTAACCACTACACCAAAGTACGTGTGGTGGGGTATTAATGGGGTAATTTTATTTTTACTCTAAAAGTTGATATCCTCTTCTAGGGAGGGGGGATTATTATATATTTATTTACATTATTTATAGTCCACCTTTATCACTGGAACTCAAGGTGGATTACACAGAGTGAGTTATTGTTCACTGCAGTTGTGACAACTTGTTGAAATTCTCAATCACAAGATTTTAGGGTCTGTGTACTAGTTGAATTCGGGGAGCCCTTTCTTGGCTGAGGAACTCTGCAATGCTGTGCAGAGTTACTACAGTCTAAGCCCACTGAAATCACTGGTTTAGATGGAAGTGACTCTACACGGGATTACACTGTAACATAGTTAATCAGTTAAATCAGGGAAAACTAATGTACTTGATTATGCTTAATTACCTTTTCTAATGATAATATGAGCCTTCTGCTAATGTGGCCTCCACCTGTGGTGTCAGTGACTGCTGACCCCAACATTTCTGGCTTAGATCTAGAGTAAGGCCAGTTGGAATCTGATAAAGGCCTGCATAGAAATGCCTAGAGCATTTCTCTCTGATCCTCATGGAAGAGAGGCTTGATAGGGTCAGCAAATGATCTCACTAGAGGGCTGGGGGCGAGGCCCAGGAAGATAGATCACCTTCTTTACAGTACTGCTATAACTCTGCCTAGCAATTGCTCTCTGTATCCCTTCTGTTAGAATAAAAAGTGTTAGGGTTGGATACTCTAACGCCTTTCAGCTAAGTTGGATCCTTTGACTGGACTGTTCAGTCTTCCTCCAGATACACAGATAACCTCTAGTGAGTGATTTTTTTTTCCTTAAGGGAGAAATGTGTTGGAGAAAGACCCTATGGAAGGGAGTCATAAGATCCAAACCTTGGTCTTTAAGGCGTCTGTATCAACTGCACACTAATACATCTGTCCACGTTGAATTAAAAAAACTTATGTGGATTATGTATAGCTGAATGTTGGTTTCAGTTTTAAGGCAGAAGATCAAGAAATAAATTGTCAACTTCAGTGCTAATACAAATATAGAGAATCTGTATTTTAATTCATTATCAACCAGAGATTTGTTTTCTGATACTGAGCAGTTAACTCTCAAATTGACTTCCTACTATGTGGAAATAATAATCTGGGTTTATAAAATTATGCAAGGAGTGGAGAGAATTGACAAAAGAGAGATGTTTCTATCTCTCCCAAAACTCGAGGGCATCCAATGAAGCTGATGGGCAGGAGGTTCTGGATGGACAAAAGAAAATACTTCTTTACACATTGCTGCCAGAGGATGTAGTGATGGCCACAGTAATAAACATCTTTTAAAAAGGGATTAGATAGATTCATGGAGGAGAAGTCTATCAGTGGCTACTAGCCATGGTGACAGAGGGGAACCTCCACATGGAGAGGCACTAATCCTCTGAATCCCAGAGCCAGGATACAACATCAGGGGAAGACCTTGGCCTCTATGCCCTGTTGTTGGCCATTCAGAGGAACTGGTTGGCCACTGTGTGAGACAGGATGCTGGACTAGATGGACCATTGGTCTGATCCAACAGGGCTCTTCTTATGTTCTTATCTAAATGAGTTGTGAGGATGAGCACAGACTTGGCAGAATCCTTAGCTCTGTTCATTTGCAATATTGCTAGTAATATGAAATTTAAAATGCCTGCCCACATTTTTATATTCTTTTTTACTCTTTTCTACTCCAGTAAGTAGTAAAAACTGTACTATATTGTACAATAAAAGTCAAGCGTAAACTTTACCAGCAGTCAAGGGCTTCAACTTTGAGGCAATTACATAAAACGATGTAGGCTATGGGCCCAGGCCTCAATATCCGTGCAGCATTCTGCAATTTTTGTCATCTAAAACTTGTTCATTCCTTCCTGAATTAAATTGACATGGATGCACTACAGTTGCTCCAGTAGTTATCTCGAAAGTTATGAAATATTTTCAAAATGTCTTATTAAAAAGTTGGGGGAAACAGGTGTCTACCGTTCCTCTTTCCTCAGACCACCCTGCACCTGAATTAAAGGTGTTGAAATTCTCAATCACAAGATTTTAGGGTCTGTGTACTAGTTGAATTCGGGGAGCCCTTTCTTGGCTGAGGAACTCTGCAATGCTGAAATCATTTTCAAAGGTGTTGGCATTGGCAATCTGAGAGTAAGCTTTTCTTTACTGCACGGAATAACTGAAGGGGTTGTAGCACACAATGTATCAGTTACTGCTAACTGACCAGTTCTTAGTTAGGTCTGTGTACTTAGTTATTTGAATTCTCTTTGAACTTGCACTACATCTTTGGCCAGTGCCAGCTGGCCAATTAATATTACATTGCTGGTACACAAACTATGGAAGGTGAAGGCTTTGTTGTAACTGGCCTGCCCCAAAGGAGCAAGGATTGACATGTCAAAGAGTGTCATGGTGTGGTCACTTTGACATCTAGCATTCATGTACCGTTCATTAATGGTTCTGGGAAGAGTTCTAAGACAGAAAATTAGGGTTGGTTAGTCTATATTTTTCGCTGCCATGAAGCTGATTTTATTCAAACAGAAAGAAAGGCATAGTGTTGGAAGCTGAGCTGATTTAATTTGTAGTAGTCTGAATCTCAATCAGAGAAAGAGGACTCTGTGAGAGGAAAGATATAATGAACTCCTTCACTGAGACAATTTGAATAAATATTTCATTTTCATTCATATATGAAAGGAAATACTTCCTCCCCCTCTCTCTTTTCCTCATAACTTAGGCTGACTGTGTAACTGGCCCGAAGTCACATAGTTTGCTTTGTGGCTAATGGGGATTTGAACTCTGGTCTCCCCAATCTTAGACCAACCCTCTAACAATTATATTACTCACATAGTAGATACTCAGTATGAATCTCCAAATGCATCTCTGAATCCACAGTACATCCACAGTAAATACTGGCTTGAAATTATAGGAACATTTGTTTGGTTGAGGTAGGGTCCAGGAGAGCAGAATCGACTCACTTTCTGTATTTGGTGAACCAAACTGGCTTTATTCCCCTTCCCCCTGGCACCATGCGCAGATGCACAGGAACAAAAAAAGGGGCTATTCCCTTATCTTCTGTTCCTCTATCTCTGAGGCTGCAAGTTTCAGGATACCAAAATCACCTTCACTTGTAGCATTTAAGCCACAGACCTCTTCCCCCTCTCCCCTGCTCCTCAACACGCATGGTTAAAGACAGAAATATTCCGGTGTCCTGCATTTCTTCTTCTCCAAAGTTGCAAGTCCTTGGACACCAAAACTACCTTAACTTCTAGTACATTGTGTGTTTCAGTGATCCACAGGTTGAAAGTGGGGGCTTTAGGCAGAGTTTCCAAGGATCCCAAGGAAAAAATAAGGCAAGGCAGTGGAGGGGTGCTCCTGTGTAGCAAGTAAATGTCCCAAAGTCTCAAAGAAAGAGTTGGCAGCCTCTGTGCAAGTGCAGAGGGTGAGACTGCATAGTTTAAGCGGCTTCATGATGTTATCTGAGTTACTCTGTAAGATTTCTGCAGTACTAAGAATAGCTACTGAAGGTTTAGTTCTTCAGAAAGTGAAGTTGTATTGGCAATTGGAAACTAGATGATGGTGGTTACAGCATGAAGGAGTGAATACAGGAAACTGTTAGCATTCTTATTTTGTGGTGAAGTTTATAAACAGGATATTTTATAATACATAAATGAAAGGCTTGGGACCAGTGACCCTAAAAATAGCAAATAGGTAGGACATTACATCATCGACATTAATATCACCTTGTCTATACTGATCATTGCAAAACTGAAAGGGTGAGGAGAGAAGAAGGTTATAAAAGGAGATGCAGATATTGAACTCTTTCTTTGCAGCAGAAGGGGTCACTTTGCCTTACACCCTTGAAAAGCTGCCCTTGAGAAATAAGCCTTCTTGCTTGAAACCCATCCACTCCACTTGCCAATAAATCCTCTTCATGTGCCTGCCGTGGAATATGGCAGTATTCTTGGCAACTACTACATGAGCTTTCTTTTATAGTATGGAAAGATCATACTTTCTTTGCCAGTGGGATACAAGGGAATTTTTTATAAATATCTGAGTATGAGAATGCATATTGCTTGCCTGTGTTTCTCGTATGGTTAATGGATTGAACACAGTTATCAGATTTTAAGATAAGGTTTTTTTAAAAAAAGTTGGAGTCTTCATTTATTTTAATTTTATTTATTTATTTATTTAGGCATTTGTACCCCGCCCTCCCTGCTGTTGCAAATCCTAAAAATATTTAAGCTAACATAAGGGTTTTTTAAAAAAATCTTAACTTGGCTTGGACATCAAGTTCTGAATGGTATTCTCTAAAATGAGATGATATAAACTATTGGAAAGTGAAATTTCAGTACTTGGATCCTTACTTGGGGCTCAGGTGTTGAAATATGATTAAAAATCACCTGAAACAAAAGTAGTGTCACATGATACAATAAAACATTAAGAGTCTTGAGGGAGGTCTCTTTTTACACAATAATAGTCACTTTATCACTTTATGATGCAAAATCCATGTGTGGGTTGTTGTTTTTTTTGCAAGATTGCATTTATGTTGTGGTGACGTAATTTCCCTCATGTTGGACAGGCTATATTTTGTTCTTTAGGAGGTACATTTGTTTCCTCAGAGTGGTTAGAATGCACATGTGGTTGTGTGATTACCATCTACCTAATAATCAGAGATGTCACTAGCAATAAGTGAAAAAACTCCTGCTGCTTTAACTTATGTCCTTTTAGTGAACTTTAAAAATCCTTGAAGGGCTTCAAGAGAAGTTGGTTTCTAGTTGGGAAAGCAGTGTGGAGAAGTCAAGGTTGTTCCTTGTACTCTTACCATTTCAGAAACTTTCACTCGAAACTTTGGGAAAAAAGTATTTTTTTGCTTGTGGTTCAAATAAAATGCTCCAGTACTTTTCTACACTTCCAAAAGAAACTGCAAGTTACAATATTAAGTGTCCTTCTACCTGCATTACGTGCAAACGGGAGATTGTTTTGTATGCTCCAGATCATGGTTTACGTATGCATAGCACTAAGGACAAAGTCTGTTTTGTTAGAATTGCTTGAAAAGGCTTTATTACTACTTGTTTTGCAGTTTGGCATGCTTGTGTGCCACCACTAAATTGACATTATCATCACATACACATGTCTTTCCCCTAAAATATTGAGGTTTTATAATTGGTAGAATTCATCTGTTTCATTTGAAACTTGTCCAAGGAACTGAGATTGGCAGCTTAACTTCCCAGCAGCTCCTGTTTGGCTAGGAACACCTAGCAAATTTCATGGCTGAATAGAAATTCTGAACATGAGTTCCTGTTGTCCAGCTCTGTACTATAGGTAATGCATTGCACTGTTTATTGAATAAAAATCCTAATGAAACCATAAAGGAATTACTCTGCTTAAAATTGATACCGGAGATTATTGGAGTTAGCCACAAATAGTTATCGACAGAAAACAAACGAACATCAATATCTCAAATTCTGGTGCTTCTTATCTTGCATGCCACAACATGTAACCTTTCAAGAATGTGTGTAGGCAACAGAACAAAGCAAATGCAGGGGTGGAAAATGGTAATTAAAATCAGTAAAAGTCAGTTTTTTCATCTTGGTCAATAATTTGTCAGTTTTTTAAACAATTGGTTAGTAAAGTCAGCATTTCTTTAATTTTTGTGAATGCAGTTTGTGTTTTTCCGGTTTCATTACTGCATTTTTGGGGAAACATGATGACTTCCCAGTGAGAAGACAGATTGTTTTCAGTTTAGTTATGAAGTACTTTAAGGACTTTGTTCCTAAGAGTAAAAGTGATTTGGTGAAATCTTTTTATTTATTTAATTTCCACCCCGCCCTCCTGCTGA
>NW_015167527.1:33917-113037 GCF_001447785.1 Gekko japonicus | reverse complement strand
CTGAAGTGGCTTCCACAAAGTATAGAAACATAATTACCTTCTTAAAACATGAGACAATGAAAGTAGAGGCAATGGATATTGTGGGATTCAACGTGGCACAGCTCATGCTAGAAAGAGTTGAGAAAGCAATGGAAGAAGAGGACAAGGGAAAAAATGCTTGTGGATGCAGTGCAGAAGACTGTTGAGAAATGAAAGAGTTCGTGAATAACTTTATTTATTTATTTATTCAATTTATACCCCGCCCTCCCTGCCAGAGTGGGCTCAGAGTGGCTTACAAAGAGATTTAAACATATAGGTAACAAATTATATACAATCTTAAAACAAATAATAAAACTCTACATTATTATAAAGTGCTAGTAAGTGATCAGGTACTTATCACAATGCTTACAGAAGGCGGAACCAATACTAGTGTAATCAGATGATCTGTACTGGTGGTTGGCTCATCTTGGTCTCTATATTTAGGCAACAGCACAGGCTGTTGGTGGTAAGCCAAGGACCAGGACACTGTCACTTCAGTTATTTGATGTTATTTGGTGTGGCTCCTTAGTCGAAGGCCTGGTGGAAGAGCTCCATCTTGCAGGCCCTGCAGAACTGTAAAAGGTCCCGAGGGCCCTGATTTCTTCTGGGAGCTCATTTCACCAGTATGGGGCCACCACTGAGAAGGCCCTGGTTGTGACCAGGCTGGCATCTTTAGGACCTGGGAGGCCAATTGATTTTGTGACCCTGAGCACAGTGCTCTCTGGGGAACGTGTGGGGAAAGGTATCCCCCCAGGTATGTGGGCCCCTGACCATAAAGGGCTTTAAAGGTAAGTCCAGCACCTTGAAGCAAATTCAGCATGCTATCAGCAGCCAGTGCAGTGCTTTCAGCACAGGCTGGATGTGCTCCCGCATAGGGAAGGCCCATCAAAAGCCTGGCTGCAGCATTTTGCACTAGCTGTAGCTTCTGGATTTGGGTCAAAGGCTGCCCCATGTATATATGTATTTAATTTATACCCCGCCCTCCCTGCGAGCAGGCTCAGGGTGGCTTACATTAGCTGGTATATAGGTACCAATAAAATTCACAGAAAATCATTTAAAACAGTTCAAATACAATTACAATTCAGATGCAAATAAAATCATAAAATCCTAAAGGGCTGGCAGTAATTCATACATTACTTGATGTGGCGTGCAAAAGAATGCATACAAATAGACAATTTCCCCACTCAGTGCTTTTCCTAAATCACACGGTGGCAAAGGCCAAATATCAAAACTAGGGCCAGGATCTAAAGCCACGATTGTTGGTGGTAGTCATGCGGGCGGCTCCTTAGTTGAGCGCTTGGTGGAAGAGCTCCGTCTTGCAGGCCCTGCGGAACTGTAAAAGATCCCACAGGGCCCTGATCTCTTCCGGGAGCTCATCCCACCAGTATAGCGCTGCCACTGAAAAGGCCCTGGCCCTGGTAGTAGCAAGCTTGGCATCCTTGTGACCTGGGAGGGTCAGTCGATTTTGAGACCCCAACTGTAGTGCTCTCTGTAGAGAGCATTACAATAGTCCAATCTCAAGGTGACCATCGTATGGATCTCTGTCGCCAAGTCTTTGCATTCAAGGAAGGGAACCAAGTGCCTAATCAGCCGGAGGTGGTAAAAGGCTGATTTGCTAGTGGCTGCTATCTGGGCCTCCATTGTTAGTGAGGCATCCAGGAGCACTCCTAAGCTCCTAACCTCCGGCGCTGGCACCGATGGTGCCCCATCGAAGGTCGGAAGTAGGATCCCTACCCTTGGGCCGCCGTGGCTCAGGCACAGGACCTCCATCTTTGTGGGATTCAATTTCAGTTGGCTCAGTCTAAGCCAACCAGCCACGGCTTCTAACGCCCGGTCCAGATCTTCCAGTGTAGAGTCAGACTGGCCGCCCAAGAACAGATAGGGCTGGGTGTCATCCACATACTGGTGACATCCCGGCCCCTGCCTTCGGGCAATCTGGGCAAAGGGGTGCATGTAGATGTTAAATAATGTTGGGGACACTTCACAAATCAGTGGGTGCCTTTGGGATAGTTGCTCCCCTAGTGCTGCCCTTTGTCACAGACCCTGAAGGAAGGAAGCCAGCCATTGCAAGGCAGGCCCCTGGACTCCAGTGTCGACAAGGTGGTGGATCAGTAACTGATGGTCAACCGTGTTGAACGCCACCAACAGGTCCAACAGCAACATCACTGCCAATCTGCCCCGTTCCAGATGCTTCCGGAGGTCATCTGTGAGGGCGACCAGTGTTGTCTCCATTCCGTGGCCTGGGCAGAAACCAGACTAGAAAGGATCTAGAATGGAAGTGTCATCCAGAAAGCTCTGCAGTTGAATTGCCATGGCTGTCTCAATTATTTTGCCCAAATAGGGCAGATTGGAGACTGGCCAGTAATTAGCCAATTCGGCCAGATCCAGAGATGGCTTTTTCAAGAGGGGACAAACCACAGCTTCCTTGAGGGCCCTAGGGAACTGTCCTTCCGAGAGGGACTTGTTGATAATCTCCCTTAGGGCATCTCGAAACTCATCACTGCCAGGTTTAATTAGCCATGATGGACATGTGTCAAGGCAGCACGTGGTAGGGCATATAGTTAAGAGCAGTTTGTCAACTTCCTCTAGGATGAGTGGACTGAAATAATCCATAACCTTACTAGGAGCCTCGAGTTCACTTACTGTCTCAGCTGTGGTGGGGAGATCATGGCAGGGCGACAGGACGTTATCTGCAAAGTAGCTCGCAAAGGCCTCACAGCCAGTGTCCAATTCCCTAACATTTGATCTGCCTTGTGGTAGAACAGTCATAGACTGAGTTATTCTAAATAATTGGGTTGGGCATGAGCTCGCAGACGCAATCGTGGCCGCATAATACTCTCAACGGCTTTGACTGCCATCTCATAGGATCTCATAAACGTCTTATAAGATGTTCTTGTGGCTTTGTCTCAGGCGCACTGCGACTGTCTCTCTAGCTGTCTTAGCCTTCACTTCATCAGTCGCAACCCCTGGGTAAACCAAGGAGCTAGCCTAGAGTGAGGGCTCAGAGGGTGTCGGGAAGAGATCTCATTGATGGCTGCCAAGAGTCAGCTGTGCCAGTCCTCCACAAGCTCATCTAATGAGCTGCCAGGGGGCATCGGATCCCACAAGGCCATTTGAAGCCACATAGGGTCAATTTGGCTCCACGGGTGAGCTGAAATCTGCTCGCCGCCCAAACAGGGTCAGGGTGAAATATTCAGATGGGTCTTCAGGGCATGATGGTCCAACCATGGCACTGCTGAGGCAGTGACCCAGTCCACTGTGACCCCTGCCGTGAAGATCAGATCGAGCATGTGTCTGGCCTGGTGAGTGGGAGTCGTTACATATTGGGAGAGTCCCAGCGCCACCACGGATGACACTAGGTCCATCACCTGAGTGGAGGTTGCATTATCCGCATGGCCATTGAAATCATGCAGGACAATTAGTCTAGGGTGTTCCAGTGCCCAGCCTGACACGGCCTCCACCAGGGATGGCAGGCGGCTGGCCGGTTCTTTTTCATCAAAACCCCAAAGATAAAGTAAAAGCAAAGACAAGTCTTATCTTACAGTAATTATGTTTTGTTGTCATCATTATTACTTTATGTTTGGTTTTTAATATGTTTTTGTTGTTTTGCTGTTTTATTTTCTGCAGTATGTGATTATTTCTAAAAGGTAATCTTTTTGCTTTAAATTTTGTACAATAATGAAAACTTTGTCCTCTATTCATAAAAAATTCAATAAAAAGGGTGTGCAATCCTTTTATCTGGGTCACATCTAACTATGGGGCTGGCTATGGGGATGGTAGAGGCCAGGTAATAATAATTTTTAATGAAGTCCTAGTTTTACGGTAGCTTATCAGTAGGCTGACATTAAATTGTTCAGTAATTTGTCAGGTTTTTGACAGTGTTTGGTCAGTTTTTTTGGAATTTTGGTCAGTAAAATCAGTATTTTTGACCCTCTGACTAGTTTTCACCCCTGCAGATGTGACTCTGTCCTTCATAACTAAAATGATCAATTGTTTGGCAGTTCGGATCATAATATCTGTATTTTTAATTTTTTACTTTATTTATATCCCACCTTTCACCCAGTGGGGGACCCAAAGCACCTTACATCTTTCTCCTGTCTTCCATTTCATCCTCACAACAACCCTGTGAGGTAGGTTAGCTGAGAGTATGTGACTCGCCCAAGGGTCACCCAGCAAGCTTCCATGGCACGAGTGGGGATTTGAGCTTGGATTTCCCAGATCTTAGTCCAACACTTTAACCGCTACAGAATATTGGTTATTTGGTGTTGAATAATTATGTTCCATTCAAGATAGTTTTTTTAAAAAGTGGACATAATGGTATGGATTAATACATTCTTCTGCTACATACAGCTTATGCCAGTACCACTAAAAACAACAGGGAGGAAGGAAAGGTACACTGTGTATAGAGCAGTCCCCAAATACCATCCTGTGAGTGACCACTTCAGTGTGACAACATAGAGTTGAGATATTGAGGTGTGAAAATTCCGACATTTATCCCAAAGAAGATATCCTCCTGATTATGCAACATCCTTCTTAGGCACTCTTTTATTTTACTTTGCTTTCTGAAAAAAGAAATCCTGAAATGCAGGCCTCCATGTGCCAATTTAATGGCCCTTTAATACAGAGAAACACTACCTCTTCTTAATCACTTTTCAGCCTAGAGAATGGCATATTTTCTTCTGTTCTGGTTCTGAGAAATGTCACTGGCAGGAAACATTTTAGCTGCAGCCCCTTGACTCAATTTTTGTGACAAAGCAACAGGACCAGGAAGTTAAATCAGACACTGGTACGTAAAACACGCAACAATAAAAGACGGATCCAAATGAATAAAACAAAAAGGGGCAATCACATTTCAAAAGTTTTTTTAAAAATTCTAGACAATATTAAGAGTTTTTCTTAAGCGAACAGTGTGTGAAAACATATTTTGGAGGGCCAGCAAATTAAACCTCCAGATTACAAATACGAGATAATTAATTACACCTAGTTTAAATCCAACATATTGACAACTACTGAAAGCAGATTTGTGCTCACTAGGACCAGGCTTGACAGCAACTACCAAGTGACCTGCTACCACAAAAGCCAGCATGGTTTGGTGGTTACAGTTTCAGATTATGATCTGGGAGACCCAGGTTTGAATTCCTACTCTGCCATGGAAGCTCACTGGATGACTTTGGGCCAGTCACATACTCTCAGCCTAACCTACCTCACGAGGCTGTTGTGCGGATAAAACAGAGGCAAAGAGAATAAAAAAATCTTCTTTGGGTCCCCATTGTGGAGAAAGCCAGGGTATAAGTGAAGTAAATAATACAGCCAAAGATGGGGGGCAAATAAAAGGTCGATGAGTGGGTGAGAAGGAGTAAAGGAAGCAGGGAAAGGTGGCAAGGAGGAGGAAAGAGGAAATAGTATGGTGAGATGCTCCTGCAAGTCTTTGCAGGTTTCCCACTGAGTAAATAGGCTTGGCCTGGCAGGCATCACGTAACTGGGCCCAGCACACCCAGCATCAACACTGGGCCCAACACAGCAACTGGTACTATGTAATTTGACTAGACTCTTCCTGGGGAGAGGCTGCCAGGGGGAAGGAATGAGAGAAAGCAGAATATGAGGGGGGCAAATAAAGGAAGGGAAAGAAGAGATCAGGAAAAGGGGAGAAGTTATAGGGGCTTTTAGGGAAGGCAAAGAGGAAACAGTGGGGAAATGAGATGCCCCTACAAGTCCTTGCTGATTCCTTGTTTGTAATACAAATCACTAAGGTTGGAAATCAAAATGTATAATGTAGAAAAATGTTCTTGTTTTTGGTTTCCTAGTTAGGTACCTAAAAGTGTTGCTCTTTAGTGGCTAGCTAAACATTAAACATAAAGATCATCCTGACATTGAAAAAAGCAAAAGCAGCTATGTGAGAAAAGAGTTTATAGAGTAGAAAAGCATAACCTCTTTGCTGTTTTTCTGTTCCATATCTCAACAAGTAAGACACAGGGAGAGGAAAACAAACCTGACCCAAAAACTGTAATCAAGAACCAAAAGGGTGAGAAGAAAGTCTAATGAAGGGTCAATATTAAAAACCTAGTTAAAACTTATAATATACAAAAATACAGGTATTTATTAGAGAGACAGTTAAAAACATATGTAAGGGCCCAATGAAAGCCTCATAAAAAACTATAGCCTAAACACAAGGGCCAATACACATGACCAGACACGTTTCTGCCCTATTGGGTGAATAATGGACTTACTTTCACCTGTTGAGGCCTCACAAACATCTTTGTCATGTCTGTTTAGATTTTGCTGCTGAAGTAAGTAATATAGCCATTTTTATCATATTGTAAGTTAAAAAATATTTTATCATCCTTATTCAGTATTCTACAGCCTTCCTCTTCCTGGTCCATTATTCACTTATTGGTTATCTTATTGCAATATGTATTTAAATTATGTGTACCTCAATATTGTTTGACCTCTGAAGAAGGCCCCAATAGGGCAGAAACGTGTCAGGTCTCATCCCTGGTGATTCTGAGAATATTACTAATGTAAGGTTTGTGCCTATGATGGAAGCAGAAAGAGTGATGTCATTCATTGGTATTTTCTGGACATGTAATACATTCCACAGTTAATGGTGAAGACGTTAACAGCTTACAGTGTCAGTAGGAAGGCAGAGAATATCAGAATAATTTGTTTACTTCCCTTCTGCTAATACATCTCTTGCCTGTCACCAGGTTCACGTACTCAAAGTTTATCTTGGAGTATGGGTATGACTGCAAGTGATATGAAAGTGCAGGTGACTCTTAGAATTTAAACATGGTCATTAGCATGTGCCAAGACATTCAGATCTTAGTATTACAACAAAATAATTGTGTATAAAGGCATTTGCTTTTGTGTTCCTAAAACAAGACATGGGAGCAAAAATTTTAACAAACCACAGCAGTGAGAGGTTGATGACATGGAATCTTAGCATAACTGGAATATCTCTTTTTTGAGGATATAATAAATGTTGAGAGCAAATTATTGGAGAGGAAAGTGAAACCTGAGCCATAAAATTGTTTTTGCTAAAAATGTGTTTAGATGGTTCAAAATTTAGTATTTGAATTTTCTTCCTCATTACAGAATAAACTGTTCAAGCTTTTCTTCTGCTTAACATTTTTGGGTGAATTTGTGTGTCCTGAAAGGGCTTCCTGTGGTTCTGGCAACAAAGGTAGTTTATGGTGGGAATTCAAGAGCAGTGCTAAAAAGAGCATGCTAGCTCACTTTTATTTTCATCTCAGCTGACACCTGACTAGTTCCCGTTTATTAGCCTGTTGCTAATAATGGAGAAGAGCACGACATTTCTATTGATTAAATAGTAGGCTACATGCTGCAGCCCTTCCCCTCAAGTCATTAACTTCAGGCAGTCATTAAATATCAGGAAACAACCTGTCTTGGCATAGTCCTTGTTTCAAGAACATGCTACTAGGTATAGGGATGAATTATCTCTTCAGTTGTCAACTGATATATAGGTTGCTGGTGCTAGTGAATTAATGTCCCAGAATCCAGGTGTTCAAATGTAAGCTTCTTAGTGTTTCGTTATAATTTGGAGATTTTTCGTATTCTGCTTGGCATTTCTGTATCTGATTATGAGGTGTGCTAAAACAGGTAACGGGTAGCCTGAAAGATGCAGGAGAAAACTTTCTTTTAAAAAGGCAAGGAGGAAGGAGAATGCTGCACGTGTCATTGTGCGATGTGTAACTTGGGTAAATTGTGTGTCTGCTTATTTACGACAGAACATAATTTAAAGGAGCCTTATTGGCAAACTAAGTAAAAGACAATCCATGCAGACTGGTATGTGTTATCTGTGTGATGCTGAAATAAATATTTAAATGATTCATTATTAACTGGCATCTGCTTAAAACTGAGATAGTAAAGACTACTTCTATTCTTTAAGAACACTGGGCGACAGAGTTCAAAATGTAGCCGCTTTGGTATAAATGCCATTCTAATTTTATTTTTTATTTATTTTATTTTATTAGGTTTGTATCCCACTCTCCCCACATAGCAGGCTTAGAGTGGGTTCCATCAAATATAATATACAAAAAAATAAAATATATCAGATAAAATACAATAATCTTCCTATGTTTCTAACTGAGGCCTCAACAGATGAGATCTGTTTCAGATTGGGGTTCTCAGATAGTAACACAGATCTGACCCGCTTAAGGGGAGGCCCAAAAGAGGAGGGGGAGGCCCAACGCCTCAACTAAAAGCCTGGTGGAAGAGCTCTGTCTTGCAGGCTGTGTCGAACTGTAAAAGGTCCTGTAGGGCTCTGATCTCATATGGGAACTCATTCCACCAGGTAGGGGCCAAGGCCAAAAAAGCCCTGGCCCTAGTTGAGGCAAGACAGTCATCCATGGGGCCGGGGGCCACCAGGAGATGCTGATTAGCGATTGTAAAGCCCTTCAGGGCTCATAGGGAGAGAGGTGGTCTTGCAGATATGCAAGACCCTGGCTATATAGGGCTTTGCAGGTAAGCACCAGCACCTTGAAACGAATCCAGTACTCAATGGGCAGCCAGTGCAATTTGTGCTGCAATTTCCCGAACAGAGCCAAGGGCAGCCCCATGTAGCGAGAATTACAGTAATCCAGTCTGGAAGTGACCATTGCATGGGTCACTGTAGCCAGATCCCGGAGGGTGAGATATGGATATGGGACCAACTGTCTGATCTGTCTCAGATGAAAAAAAAGGCAGACCTGGCAGTGGCGGCGACCTGGGCCTCCATAGTTAGTGAGGCATCCAGGAACACCCTCGGAATGCTGACGCTGGTGACAGCATGAGCCTGTTTTTTCCCAGTCAAAAGAGCAAGTTGAGTTCGGCTGGGCCTGTCTGTGTTGTGGGATAAACATCCCACCAATCTGGTCTGAGGTACTGAATCAGACCCTTGATTTATCAAAGTCAGTATTTTGTACTTAGACTGGCAGCGGCTCTCTAAGGTCTCAAGCAGAGGTCTTTCACATTACCTACTGCCAGATCTTTTAACTGGAGATACCAGGGATTGAACCTAGGATTTTCTGCATGCCAAGCAGATGCTTTACCACGGAACCACAGCCCCTCCCAAAGAGCTGGACAGAAATTAAATCTGCAGGCATCATCTTTGAACCATTGGCACTCTTATGGAATAATGAAGTATTTAAAACTTAACAGGGGGGAACTTCAACTTTTCAGGTACCTGGGATTTTTTTCTCAGACTTACCTTTTCTGTTCTCTTCCATATCTTTTCAAAAGATAAAGCATGGTAGAGAAGAGAACTGATCTGATTTTGTGGATCTAGGCAGGATAAGGGGGCTCTGGGAATATATAGTTCACCTTGCTTTCCTGTCATCATGCTGCGGCACTGGAAGGAATTTAGACTTCTGAAGTGAGCAGAAAACTGTAGGGGGCCTGATGGGAACTGTTATCTGCCAGTGTTGGTAGTGAGGTAATTTCCTCAAGCGCATGACACATGTTTCTGTTGAGATTAGGGATGAGCATGAACTGGAAAAATGGTGGTTCGTGGTTCGTTTGATTACATGAATCATGAACTTTCATGAACTTTTCCCATTTCCCAAACCGGTTCATTCAGTTTGTGAGTTTGGGACATGGTCGAATGCACAAGTTAGACACACCAAACTCCCAGGGTGTCTTCAGCAGGCTCTCCTCCACCTGCCCTCCAAGTTTGGCAAATATTGGCTTTGGGATGTCTGGGTTATAGCCCCCTCAAATCAGATGCCCCCAAGAAAGCTCAGCTCTAGTCTTGCCTTAAATCAGCCACGCAGCAGGCAATTCCTAACTCGCTCTCACACGACAACCAACTCCTCTCTCTTCCTACTGCAAAGTGAAAGCAGCTTAGTCAGGGTGTGTGTGTATAGATGCAACGAACATGAAATTGAGCAAACTTCAGAGGACAGAGGAAGACAGGAAGGCCTGGCGTGATCTGGTCCATGGGGTTGCGAAGAGTCAGACTCGACTGTGCGACTGAACAACAGCAACAACAGGCTCTTACTCTTTCTATTGCTATTAGAAACCACAACATTCAAAAACCAGTGGGGGAACATTTTATCCTTCTAGGACATTCAGTTGCTGACCTAAGAGTAGCAATTCTCTTACAAAGGAATATGAAAGGGAGATTAGAAAGAGACAACTGAATTGCAACTGATCACGAAGCTCAAGACAATGCAAACTCTTGGACTGAATTGAGACCTAGGTTTCTTCTCTCATTACCAATGCCTGCTATTGTCATTTGGCATCTGAAATCACTTCACTCTCCAAGATATAAGGACAGATGGGATCACATTCTAGCTGTATTAGAAGAAATGAGCAGTCACTCATGAAAGCTCATACCCTACCACAAATTTTGTTAGTCCTTAAGTTGCTACTGGACTCTTTCTCCCTTCCAGTAATAAAGAATGCAAGCTCTACTGTAAGGTTTCTCCCTCCCCCCCATCTGTTAGAAATGGAGAGATCTCATGGGATTCCATTTCTCTCTCTGGTGTGCTCTCTCTCTTTCCCCCCTCCCTTTGAAGAAGTCTGCACACACACAAAAGCTTATACCTGGAATAAAATGTTGTTGGTCTTCTTAAAAGAGCCACACACTCTCTCTCTCTCCCCAGAGGAGGAGGGGGAGAAGCCTTCAGCCAATTGAGGGAAGGGAGGTTGGGTTTTCTTTTTCTCCTCTGGAAAGCAGGAATTTGGAGAGACTGGGCAAAAGCAGCTGTGATTAAGAAAACAGGAAGCAGCAAAGAGCCAGTTGCTTACAGGCTGGATAGAAGCCCCGCAGGGGCCGGATCTGGCCTGCGGGCTGCATGTTTGACACCCCTGTTGTAGTTCATGAGCTTAATGGCCAGTGCTACAGCAGGAATGTATGACTTATTTGCTTCCTGTGGTTAATTTAAGGGAGCTCAGCTCTAACTATCTCAATTAGGGATGGGCACGAACCGAGAAACGAACTGCAGTTCGAGCACAAACCAGGACGGTTTGTGGTTCATTTTGAACCAGTTTGTTTTGTTGTATCATTCTCAAATCCAAAAATGAAGGTTCATTAGGTTCATTAGAGCAGTTTGTTCTCCAGACAGCCTGGTGCCAATTCAATCAATTCCTAGGCAACGCTGGGGGTGGAGAGCCCTAGAGACACCCATAGCAGTTGTCCATAGCATGATTGGCAGCTCTGAGAGCCAACCACGGAGCTCCCATTCTGCTCTATGGGTGCAGATTGTGTGTGTATGTGTGTGCACTAGCACCTTAAAGACTAACACAATTTGTGGTAAGGTATGTGTTTTTGTGAGCCACTGCTCAGACTTATTTCCGTTTATTCTTTGCATCCTCCTGGCCTGGATCTCCTGTACCAAATTGAGACCTAGGTTTTCTGCCTTATTATTAGTGCTGATATCTCCATGCCTACTACCCCTCTGCATATCACACCTAATCCAATCACGCCTACTATTGCCATTCAGCATCTGAAATCATCTTTATAAAGTTTATGTCTCCAGTACCTCGTATTACATTTTATGGCACACATGACCTGGCCCAACAAAATGGCATTTATATCAGATCTGGCCCACGGAACAAATGAGTTTGACGCCTCTGAGTTACAAGATGCAAAAGTCTTATTGGCTGATTCGGTGTCCTAGGAGATGGGAGCGAAGCATTCTTTTTCTGACTCCTGTCTAGCCTGTACATGCAGGCTGCAAAGCTGTTACAGGATGTAGAAGCAAAAGCAGCAGCCAGGGAGCTCAGCAGAAAGGCTGCATGTAATTTGTGGTGTATATCAACCTTCAGAGGGAACTGGAGCGGTGCACTGTTGTGAATATAAGATACAGTTGCATCTCAAATATTTCACCTTGTACTTAGGCCCAAACTGGGTAAGGCATTGGAGAGCCATGATCAGATCTCTTAGAGAAATAACTGGGAGTACAGTGATGTTGGGTAAAGGGGAGAGGTTGCCTTTTCTCTGCCAGCTGCTTTTAAAAAAACCTCAATGAGACAGATGTGATCAAAAACCTGTACTGCGTTGTCTTGTCTAGGCTTATTCTCTTCAAGGATGTCTAGTCAGTCTTCTCAGCTACCCTGGTGCCAAATTGATCATATAATCTGCTAAAACTTCCAAATTTGTAGGAATTGTGTACATGTACTATACTTTTCCCTAGTTTGTATAGCCCTTCTCCCTTCCACCCAGGATTGGAATTTTCTGGACTGAATATTTGCAGATTTCTAGGATCTCTTTAATATTTTCAGTTTTCTCATGTGCAGTTTTCTACTATTAGGTTATAACTAAGGAGCTAAATGCTACTGAGGTTATGTCTGAGATATCTGGTTTACAGCATCTCCATCTCCTGTCATGGTAAAAAGGGTATTTGGAGCAGCGGGGTTGTATTGACCTCTGGTTTGATGCAACTCTGTATATTTCATCATTTTGATGGAACCTTGATCTCTAAGCAACTATTGCCATACTAATAAAGTTGTTTTCTGCAAGGAGATTTTATTCTGATTTTTACTTAGTTCAGCATATTGTTCAACCTCTGATTGAAGTTGAACCTCTTGTCCTAGCAGTTCATTCCCCCCACCCCCATTTCTGAGTAACTTAAATAATCTCAGGTTGGAGACAATGGATCAAACAATATTCCTCATATCACAGCTTCTTTCAGAAAATCCTTAGCTAGGAAGGGGGTTTCTTCTCAGTTCAGTGCTGAATATATAGCTTGCCATTTTAGTTGAAGATTTATTTAGTTCAGAAACCAGCTGGGCCAGGGCAAATCTATATACGGACAGATTTTCTGCCTGCCATTTCATTAGGTTAAATAACAGTTCCTCATTCTAGGTATCTATTGAGGAGCAAGCTGAGACAGGGCCCGAGAGAACAAGCTAGAACTGGTTATCTACATCTCTGTCTGGCTTCTGCTGTAAGAGTGAGTTCTGCTTTAAAACAGAAGGGACTCTTGAGTTGGGTACATACACAGTCTGACACCAAGAAAAAGTGACTATTGCCTTTTCTCAGCTGTGCAGTGCAGCAGTGTGGCATTAACTGCTACAGGAGGTGGTGGTGGCTACAAGCATGGACAGCTTCAAGAGGGAACTGGATAAACATATGGAACAGAGGTCCATCAGTGGCTATTAGCCACAAGTTATAGATAGGAACTCTTGGGCTGGGGCAAGTGATGCATTGTATTCTTGGTGCTTGGGGTGGGGGAGCCAAGAGTGGGAGGGCTTCTAGTGTCCTGGCCCCACTGCTGGACTTCCTGATGGCACCTTGTATTTTTGGCCATTGTGTGACAGTGTGTTGGACTGGATGAGCCATTGGCCTGATCCAACATTGGCTTCTCTTATGTTTTTATGTTCATATGAGTAGCTTGCAAGCTGCACTTTCTCCCATTCTCTTCTGCTGCATAGCAGGAAGTATAGGGAATCTAGCAACCCATCCCAGTCCAGCTCCTGTAGTTATCTGTGTGCTGTCTGGTGCATGACAACTTGGCAGATCTGTTACTCTGTTGCTGTGCTGAGAGTTTGTGGAGTCAGTGGCTGTGCCTGGTTCTTTCTGTGCCCCCAGTCTGAGAGAGGGCAGTAGCTGACAAAGCTAGCTCTCAAATTATTAATTTTGACACATTGTTAAGTGTTAGCCCATCTGGTGCAGTTGTCACTCCTATGTAAAATGTAGGTATCCTCTACATTTCTCTGTCAGTCTGCTCCGTGGTAAAGGAAATCATTTGAGTTTGAGCTTCCCTTTCTAAAATCAAGGCTCTAAATATTTATAATGGTGTCTTGTTTTGTTGTAAATGAGCTAATATTATTTTGCTGAATTAAGATTTTTGATTGAAACAACTGAAATTTGTTCAGATTGTCTCTTCTCCAATGTTCCCTCTAAGCTGTGGAGTCTTGTGAGCAAAAATGCTACTTGGTGAGCTACTGGCATTAAAGTTGTGAGCGAGCAATCTGGCTACTGCATAAGTTAGTTTGCTCTGGAGCCATCCTTCCTGAGCTGAGACGAAAATGGGTGAGCCGGAAGCTGAAAACTGTGAGCTAGCTCACACTAACTCAGCTTAGAGGGAACAGTGCTTCTGACTTGTAAGATGTTGCTCCTCATTTGCTTTTCATTTGCTATATCAATTTAATATTCCTCTACAGTAAACGTTTATGTGTCATCTTGCTACTGAGGATGGCTTGCAACCATATCTAAAACAAATAACATTGTAGAATAAAAAACAATGACAAGAAATTATGCGTATAGTAATCACAAATAAGGTGCTACCCAGGCGCGCTCGTGTGTGTGTGTGTATACATATACATACATACATATGTATATGTATGAATATTAGAATGGTAAAGTATAAAGTACATTATGGGAAAACTTCCATAGTTCAGGTGCTGCCAGAGAAAATGTCCTGTTCCTGGAAACCATTCACTCATATAATTTCTGAACAAGTCTCATGTGCAACATATCTGGCTGAACAATTCAGTGCTTTTCAGCATCCTGAAGATAATAAATACAGTACCTGAGTGCATGATTTCCGCGCGGGGCCCCACCCCCCCCCCCCCCCCCCGATAATTCCATCACGGGCATTGCTCACTCATTTTAACACATGAAGAAAATAGCCATACCTCTTGTTCATTGATCCTCTCAGTATTTGATTACAGTGCAGAACTCACTTGAGACTGCTTTGGTCTACATTAAACTTCCTTGACCAAGCAGTGATCTTAGAGATTCTCTCCCCCCTATCCCAGCGAGAAAATCTAAATACTTTTGGGAACAGAGTGCAGTTCTTGCTTGCCAGTTTTATTGTCAGCTCATGTAACAAGGTAAGAAAGTACACATTACTGTGTTATGGTCTAGATCACAGTTCCTGAGTGTTGATCTGTAGTGCCAAATCAACCTTCTTAAAAGGACCACTTTTCCCCCATGGTGGTGCTTGGTTCATATGTACCAATTGAAACTACTGGCCATTGGACAAAAGTGACTGTAAGAAATGAAGGACTCTCTGTCTTTTAGAACATAAAACTTAGTGTTAGTGACAATTTTAAAGATCCATGCAGATGTCTGGTAGAGTTTACAACGTCAGTGCATTGCTTTCTGGCCCTGAGTGCTCATTTATTCCTGTTGTGACTCATGGCAGACTGAGAATGACATTATTGTCTTGCTTTGTGATATTTCCTTGTATATTTTTGAATGCAGTGTTTAAGATATTTAACTGGATAATCATGGGTTATTACTACTAAATATATCAGACATAGAAATAGACCGCTTTTTGGATAAGATTGGAGACTGATCTATTTAAAATTTTATATGTGCAGATGTAACTCTTAAACAAAGTTCACCCAAGAGTAGTTCTGTTGATGATTCCTGCATCAAGCTCTTAAAAAACCAAGTTGTGCAGCTGAACTCTGCCCCTCCCCCCACTCAGGAGATACTCTATCTAGAGTAGCAATCCTAGACAATAGAGTATTATATCACTTGGGATGGGCCCATGGAGGCTGGTGTTTTGTAATCAGAAAGACATGTACAGATACAACAATAAAATAGAAGCATGATGAAATGCACGCTTGTGACAGATGTTAAAGGAAACACATTTGTGGCTTTTCCACATTCCCCAAACTTTATAAAAAGTGCTAAAATGTTCATTTTTCTCATCCTTACTGCTTTCTGCTTTTGAGTCCTTTTATCATTTGAATTCCCTTTTATACATGTTGTCCATTGTTCACTGGTTGGGTTAAGATACTGAGTATGTGATCAACAGAGGGAAAGATTTTCAGGTCTGATCTGTACTTCTAGTTATGGCAGTCTGGGTGTGGATTATGTGAGCAAGTTTTCCTGAGGGGCTTCCTCTGATACAGCCACTCCTCCATCTCCTTGGCAAACAGATTGGAAAGAAAGAGCAATCTTTGTATCTGAATAGTGGCTATACACCTTTTGGAAACTTTGAATCTTACAGAGATGCTAGTTGTTTTTTGTGTGAGGAAGGGCTGTTTTACCATGGGGGGAAATGGAACATTTGAACCCCCCCCCCCCCGCTTGCAGTCTTCAGATTATTATATGCAGGAAGCGGCTGCACCATGTAGCGTTTGAATGTGCAGTGGCTTTGACCTTATGTTCCTGTGAATTTTTATGCAGTACTTTTGAGGCTTAAAAAAAGGTATGTGTCTATCCAGGGGGCATTGATAATCCCCTTCAACAAGATGTAGGAAGGAAGACTTGGGTGAATCCAAAGGGATAGTTCAGCATATTTTACCAGTTTATGGACACTGGACCTATTTATAATTTGAAAGGATGCAGGGAAATATAAAGATGGTACAAACCCTGTGAACATTCTCTTAATTTTATTCTGTACTAGGCTGTTGTGGTATGAACAAACCCCTCAAATGGCCAACTTGCTATTGAAACTGCAATATGCATCAGTTTGTCTCTGCTGGATTAAACTTTTTGCTTCAGGTTAAGCCTGTGTTGCATCCTGGGTGTGTATCTCTCATTTGGCTAAGACCCCAGGGTGAGGGCAGCCACACACACAGATTTATCATGTAAATAGCAGCAGGTTATGATTTAGTATAACATTGCAGAGCATCTACAAAACTGAAAAGAACTTGCACAGGGACCAAATAAACTTTAAAATTGTATGTTTACTGCAGATCTATGTGAGATCATGTTTTGAAAACTGTTTGGTAACCCATCCAGCTAAGTAAAGAAAACTTAACCTTGTTTGAAGTGCTGACTTCAGGGGTGATCCAGCATTCTGGATTTAGTTGCTTGCAAAATGCTGCCGTTTTGCTTTTGAACTCAAATAATTAGACTTGGTCCTGTACCTCTTGGATTTCCATAGGGCCCACAGTTTGACTTGAAAGGGGAAAATTGCTTTGTGAGCATTTGTTCTCTTCAGTTTGTTTTGAATACCTACATGACATCCATTGTGTGGTTGTGGTGCTGATTCAGCTGATTGCTTTTCAGTACAGCAGCACTGAGAAGTGAGGTCTTTAAAGCCCTTTTGCAGTTAGTAAAAATCCTTCCAGGCAGACTTTGTGTGCCCCTGGCATAGTTTAATGGTCCCAAAAGAGTGGCTATCATAAACTGCAAACCTGCCCTTAGCACTGTCAATCAGCCAAGCAGGTTAGGAGCATGTAAAGAGACCAAGCACACTCTACACAATTGCAGTAAAAGCACATTCAACACAATTGCTCATCATTTTGCCTCCTAGTAAAAACTGAATCAGTGCATGCACATCTGTGCCCAATATTGATCTTTAAAGGGGGGATGGTGGTGGCAGGGGACTGCTTGAACCTTAAAGGCTTTTCTTACATTTTATAAACAGTGTTATAAGAGATTATTTTTACCCCCATAAGACAGGGTTAACTGATAGCACACAACACTCCCTCTTTCAGATAAGTGCTGTTTGTGTCTTTGTTTTGGCAAAAGGGAAAAAAATGTTAAGGTATTTTCCAAGTTAGATAATGTTTTCTGTATGTGCGGGCTGCCCAGTTTGCTATTACAATCACTAAAGAAATAAACAACATGGAAGCAGAACTGCTTCTTGGTTGTCTCTAGACAATAAATCCCACACTTGTCTACTAAGCAGAAAAGAAAGAAAGAAAAAATGTGTTTTATAAAGACAGATTTTTTTTAAAAAAAAGGTGCAGTGCATTGACTTCAGAGGGTTTAGAAGTATATAACTCTGCTTAGGTTTGCATTTGGTTCTGAGAAGAATTCAGTAGTTACCTTGCCGTCTTCTAGATGCCATGATATTATGATATCTTAGTCCCTTTGGAGTAAAAAGGAACTCTAGTTCTAAAGAAATTATGTGGTTTCATTTGTTCTAAATATTAATCAAGTTGATCTTTCTGATATAGGCCATATGGTATTTCTAGTGAAGCCAGCAAATGTTTATCTCTCCACGTCTTTCCCTTCTCATGGCCTGATCTTCTTTTGTTTCCACATGTTCTGTCTGTTGAGGACTATGTCAGTAACGTAGGCAGTATTTGTTGACTGTGTAAAGTTATTGGTGTGATTTTATAATATAAAAATTCATGTCAGTCTAAAAAAAGGAGCAGCTTAGAATGTTAGAAGGAAAACCTGCCTTTCTAAAGTTTGGTCTTGGTTTCTTGGTTACCATTTCTGAGGGAATTCCCTCTCCTTTGTGTGGTGTCTGCTGATATCAAAACCAACTGGATTTCTTAATAGATTGCTAAATTTCCAAGTTGCTTCTTGCATTTCCGGTGAGTGGTACTCTAGCGTCTGTACTTATTTGAACTGCTTTTGTATATGAGTGTGTGTGTGTGTGTGTGTGTGTGTGTGTGTGTGAGAGAGAGAGAGAGACGCACAGAGACAATAGGGATAAATTGCTTGAATATTTTTCACTTTGCCAATCTTATTGTCTTGGTATATACCAATGAGCTGCTGTTTGAACTTAGAAAGGAAAATCTTGGCATTTGATAGTTTTAGATGGTTTGCAAAAAAGCCGACAAGGTTGGCCGATATCACCCACATGACTTAGAGGAAATCAGTGATAGGAGCTAAGAAAAGCACAATTCTATAAATAGCTGATGTCTGTAGGGTATAACTGTTGTGCATAGCTGATTTAGGAACACTAAATGTAGTTTGCTATTATGTCATTGTGTGACACATTATGTCTAGTACTTTTTTTGCATTTTTTCTAATTTTTGTAAACCTGTAGCTAATTAGATGTCTTGTGTTTCAGTTCAGGTCTGCACATAAGCCATACCTTTGAGGTGGGACTCCTTGGTTGCTCCTTTGAGATTGCCTTACAATGGTTTGTGTCTTCTCGTCTGACCCAGTGTGATCTGCCTCCCCTTCTGATTGAGGGGTCCTTGCTTGGTTCGTTAACTTGTACCATGTAGCCCATCTTGAGTCTCAGTGAGAAAGACGGACTATAAATAGCTAACTAGATAAAAGTTGGATATGGGCATCTTAGCTACTTGCTTTACAAGTTTAGATCTGCTAATATAAAATACTTCCACAGGACAGAATTAGCTATGTATCCCAAAGCAAATGTTGTGTGGCTCTAAGTTGCATTAGAAGGAGGCTACATTTTACTTGTATGTAGATTTCCACATCTAATAAATTAAGCTTTTTTCCAGAGGTAGGTTTGTAGCTTCCGGGCAGTAATCACTTACGTATAGGATCCAGGGGATAAAATAGTATGAGATCAAAGGTTGAAGAGCTGCCGAAAATAATTTGGTACTGTGGGTGTGTGAGAGAAAGTTGCTCTCTGCAGATGGAAAATCCTTGTGGGGTAGTGCATATGTAGCTAATTTGGTTCGTAGGTGCACTCATTTACACTCCAAATATAAAGTGTTCACCAATCCACTAGAAAGTCCAAAATGCCTGTTCCTTAGTGGAAATATTTTTAGGAATGTACTGCAAATGGAAAATTCTGTGGTTGCCAACTTAGCGTTGTGTGATGATATGTATGCAGAAGAACAATCTAAGTTATGTATTGTATTGGTGATTTGCTTTGTTTTCTTTTGCTTGAATATTGATCTTTTGAGTCATGCTGTTGATCCCCCCAACCCAGAACTGTAAATTGTGACATGCAGTGGCTCTCCAGAGTATGAAGCAGAGGTCTCTCTAGCCCTGCTAAACACTTGTACATGCAAAACATCCCCCCACCCCGTGATCAGGATGTTTCTATTGGGTTAATTGCAGAATTTTCCTGTGCAAATCAAGGAACGGGGAATGATGAGGCTACTGCTCCATGCAGTGGGTGTTCAGTGCAACCTTAGTTTGTGCCTCCATTCTTATTATTGAGTAGATGCTTATTATTGAGTAGATTCTGAAAGAACTCTGCACTGAACAGATGAGGGTTGAGGGCCTTAGAAAAGGCCTCCCACATGACTCAGCTGTATTTTAATACTATTTGCAGAGGCTGGGACTTTCTCTGTGGGCTGGTGTGTAATAGTTTTGGAAAACCTCTGTAACTTTGATTTAAAATTTTACATAATGGAGAATTTTACATAATGGAGAATGAAAGCCCCGTGGAGTGATGTTTTAGCTCTTGCTGGTAATGTGACCTTAAAATGAGAGGTGAAATCAAATTAAACAGCTCTAGTTAATAAGGTGCTTTTTAAAAATATAACTACCTGCTTCATTCCCTTATATAATTATAGCTGTAATTGTGTTTTATAAAACACAATTCACAGTACTGATTCCATGAAAGCCTTGGAAAACCAACTGGTAATATAATCAATAAGACAATTGTTTGGAGCAGCAAGTGATGAAGATTTTGTTCATCTTGTTTTGAAAATGTTTAATGATGGAAAAAGTGAGGCAAAAAAATGAAGGTAATAAAGAGCTCTTTAATGTGACTAATGCTCCTCTGAGAAGCTCAGTAGAGATCTACGTTTTCCCTGAATGTCTGTTTTGGCCCTCAGTTGCAGTGAATTGATGTCAGTGTGAATGGACCTTGTGCTTGGTCTAGGATAGGAAATGTTTCTGGTCTAGAGTTTGCACTTGTTATGTTCTAAATCTCTGCTCAAATTATACTAATTTGATGTTCAAACATCCTATGCATTTTTCAGATGAGCATCATCTCTTTCTACACTAGCTCTTGTGTTCTACACTAGCTTCTTGTGTTGGGGGCTCTTTGTTATCTACTCTTCTGAACAAGGCTTTCTTCAATTGGAATGTCAAAGTGTGCAAGATTTTCTGAGCTCTATTTGAGAACCTTTCCTCTCCTATTTTGTCTGATATGGTTCCTTGTAAATATGAACAAGGGGACCTCAGCTGGTAAGGAATGCCAGAGAAAATGCCAAGGATTAATTCAGCCACTGAACGAATTATGAATAATGTGCCCATAAACTTTGGTGTGTTAGAGTGCCAGTGTGCTAAAACTTGCACAGATTAACAGTGCAATTTAAATTTTAAATGCCTTTTGCAAAGTTGCCTGGAGTGCGAGTGAAGGCCAAGCAGCAACTTCACTCACTTTCAGGTGGGTGAAGTCGCTGCTTGGCCTTCGCTCGCGCACTGTGCAGCTTTGCAAAATGTGTGGTGCACAAGTGAAAGTTGAGTGGTGATGTTACCCACCCGGAAGTGGGTGAAATAGCCACTCGCCCTTCACTCGTGTGCCAGGCAGCTTTTCAAAAGGCATTTAAAATTTAAATGGCACAGTCCAAACGGACCATGGTCTGGTCCATTAACATGGAGGTTCATGATCTGGGGATCCATAAACCCCATGGACCATCATTTTTCTGGACTCTGCCAATCCCTACTGGCGGGTCTAGGCATCCCCAGTTCTGCCAGTTTCTGTTTGAAACTGGTGGTGGAAATGGATTCTATCAACTCTGTACAGAACTGCCTTGCTCCAAGTAATACAACTCTAGACTACTTTTTTCAAAAGATAACTCACTGTCCTTTGTGATATCTTAACATTTTATTTTACTGGTTAAACTTTCTCATAACTGAGTGACATGAAATGTTTAGGACTGTTAATTTATAGAATAACAAAAAGTTTATCAAGCTGTTGAAAATTAAGGGTAGTGTTCTTGTCTTATTACAAATTATCTGAAACTTCAGATTTCATCTGGGAGCCGGCCCCTTCCCTTAGGAACAGCCAGGGTATCACTAAAAAGTGAATATTAGAATCATACTTGTGTGTTTGCAGTGTTTAAAATCTCTGAATAGTTGAGAAAATGTAACTAGGGATTCACAATTTATCAGATAAGGAAAGGGTCAGTTGCCTGTGGAAAAGGGTATTTGTTGTGACGACCAAATTTGATCCATTATATGTTTAGGGCTGGTATATTGAAACTATAGCATTGTTCTTCTTGGTCTCCCCTCCACCCTATAACAATACAGCAGTATTGGATGTTCCACAGTCTGTCAAGACACACATAAGGAATCCATTCTCTGCCCCTCCCCCTAATTTGCATTTGGAAAAGAGGGGCTGCTCAGTAGAATTCTGTGTTGGGTAGAAGTACAGCTGTTATCTCTCCCCCCCCCATTTGTTTCAGCTTTTCAGTTATGTAGAAGGAAAGTCTAGCTAGCACACCGTTGGTTCTCCCCTCCCCCAGTTCTTTTCGTGGTTTTTATTGCCTGTTTAGAAGAAATTTTTCTTTTCTTTTTTTTTTGAAATCCCCGGAGGGATATTTTTTATTATTTTTATAAGACTACAAAACTACAAAGAAATATAAGGGAAGGGGATTACATCTAAGGATAAAGGATAGATAACCACACTACACAAAAAACCCAAGAGGAGATCATATCCTTGTTAATCTGTTATTAATAAAAGTGTTAGTACAACAGTATACTTGTAGAGTTCTTGTTTATCTCAGCTTCAATGTTAGTATGTTAGTTGTTGTGAGAGAACTTTTTGAGCATCTTCTTGTTATTTGATTCAAAAGGCAATTCTCAGAGTCCTTCTGCCTTTACTTCGGTTTTCTATCTCTGAAATCATACATAACTTTCCTTTCGCCTGCTCCCATTTCTATCATGAGCTAAACTCTCCTATTTGGGCAACCTTGCTTGGCCTAACCCTTTGGGATATTTTTTCCCGTTTCCCCTTTTTCCCCTAACATTCTTGTTAACTTCATGCTTTTAAAAATTGTAAAACCTGTCTGAGCATCCCTTAGTGTAGAACAGTTTGAGCAGCTGTGTTTGAAAAGATTGTGGAGTATTACTGTTCTACCACATTTATAGTTTACAAGCTTTAGAAGTCACTGGCTTTCTCTTTCTTCTTTTCCTCAAGACATTCCTTCTGCTTCTATACTTCTGCACCTTAGGAAAATTTGTGGCATGGGGCCAGGATTCACAGAGTTAAGTGTCTTGCTGCAGTGTTCTGCAGATGTGAAAAGAATCCCAGTTTTTAAAGATTTCAGATTCCTGAAGTTCTTGATGCTTTTTAAGTGTTACATAGTCCTTGGGGCTTGAAAAATCCTGGAACATTGGTACTGTTTTTGTAATCTTATGAGTGGGGTTTTTTTTTTACATGATAGTATTTTACTCTCTTCATATTTAAGCACTTTCTTTTGGCCTTCTCCAAACATGCAGTAAGTTCCTTGAGATTTCTACTTAATCTCCATCCTTATTTGACTTCCAATAGCACTTCATGCTGAGAAATGCTGTAGCCAACACGCTGAAAGACAGTATCAGAAGGATGAGTCAAGTTGATTGTTACGAATTAGAAGGAGAACCTGGCCAGGGGTCTGTAATGAAGAAATGTTGGTAGAGGAGCTGCTTACTTGAAGCTCTGCATGATTATTTCCTGTAAGCATTTGTCTGTCTACCATTGGAAGCAGAATACTGGGCCAATACTGTTGCCTGACTTATCAGGGTTGCTCTTATGTTCATAGAAGCTCAGGTGAGTAGGGCAGGGTGTGGAAATGTGTGCAACTTTATCTTCAAAGGAAAAACATTGGAGTTCAAGGAAAGAAAACATATTGTGAAATGGTAGAAGAATGAAGTTCTGCTTCAGGAAGCAACTTTGTAACTAGTATGCAGTTTAAAAGAGTAACTCTTGTTTGTCATGGGTAATGAGTTTTTAATCCTGCCGGGAAGCCAAAGTGGGGCAATTCTTTGTAGTTCAGAGAGATACAGATGTTTTCAACCATAACTTCAAAAACTGATCTTTTAAATTGAACCTTGCAAGTAAAACAACAGAAGTTACTATCCTGCCTGTCTCCTAAAAAAAAGGGAAACCCAACTTTGTCCTGAGCTTTTACAGTAGCTTTCTTGGCTGATCACCTGGAAGGAATTCTTGCCAAGGTGGCCAGGCAGTTGGTGGTTAACATATATGAATTACTTGGGTTTCATAAATGCACAAGCATGATTGAGTTATGCTTATTTCACTTATTACATCATTTATTTAAAACTTGTGTACTTTATCTAGAAATTCTAAAAGTTTCCTCCCTATTAGGGGGGAGGGACTGGCAATATGGGAAAGACATGTATACAGCTTCGCAGCAAATAGGAATTACCCATTAAGAAAGAAGTAAAGGTAAAGGTTCCCTTGCTCAAAAGCCAGTCGAATCCGACTCTAGGGTTGCGGTGCTCATCTCCGTTTCAAAGCCGAAGAGCCAGCGCTGTCCGAAGACGTTTCCATGGTCATGTGGCTGGCATGACTAAACATCAAGGCGCACGGAACGCTGTTACCTTCCCACCGAAGTGGTACCTATTTATCTACTTGCAATTTCTTGCTTTCAAACTGCTAGGTTGGCAGGAGCTGGAACTAGAGATGGGAGCTCACTCCGTCATGTGGCAACTCAGGTCCCGAACTGCTGAACTACCGACCTTCCACAGCCTGCAGTTCAGCATCTTAACCACTTGAACCACCGCAGCTCCTAAGAAAGAAATACTCGCTAGTTAATTCATTTAGCTTGCTTGTTTCAGGTGAGAATGGGAATGACTGGAAATATCTGTTAGGTCATTCAAATTGATTTTCTTTTAGAGGAAGTGTTTGGCTCCAGCGATGGCTTCCTTGTGCTTTGGCCATGTTATGTGGAGTAGCTATATTGCTTTGTCTGTAATGGGACAGCATATGCAAATGAAGCTGCAGCCTGTATGGAGAGATCAAAGTCCTTTATGTATGTGTGCTTAGAAATTACATGTAATTACTTGACAAGATAATTGTCAAGTTTAATACAATGCTAATTGAATACAATGAAAAAGACAACTGCTTAAAATGCACCTCCACCCAAGTTGTTGGTGCACTGTGACCTAACCCCCCAATCTACTTATGCGTTATTTATAGTCCACCATTTCTCACTGAGGCTCAGGGGAGTGTAAGTAATCAGCAGGATGGGAGGAAGGCTGCTTTATGTGTTGCAAAAGACACCCATCACTGTACTTTGATGGAGTCTTTCTGTAATGGTGGAAGAGCATTTGAATGTCAGGTAGTGATAGCGCATAGCTAGGAGTGTCTGTCAGTTGCGCTTCCTTGTGGGAACAGTTTTTACCACGTGTCTCAAATGGCAGAAATGCCGAAACTGGATTGTGTGTGTGTTCCATAGCTTTTGAAGTAGCCCTGGCTCTTTGCCAGTAAATGATTACTTCATCTTTTTTGTTTGTTTCTTTTGCCCATGTGAAACTTCTCTTGTCCTTTTGTGCATTAGACCCTGAAGATAGGAATGTTACTGAAGTTAATATGAACAGGGAGAAAATGAACAGCTACAGGCCTAGCTTCGATAGGGGATTAAAACTAAGAACTTCAGAAAAAGAGGGTTTTGAGATGAGATTTGAAGGAAGATGGAAGAGTAGGCTTTTTACACCCTGATTTTCTCAAAGTGGCTTGAAATTGCCTTTCCCTTCCTCTCCTGACAACAGTCACCTTGTGAGGTAGGTGGGGCTGAGAGAGTTCTGAGAGAACTTTGACTGGCTCAAGGCCACCCAGTAGGCTTCATGTGGAGAAGTGGAGAATCAAACCCACTTCTCCAGATTAGAGTCCACCTCTCTTAACCTCTACACCACACTGGCCGGAGGGGAGTTGTTAGTATGCTTAACATAAATTGTTTACAAAAAGCATGTTGTTCATGTTGCTTGGCAAAAGTTGCATATTGAAGGGAAAATGTTCAAATTAATACCACTAGTTTCCTCTCTCCAGGTGTAATACAATTCTGCTGAATGGAGCAGAGTAGTAGAGAGCAATCAAGTGTCAAGTGTTCAGCCACAGCTGCATAATCAAGTAGCAGCAGCTTAAAGGCAAATTCTACCTGGGCTGATTTCAAAGACTAGGGTGGAACTACTGTTTCATCTTAAGTCACACAAGATGGGCTCTATTTAATTGCCTTAGACCTACAGGGCTGACATTCCTGTTTTCCCTTGTTCACTCCTGTCTCATCCCAGACTCTTTAAAAGTTTTGATAATTCCTTGCAAGGTATTTAACTGCAACTGCATGCCCCATAATTACCTACTCTTTCTCTCTTGCAATTCTTTGCATTAGTTTCCTCAATAGAACACATTTTAAATTGAACAGTAGAGTCATTTGCACATATACAAAAATTTCCATACGTCTCAGAAATCCCCCCAAATTCTTACCCAGAGGTTCCTCCTTTAGTAAGGAGTTGAATCAGTTTCATGTGACATGGCCAAGTGTGTGTGTGGGAGGTTTTTTGTCTTTTTTTTTTTTTTAGCAAAAAGGAGCATAAGCCATAAAGGGGGGGGGAGGCAGAAGAGAGCAGCAGGAGACCAAGTTCAAAAGGTAAAACCCCATCTCTAATGAGGCCTTCAATCTGCATCTGAATGAAGCACTCAGCAGTTTTATGCTGGGTTACTCACCCCTCACCTGCTTAAAGAGATCACATTATGCAGATTTTATAAAGGAAAAGTCCTTTACAGACAGTGTTCTCTGGGAAATTTAATTGTGGTGCTGGCAGGTGGAAGATTTCAAAATGAATACAGTGATACTATGGACCAAGCAGCAGCAAGCAAGCTTGAAACAAAGCAAGAATGAGTTTAGCTACAGTGAACACAAATGGGAGGGAGGGCATCCCAACTCTCACTTGCAATAAGGAGTGATGAACAGCTCTTTCTCTCAACAAGGAATGATAACCTCTAGGAGCCAAACTACATGTTATCTGCACCTGGAATTCCATGCTGGGCACACAGCTCCCAGGTGCACATGGGCTCAATTCAGATGGTGCACAAGTAGAAGGGGCTTAAGGCTCCACCCCCCCACACACACTGCTTTCCCAATCAGGAATAGCCCCAGGAAGCTTTGGTTTGCCCATTGGGGAAACTTGCATGTACTGATGGTGATATGTAAGTTTCTGCAACAGCACAAATAGCTGCTCTTGAGGCCATTGCAGGCTGGGAAAAGGAGTGAAGGCTGAAAACTCTTCTTATATGCTGTGTTCCCATTTCAAATTGTATCTGTACCCAGAAGTTGTTCCCAGAACATGCCCATACAAAAGCCATATGGGGGACATATGGACTTTCCAGTGTGTGAACTGGCCTTAAAAGGCAAACTTGTCACCAGTGTGCATTACACTTTTTAAAAAGATATTAAGTAGCTTGCCCTAATTTCTTAAGGTATCAAAAATTGATTGTTGATGCTGTTCCTAAATTAAGATTAGCACACCCATAAAAACCACCCTTGCTAGTTAGTAATGTCTTCACCATTAGTGTACTAACAGAGTGGAAGATTGGTTTACCCTTTTGTGCAAGAATTTTTAATGTAATTAATTTTCATCCCACCCTTTGTCCAAGGAACTCGTGCTAGCTTACATATCCCTTTTATTCTCATAAGCCCCCTTTTATCCTTATGTAGCCTGTGATGAAAATTAGACTGAAAAGCAGCAGCTGGTCCAAAGTGTCCCAGTGAATTTCTTGACTGAGAGGGTGATCTGAACCCAGGTCTCTGCAGCCCTAGTCATACTCATACCACTAGATCACATTGGCTCCATGTGTGCATTTAGGTAACTCAGTTTCATTAGGGCTGATCTGCAAGATCTTTAAAAAACACAAGTATAACTTCTAGTTAATTGTGAAGTCTTCATAGCAGCATGCCTATAAACAGACTTGTTGTCTGGCAAGCAAAATGTAATCAGAGTCACTTCAGGCAGGGCAGTTCGATAGCCATGAACGCTTCTGTACTTTGCTAAGAAAAAAGCAAGTACATACAATTAAAAATTAAACAGATTGGCATCTGCTAGTCCCTGCAGTAAGTGAAAATTGCTGCTGAAATGTGTTCATTTTACAGTTGTGCATCTACTAGGGCTATTTGGTCCTTGCCAAGAAACTGAAATGCATTGAGTAATGGAGAAGATTTTGATTAAGCAGCTACTGCTACTAGACGCATAGTCTCATGTATTTGAGAATAATAATCAATATTTCCAAATTAAGAAGAAAGAGTATAGCAGTTCTGTAAGAAGCTGATCTCTCTCTGCTTTGAACAGAGCTAGAGTGGTCTATAGATTAGTTCGCTGCAGAGTGCTGCCCACGTGAATCATGTACGAACTGAGCTAGGAAAGAATTCTGTAAACTACTGGAAGAAGACCAGGTGCCGAGGCAACTTACCATAAGCACTTAAAAACATGATGCAGATGCTTAAAGTTCTGAAATCCCCCCCTGCCCCTGTGGTGGGGTGAGCAGGAGATTTGGTGATGGGGCTGGCTGTTGCTGCTTCTTGCACATGAAATACTTCATTAAATTAGTGCTCAGGAGTGCTCACTTGTGAGATTGGGAGGGAGGGGCAGATTATTCAAAAAGCTGAGGGCCAGACAAATGAAGTGTTGCTCCCCCAGTGACAACTTTGAGCCTAGTTCTACTTCAGTGGGGGGGGGGGTTTGTCATCCAGGTTAGGTCACGCCTCTGCTCTCTCGGATAGGGCTATGCAGATTCTTTTGTGTGTCTCCTATTGGAGGGATCCAGGCTGAAAGCCACTCAACCAGGTGCAGGGGCAGTGGAGAGTGTGGGCTGGAGCTAACCAGCTTTTTCAAGCAGTCTTTCTCAGCTTCCTTTCTCACTGCAGGCTCAGTCCCACGGGGCTTTTTGTCCATGCAGTTCCTGCAGTCTCCAGCATAGTCTTTTGGATGCTCAAAGAGGTTGGAGCCAACTCTATGTGTGTGTGTGGGGGGCAGATCTGTGTGGTGAAAGATCTGAGCCAACAGACTATTCAATGAACTTAATTAATTCAACTATCTATTCATTTAAGGTACACAGCTGCCCAACTGGATAGCCTAGGCTAGTCTGATCCTATCAGAACTTGGAAGCTAAGCAGGGTTGACCCTGGTTTAGATGTGTGTATTCGGATCTACCCTAACTGAAAATATACCTGAAAAATACCTTATCTGTATTTTTCAGGTATATTTTGGCTTCCCAGATATATCCAGTTTTTCTCAGGAAAACCAGAAAAAATTCCTGGATATATTTAGGAATTACTGGTAGATCTGAAAACAGGGGAGAGGCAGTAGCAGATTGCGTCCGCCTCTCAGCTGTTTGTCGGGCTTCTGTTGCAATCCCTTTAAAGTTTCTTTAAAGTTGGACTTCTACTGCAGAAGACAGCCCTGAGGATCAGTGGTGATTCTGCTGGCTCAGCTGGGGCCTGGCTTCTTGTGCAGCTTGGTTTGAACCATCCCAGCCAAAATCTGTGTGCCAGATAGCCGCAGATCAATGCTCCCTCTAAGCTGTGGAGTCCTGTGAGCAAAAAACTACTTTGTGAGCTACTGGCATTAAAGTTATGAGCGAGCAATTTAGCTACTGCATAAATTAGTTTGCTCTGGAGCCCTCCTTCCTGAGCTAAGACAAAAATGTGTGAGCCGGAGGCTAAAAAGCTGTGAGCTAGCTCACCCTAACTCAGCTTAGAGGGAACACTGCCGCAGATAGCTGCAGTTGAAGTGCATTTAAAGTGAGCCCTTTAAATGAAGTACATTTAAAGGGCTCTGTTTAAATGCCTTGAATTCACTCGCGGGCTCCTGGGGCTTGCTTCTCCAGCAACCGGGTTTAAACTGGTCTGCGGGAGAAAGCAAGTGCAGGATCTTCTGTGCCACTCTGGGAGCACATTGCTCCTGGCAGCACAGCAGCTCCTGGGGCTCCCTTCTCCTGCAGTCTGGTTTAAACCGGACTGCAGGAGAAAACTCACTGCTTGGAGAAGGTGCCCAGAGGGATTGGTCCCTTCAAACACCCTCTCCAAGTGGCGAATTCATTCACCACTTGGAGAAGGTGCCCAAAGGGATCGGTCCCTTTAAATACCTTCTCCAAGCGGCATGTGAACTGCTGCCTGGAGAAAGTGTTCAAGGAGCAAAAAAAATCAGCAATTGGGTTTCAGGAATAATGGGAAATACCAGTAGTCTTCAGGTTCAGTATACCCGAACCCGAAAAATACAGATTGTGTGTGCACGTGCACATCCCTAATTAAGATTCCTGTTCTGCCGTTATCACAAAGGAAAACTTTAAAGAACACATGAAAGCACTCTTAATTTACATGTTTATTCATATGTAATGCATGTGTATGAAGCATGTTATTAGGAAATTAAGTATTTAGAACACATTCTGGAAACCAGTTTATTTAAATATCAGAAATGCTGAACCTGGAAGTCCCTAGTTCAAAAGATTCTTGAACACATGCAGGGCAGATTGTGATGTAATGCATGTAAGATCTGTAAATAATGCCTTTAAATGATGTGAATTGTGTATGCATAGTTCATGATTTCGCCGTGAAATTTCTCCATGAAATCTCCGTGTGATTTAGGAGGCAGTCCACTTATTGAGCTGCGGTGGCTCAAGTGGTTAAGACGCTGAACTGCAGGTTGTGGAAGGTCAGTAGTTCAGCAGTTCGAGACCCGGGTGCCACAAGACGGGGTGAGCTCCTGTCTCTAGTTCCAGCTCCTGCCAACCTAGCAGTTCGAAAGCAAGAAATTGCAAGTAGATAAATAGGTACCACTTCAGTGGGAAGGTAACAGCGTTCCATGCGCCTTGGTATTTAGTCATGCCGGCCACATGACCACGGAAACGTCTTTGGACAGCGCTGGCTCTTCGGCTTTGAAACGGAGATGAGCACCGCAGCCCTAGAGTCGGACTCGACTGGCTTTCGAGCAAGGGAACCTTTACCTTTTACCACTTATTGAAAGCACCTGCCCAGAACTGATGCCTGTACTGTTAGCCACAGAATCTTAAAACTGAGTTCATTTCTTGATAAAGCCTGTGAAATCCAGTTGCTTTAATTTTTCATAAGTTCTAAAACTGTGGCTCTAAGATACGTGTTATACTGATCAGAATGGCTGAATAAATGACAAAACACTATATTTTGCTGTAGGTTTATAAAGGAATTTTTTAAAGGCTCCATCCTCTTGGAGAATAGAAAAATATTTCATTTTTTAAATTTGGGTGATTTGTGATGATTTTTAAGCATAACTCATTTTTAATTGAAATATTTTGACCTGGTTGGCACAGGCCCAATGCCCAAAAGTCAGTGGAAGTTTTGTGGTCATGGACCTCTACATGAGGAGGAAATGCCCTCATTATTTTAGTAATCTTTTAGTTTTTCAGCACCCCTCCCAATGCCCAGCCTCAGCAGCCAAGCACAGCTACAATCTATCTCTCACTCTTTCTTCCCTCTCTTCCTCCATCCTACCTCTGAGGGTCTTGAGGAAGCACACTGGACTCCCCCCGTCCACCACACCCTCCTCACCACCACCACCACCAGCCCTGTGAGATGAGCCAGGCTGAGCGACTAGCCCTGGGTGATCCCGGCAATAGGGTCCTGGCTTTGGGGGAGGGGAGGAGGTCTGAACCCGGCTCTCCCAGATCCTCCCACGCTCAGTTCTCATTCCTCCTGCATTTCCCACAGAAGTGACAGGGTTGAGGGGAACGCCTGATGAAGAGGCTAGGGGGTGCTTTTTGCCCTCCCGCAACCCCTTTTCCTTCATGGGTGGAGGACAGGTGGAGGGGAGAGGGGAGGTTGCATCCCCCACCCACCCCAACACTTACTCTGCCTCCTGTCTCTGCAGCTGTTCAGACACATGATGATGACATCAGCGCCCCTTTTTCCTGTTGCTCCTCCACTTCCTTCCAAAACCGGGACATCTTTCCCCTCAGAGCAGCATGCAGAAGACAGCCCAGTTGTCTCCCAATCTATGCACCAACCCTCCTTCTCCTCCCTTGTCAGCCCCATCCCTTCATCAGCAAATCGCCATTCTGCACACTCACTCTCACCCACCCCCCTATGGTTGCCATTTGAAAAAATATGAAGCCAGTTGGTGCGGCAGTGCTAGCAACTCAGCTCCACCCCCACCCCCCCACATAGTGGCTTCACCAGTCCTCATTGAGCTGTGGTCGGAGGAGGTGGGAGGGGAAAACACCATGCCTCCTTTCTCCATCTTCACTGCCATCCCCCCTTTTCTACCTCAGCTTCCTACCCCCGCCTGCTAGCCATTTACTTTCTATTTCTTGGCAGCTTCAACCACACCTCACTTCATGCACTTGCTCACTCCTCCAAGTAGCCTCCTGCTTTCCTTCCCTCTCACCAGTTGATTGGAGGCCGGATAAAAGCCCTGCATGGGCCAGTTCCAGCCCATGGGCCATATGTTTGACACCCTTGCCCTAGAACATACCTTAAAATTTTCCTTTGACTGTATGCAGCAGGCAAAGATTAGCAAGGATTGGGCAAGCTGACTTTTATGGAGTTGTGGACTTCACTGAACTTCTTGAGGAACTCTGATAAGCTTCTGGGAAATGCAAGGATTCCATAGAACAGTTGCCTGCTATAGCCTTGGTCTTGCAGAGCTCCACATGTGTCCTTTCTGTGTACACACTGAAAATTACCGGTTGATCTATAACACCATCCTGCATGGTTTTTGCTTGCATCTTAAATTTTGTTGGCTATGGCAAGAAGGAATCTTTTGCATGCATGAGGAACCCATAGGTATGCTTTAATGTAAACACTGTAACAGTAGGACCTCAGTCTACCTGCGCTGAGTGATGGTAGGTCTATTTTTATTCAGGATGCTTTGCTCTTCAAAGTAGTTTCTGCTAGATGACACTGCACACGGCACATTAGGTTATAAATACCCATCTAAAACATTCTGATGAGTAAAATAAAGTCCATCCATTTCATACTGAAAAGTAGATAAGTAGCCTCTGCAGATTGTTTTCCCTGGCAACAAATGAGAGAACACACAGACTTGGTTGACAGGATTGCCTGCTTTGCCTTGTGTCCTTAAAGCACCAGAACATGTCTACTTCATGCTGTGTCTTTCTTGTGTCCTTGAATGGCTTGGGGAAGTGCTCTTTGACTTAGAATCTGGGAGTTCTGCCCATGTGAGCTGCAGAGATCAGCAAATGATTAAGTCAGTGTGAAAAGGAAGGTTTTTTCCCTTTTTCCTTGGCCTGTGAAAGATGTTTACAGTGTGGGTTAACATTTCACAGCCAGGTCAATACAGTTGTTCTTAGAGAAGCTTCTGGCACAAGTGGATGAAAACCACCAATGACAACAGTTGAGTTTCCATTTCAGAGCAGGAATTGATGAAGACAATACTTTCTGGGACGTAACTGGGAAAGTACTGCCAGTTGATGTAGCAGGTCGCTTGGTTCCACTTAACTACTAAGTTATGCATTGGACAAAATGCTGTGCTATTGCTGGTCAACACAATAGCCATCATCCTTGTTCAGGCAAATATATATTGCATTCTGAAAGTGTGTCTCTTTGAAAGGGTCAGAGTTGTACTTGGAACAGAGTTGCAAGTTAAATTGCTATGAGCTAAGAGTACAAAGGAGATATCCCTGGAAGAAGTTTCCTGTAGAAGGCAGTTACGAAGGGAGTTGCCTTGTGTGCTTTGAGAAGACCTGAGAATAGGAAGAGATTGAGGAATGGCAGCACGTGGAAGCGAATAATTGGAAAATGCCTTTTGTGATCTGTTACAGATTGGATAATTTTAGCTTACTATTTTCATTTAAAAACATGCTCTGTCCTTACTGAGTATAATAAATCAATGGAAATTAAAGGGGGGGCAGAACGGTATGAGGAACTAGTGTGCTCACTGTATTGTGGGAGTCATGGAATGTGACTGTTCAGGCACTAATAACTTGTATTGTCCTTGGGGGTGATATGGGGAGGAAGGACAAATGTATCCTGCCAGTCCTGGGTGGATGTGTGAGTTTGAATGATTATTAAGGCAGACCATTGGCCTAGCTAATGCTTTGACTGGCAGTAGCTGTCCAGGGTCCCTTGCAGGAAGAGGTCATGCTGTCTGCCCGTCTTGAGATCCTTTAGAGATGCCAGTGTTTGATCCTTTTGAATCAAAACAGGTACTCTTCTACTGAGCCACAGTTTATTACCTCAAGCCTTAGCTGTGAGGATAAGGGCTGCGATTACCTGGAAGCTAATAGAGCCCTAGTGCGGATAACTTTTATTTATTTTACAAAAGCTCTGTCCTCATAAGGGCCACAAAGGTGGCTACCAAATTATAAACCTACACAGTAAAATCACCTTAAAACCATTAAAACCAACAGAGGATAAAGGTAAAGGTTTCCCTTGCTCGAAAGCTAGTTGAATCCGACTCTAGGGGGCGGTGCTCATCTCCGTTTCCAAGCTGAAGAGCCAGTGCTGTCTGAAAACATTTCCATGGTCATGTGACCGGCATGAGTAAACGCCAAGGCACACAGAATGCTGTTTGCTTCCCACCGAAGCGGTACCTATTTATCTACTTGCAATTTCTTGCTTTTGAACTGCTAGGTTGGCAGGAGCTGGGGCTAGAGATGGGAGCTCACTCCATCATGCAGCACTTGGGTCTTGAACTACTGAACTACAGACCTTCCGGTCTGCAGCTCAGCAACTTAACCTCTGAGCCACCACTTTACCCCAACAGAAGCACATCATTAAAATGAACGCAAAAGTGCATACAAAAACATATAAACAACAATTAAAGCGTTGGGCAGGAAGGATTACTATGGGAACACCAAACAAGTCTTCATCCACTGGCGGAAGATGACAACAGAAGGGGATAGATGAGTCTCCTTGAGGTAGAGTTCCAGAGTTTGGGTACTGTGACTAGGTTGCCACCAGCCTAATCTTAAAATGAAGACACACCTGAAACAGACTCTCAGAGAATGACCATAGTGGTCAGGGAGGTTCATAAGTAAGTAGGTGGTCCTTCAGGTACATTGGTCTCAAACTTTATAGGGCTTTAAATTTCAATACCAACTAGAACTGTAAGCTGTGAATCCTTAACAGCTTTTTCAGAAAGTTAGAATTGATGGTGTAATTAGGGTTGAAGGTTATTTGCTATGAGGCCCTCATTTATAACCCAATAGTTTATCCCAACTATTTTGTACAGCATAGTTGGTGGCAATGTACACTTCAGGTCTAGATAATGAGCTTCCTGTTCACTCTTCCCAAATCACAGCTGTCAGGGGTGTTGTGATAATCGCTGAAGTTCAGGACTGAGTGCTGCAGGTAGCTATTCTATGCTTGGGACTCAGCAGCACTGCATTGTGATGATACAGTGTGGAAAGTGGGATGGTTTTCTAATCTATCCTGCCTCTTCCACCACCCCTGTTCCTTCTCACAGCAGCCCATCTTTCATTCTCAGATATCAATTTCCAGAATTTATTTAAGTGAACATAAGCAGGGAGAGAGGAAGATCTCTATTTTGAGTTCTATATCTCTAGCAAATTAATGATTGATTGCGTGTTAATATGTAGAACATGAGATATTACCAGCACTGAACTTTTAAGCAATTCTTTAAAAACTAATGTACTGCGTAGTCAATCACATTATTCCACATCCAAGTCAATTTCCTTTGAAGCATTTGATCAAGGTAAATCAGCCAAATTATCCATGATGATTTCCATCAAGACCAATCTCAAAGTTCTTTAAGTCTCTTCTAATGGTTGACAATTATACTTGTTCCATTTATATATTTTATAAATGCAGATCCACGTAGCTAACAGGAAATTTGTCTACTGATTAGAAGCTGGTGGTTGAGAGATATTAAGAGGCCCTTGTAACTCTGTGCTGTGATGATTTGTGTGTGGCTGTAGCTGATGCACTGTCATATCCTTGAAACCCTTTGCCAGAGGGCAGGTTTTGCCTTTGGCTTAGATTCTGAACATACCTAACACACTACTGGCTGAAACCAATAGTCCACAGGAAGGAATGAGGTCACATCCCTTAATTTAAGTAGCTATGCTCTTTTGTAATTCACAGGGATGATGTGTTAATGCCACAGCTTGGGGTTTTTTCTGCCTTGTTTCCTCTCATAGTAAGCAGTTCCTTTTAGGCAGACTTCTTTCTTTAGTGGATTTGTGGTCTCTCTCACTCCACATGGCTTATGAAGGATTTTGATTTATTTGTCCTAGCTGTCTCGTCTATTCTGACCGTCACTTCTGTGCAAGTTAAAAAAACAAAGTAACCAGAAGCATTTGTCTAGCAAAACTGGTTTACCTGAAGTCTCTTGAATGAAATCTCCAGACGAGGCAGTCTACCAGGCTTTTTTTCTTTAAAAACAAAGGTAACACAAATTGATGTGTTATGCTTTATGTGCAGTATACCTGAAAATTAGTTCAAGCAAGAACAAAGTCCTTCCATTTCCTCTTATGAGCTTCCTGACTCTTTCACAAAATCTCTCCCAACTTGTTCTGTCCCCCCCCACCACCACCACCCAGTACCCTATGGGAGGCAAGAGCTTATTTATTTGGGAACCCTTCAAATATCTTAATTTCCTTCCCAGTCTTTGACAATACCTAAACCTTTTTTCCTCTTGTTGTAGGTAACGAACTCCAACCAACCAAAACATTGGAGGGTGGAAAAGATTAGACTTCTGGTGACTAAAAGATGTGCCATGGAATGGTAGCGACAAAGTGCACCACGACTTCACTGCTTACCTTGTTCAGTCATGGGTTATTTTTTCCATTGGTCATCTTCAGTACTCCAGGGGTGGAAGGACTGGTCTCATGTAAGTAAAGCTCTTTTTACCTGGTTGAGGGACAAGTAAGAATAACTGTTTTCACAGATAGGTTCCATTTGAGTAGTTTTGTTACATAACATTTTAATAGAAAGAACTATTAAACCTGCATTCCTTGGATGTGTGGGCTTAGAAGGTTAAGATAATCCACATACACCCCAATTTTTTGCCACACAGGATATTTGGAATGTGAGTAATTAATTCCAAGATAAACATAAAAACTTTTAATTTTTATTTTTCATATATAAATTATTGAATAATTATATTTTATTCATTTTCTGGCCTTATAATCAACCTGCCTTGGCACTTACACATGTTCATATGTCATAGTGTGCATGTATATACAAAAAATTGACCACTGAGGAAGGCCTTTGAGGCCAAAACGTGTTTGGTTCTGTTTTAATGTGGTTCAAGGTTATCAACCTAGATATATTGATTATTGGTCCTGTTTTATTGGTCCAAGGCTTTTAACCTAGAAATATCGAAATGTATCAGGTTATATAGATTCAGGACTTCTTATTTCAGATATTTGCCACTTCCAAGGCAGATTGTGCCAATGTTTTAAAAGTTTAGTTTCAGTGCACTTTGTAATAAATACATATATTTTGTCTAATTTATTTCTCAAGGTATTTTTTTCTCTCACCCAAACTTTGGGTACCCAACTTCACAGATAGGTTCTTCATCACCAAATAATACATATTTTAAAAATTGCTTGATAACTTTAAAGGCTCTTGCTTGTTGTCATAAGAAGTGGGTCAAAAGAATTTAAGATTTCCAGCTTTCTGATGCATGCTTGTAAATGAAATGATGAGTCTGAGTTCTGGGCAGTAATAACTATATTTGGGTTAGGTAATTTATACAAATTTTGTGAGTGTGATAACACTCATGTAGAAAATAAAGGGAGGACACTGGGCATGTTCATGTTTAGTAACAGTCACAGTACTTCATACCAAATATGACAGCTTAGATATCTAGGGTTTGTAGGAGTTGGTTCCTGGTTCTGTCCTTTGGAGATACTTGCTAGTGTGACCAAGAAACAGAACCCAGAATTTGGTTGTATCAATCCTGGTTGGCTCCCATTAAACTTTGTGTGGCAAAGTAGATGGAGGCAGCACATGAGTTTGGCCACTCCCCAGTTTATTTTACAGGTTTTTACCCCAAAAGTATTTCCTTCCATGTGCTGCCATTTGTTTGGGGAAGATATAAAACACTGTTTCTAGACGCATCACTTTGGTGGGGCTGAAGAGGGGGGAAGAAATCTACACTGAATGCTAGCTCAGCCTTATTTTGCAGCCTTACATTCCAGTGCAGTACTTCTTCCTTGGCTCCAAACTGGTCTCATTATCCCTGTTGATAAATAACTGAAACATCCCTGAAATGTTCATAGTTAATGCAGCACCTGCAATTGAGACTGTTCTTTTCAGTGGCATGTAACAGATTATTCATCTATAAAACTATTTCTTGTCTAAGTGTGTTCCATGAAACAGCATTCACTTGGGTTGGTGCTAAAGAGGAACCATAGCTTTCCTGTGTTTTGGAGACAGAGGGCTACTTGCCTCCTGTAGTTCCTTCTTTCCTGTAGTTCCAGGCTTTGTCTTAGGGTCTGATAGGGTTTGCCTTAGGATTTGGTTTGGATAACTGTTCACTGGTTTTGTTTGGACAACTGTTTACTTGTTGTTGTATTCCAAACTGTAAAAGGTCTTTCTAGGGAAGAAAGTGATGATATGTTGGATCCCATGGAGTTCTGCAGGGTTTCCCTCTCCTGTTCCAACCCAAAATATCTCCTGAAATGCTCCTCCTGGAGGAAATGGAACAATTTGGCAAAAATGCCGCCCCCTTATGTCTGCAGAAATCTTCTGTGTAATCCAAGACATATGCTTCTCTTTGAAGGTGTTTTGTATTTGAATGGATGCAAGTGATGGCTGCAGTGGCATACTAAAGGTTCTAGGTGTCTTAACACCAAGTGTGCCTGTGGTGATGTCTTGCTTTTTATGTAATCTAGTAAGTCTGCTAAGGGTTTGTGAACCAGGTAAATACCTAGTTCAGACAGCATGCTTGGAAAACTGTACTTGTTTCTTCTGAGAAAAAATCTTTCTCTAGCTTTCCAAATTAAAAAGTGTTTGAGTACCTATTGGAGAAATTAGCATATGAGCACAAGGCCTTAATTCACAGCATTTCTTGTTTGTTGCTAGATATTTAGAATAAATGTATTCCTCCCTCATTTTAACATTTCTTTGGTGACAGTAGCAGAAAGCATGCTGAGGTTTTATGCGACGCAGAGGGAAAAGGGCACCTTCAGAAAGTTAAGTCTGGATAAAGTAGATGCTGGATATAATTTTAAGCCCTTGTTAAGCAAGCTAGCTAGCTTCTATTATGGCCACTAACACACCTGCTGTGGTGTCATCTTTACTAATACTAGTTTGTGCTGATCATGACTCACTACAATCTCCGAACTTCTAATGCCACTTCAAGTGTGTATCATCCAGCCAAACATCTGGCAGGAAGCTCCATGAATATTTCAGGCACCACAGTATGATCTTCTGAACAACTCATTATTGTTTATTATGGCATTCCCTGAAATAGAACTGTTGGACACATCATACACAACACTGCTTACTAAAGCTGTTCATCTGTAGTCCATTCTGTCGCATTCAAGGGGGCACCTATAGCTTTGTCCTGAACTACATGTTAAAAGTAGAGGGCGTTTCAAGGTTCTTCTGTCATCACAGAAGGTTATTTGGAGTGTAGAAAGCTGTGCAAAAGAGAATTCTGGGATATCTTTCAAACAGCTGCACCTAGGCTTAGAAGAAGGTCAAGTGCTCACCCTTCTTAAAATGGTGGAAGAAAGCTCTGGGAAAAGGCAAATATCTAAAAATGTGATTCAAACCCTGTGTTCACTGAGGCTGATACAAAGGAATTATTATTTTTTCCCTCTGCTCTTAACATCACTGCCCTGACCTGGGTAGTCCAGGTTAGCCTGATTTCATAAGATCTTGGAAACTAAGCAGGGCTGGTCTTGGTTAGTATTCATAGGAGAGACCACCAAGAAAGTCCAGGGTCACAACACAGAAGCAGGCAATGGTAAACTACCAGGCACCTCTGAATGTCTCTTGCCTTAAAAACCCTACGAGGTCACCATAAATTGGCTGTGTCTGGATGGCACTTTCCACCTCCACTTAGATCACTAAATATGATCTTTATCTTCTTGCCATGAGTAATATTAGAAGGGTCTCCTGAATAAGATCTTCGGAAGTGATTAACACTTGTTTTGCAATTCTGCTATGTGGCAGTCATCCCCCCAAATCCTGCCTCTCTAGGGCTCTGAACCAATCCTTGTGGTTATAGCCTCAGGCAAATCCAAGTAACTGTCAGACAATCAGAGCCCACAGAACTCCACTAGTTGGGATGTATATGTGTGAACAAGCCTCAGTTTTAAGGGGGGATGGAAAAAAGTCTTCCCTCAGACAGGGATTTGCAGCTCTGGATAAGAGCATCAGTTCAGCCAGGTTTTTTGTTTGGTATTTAAGGTAGTATTTGGAAAGGTTTAGGAAGGAAAAGGGAATACCTACGCCTTTGAAAAAGATCCGTTTTGGTAACCAGCCAGGTCCAGTAAACCTCCTAATCTGAGATAAACATTCTGGGAAAAGGGCTAGAAAAATCTAGCCTTAGTGTTTATTATAATTGGCCCAGTTACAAAGTATGAAATCCCTTTGGGAAGAGGTTGTAACTGCTGGGTCGCAGTTGAGTCACTTTTCCCATTTAAGCAGAAACTTTCCACACTTAATACGTACTGTGTTGAAAACCTATTTTTTTGCTGTTGAATAAAACGTGATTTGTCTTTTGTACGCCCAGTTAAATATTTATTGAAATGGGGACTAAATTTACCTCAGAAGTACATCTGATATTGTAAGAATATCTGAAGAAGAGATCTCTAAGGACTTGGAGTTTATACATTACCAACACATTATCATAAACTCATAGCGATTCTTTATGAATGTGAGTGGTTGGTTAGAGGGAGAGAGAGACAAGTGTGAAGGAGGGGCCATTAAGAAAGGATCTTGACAAGTGCAGAGGACCCTAAGGGGATTTAAAACAACATAATCCTAAACATAATAAAGCCTTGAGCTTACGGTCTAGTTGCCTCAGAGCTTCATCTTACTCAGCCTGCTTTTGTAACCTCCACATGGTGGACTGTATGGGTGGAGCTTACTGATAAGATGGCTGTGGCAGCTGTGTTAGTGCTTGCCAGCTATACCAAACTTTACTGTTGCAGAGTCATAGCGTGACTGACATTCCTTCTTGCATTTAGTCTCCTTAGCAGGGTTTGCATGATGTCTTCCTTTAAGCCCTCCACCCCATCCCACCCCAATAATGTCCAGAACAGTCGCCTTCAGGCTTCCAGCTGCCACTTACTTTGTGGAGCAGTGCAAAGTGTGAGTTGATTTGAAACTGAACTTAATCACCAAGGACAAAAACAGACTATAAGACAACTGATTGAAATCCAGTTTCCTATTATGAAGTGCATGCATTTCCTGAACAAGCTTAATAGGCTGCTGTAATGACTGAAAACATTATGGGTTGCAGTTACATAGTCTTCATGAAATCTCAAAACTTTAGTCTGTAGCCTTCAAACTGTATTTGCTTAGAGGCAGATTTCAGTTCAGTGTGTTCTCTGCACTCTTGCAGGAGTCTTAAGAGAACACTTATCTGAAGGCTATGGTCTAGTTACGTGAAATGGGAAGCAAATATGTCATCTGTAGAATCATAAATATAACTTCAAGAACTGGATGGGTTTTGGAGGGCATATAGTTAGGGATACAGGGTCACCTATATGGACCAGGGTGATCCTGGTACTTCACTGGATGGCATCTTCTAGATCCTGTGATGACTTGTTAGTTCTTGGGTCCAATAAGGCACCTACAGTAATAAGTACAAGATCTATTTTGCCACTCCCTATGGTTCTCCTTTGCATTTAAAAACACTCCATAAATTTATCTGTTTAGTCATGGCTGAAGCGATAGTGTCAACAGCGTGTTTGTGTTAAATGGGTATTTCATTCTAATAAAGAACTACTTATGCTTTTAAAAATTACTTTGAGTATCATGGATAACTTAGAAATTTGTTTCCGCTTGCCTGTCTACACGTACTTAAGGAAGTAGGAGTAGTCTTCCTGAAACAGATTTTTAAAGCTAATAAACAAGGCATGAAGGCAATAATGTTCCTCCTCCCAATTTTCCCTACTATCTGTTGTTTAGAGATATTCCCTCTGATCATAGAGGCTCTATCTAGCTATCATGGCTTCAAAACATTCACAGTTCTTTCTCCCATAACGTACCACATTAGTAAAAAATTTAATTTGCCGTCATGATTCATAACCTTTGTGGATGATTCTGCAAGTCTGGCTTGCAGAGTCTCTCAACATTCAGACTGGGTAAAGGGTGGTGAAATGGAAAGAACAGCAATAGGTCCTAAACAGAATTCAGTCTGGGGCTATATATTGCTGACTTAAGTGACAAACTAATCCAACAGGGATTTCTGTCCAGAACAAAGGAGCTTTGATGTCTCTGGAACTGAAGCAAAATAAAGGTTACTTATGAAACTTTTGTTTCATTTACATGGAGAACTTTGTTTAGCTTAACCTGTCCGTGCCAACTACAAGGTAATTTATCAGCATTATCCCACCATTAACTACATAATTGTGGAGAACTGTGATCACTTCCCCAAAATGTTATCGCTTCATAAGTAAAGCTTTTTGTCATTCTAAGACTTGCTGCAATGTATCCCAAAGGAAAGGATTGCTTTGCCTGCTTAATTTTGCTGAGGTTGAATTTGTATTCTGGAGGGAACCTAATGGGAGCTGCAGATAACTTCCCTTGAGAGAGCTGTGCTAATAGTAATTTCTACCTTGATTTAGGCAAGCATTTTGAAACTAAGACTGAATGCAGAGCACAAAAATTTCAGTCTGAAAAACAAAACATATATACCGTAGCTAATTGGAAGTATTTTGAAAATTGCTCCATGAATGGTGACATTCACCTACATTGTATGGCAGATTTGTCCTAAACAGAGAGGAGATTGCCTCAAAGCGTGGGAGTACAAATCTTTTTCAGTTTTCCATATGTTCCAATAGTCTACTACATCTTGGCAGTGGTACCTGGCACGTGATAAATCTGTGTAAACACTACCACGTTCAGAATTGTATTAGATTTTGAAAGCTTTGAGGGCCTTGCCATAGGTAAAAGAGAAATTGGTTTGTTTGACTGTGGTTAGTATAATGTAGACTACTTTCAATATGGTATAGTGGTTAGTGTCAGACTGCTATCAAAGTTTAAATTCTCCCATGTAAGATTTCTGGGTGACATTGAGTCAATCACACACTTCCATCCTAACCAGCTCACAGGGTGGTGAGTTGTGAGAATAAAGTGGAAGAAGGGAGAACAATGTTGTGAGCCAGTCCACTGAGTGGGGAAGTCTGTATCATAAGCTTATCACAGGGCCACAAGGTATAAGAACTCTGTGGAATGACTGTCTAATGGAAATGCAGTGGCTTGTATAAAGAACTGATGCCATTCAGATCGTATTCTTTCTGAATACTATACAGTAACGTGGCAAACAGATGACTGCTTGTGCTCAGAATGAACACATAAATATAATTTGTGCTGAAACAGTGATCTGTTCTCTAAAAGGCAAGTATTGACATGTTCCAGTGTCTGCTGCTTTGTATTGTGCTAGAACTACTGGGGAGAGTTTTAGGAAAAAACTTCAGGTATTTCTTGTTGGAGGCATATTCCTTTGTTTGCTCACTTTCTTTCACCTTGTCTTTGGAACATTTGTGTTGCCCAGGGCTGTTTCATAGCACTACAATGCTGGGCTTTGCAATTTCGCTTGTTCCCATATTCATGCTTACAACGCATGGTACCCAGTAGTTTTGAAGCATGGAAACCAGCGAAGTACCATATGTGAATTACTGAAGATACAGACCACAAAGTTTTGCTTCTGTTTCTGCATAGAATTAGACACATGTATAGCAAAGGAAAGCACCACATCACAAACGTGAAGGAACCACCACAGTTAAAAAATGAAATAAAATAAGGCATTTGACCTGGTCACATAAGATGCAAATAAACAGACACATGAATACATGAAGCGGCCTTATCTGACCATCAGTCTCGCAGAATCAGTAGTGTCTGTCTGCTTAGACTGCCAGTGGTTCTCCAGGGCCTCAGGCAGAGGCCTTTCGCATCACCTAATTACTTGTCCTTTTAAGGAGATTAAGAAGAGTAGGTTTTTTACCCCACTTTTCACTACTTTAAGGAGTTTCAAAGCGGCTTAAGATCACCTTCCCTTCCTCTCCCTATAACAGCAGACACTCTGTGAGGTAGGTGGGACTGTGAGAGTTCTGAGAGAACTGTGACTGGCCCAAGGTCACCCAGCAGGCTTTATGTGGAGGAGTGGGAAATCGAACCCAGTTCAGGTTAGAGTCTGCTGCTCTTAACCACTACAGCATGTTGGCTCTCAGATGCCAGGTATCGAACCTGGGACCTTTAGTCAAAGCAGAGGTTCTTCCACTGAGCCACAGCCCCTCCTTAGGGGTTGTGGTGATCCAGCATTTGTAGTCCTGTGTGTTGATTCATCTGGTTGAGGATCAGTGGATGTCCTTTTGGTATGGAAACAGAGAAAACATGGTTTTCTGATGTTCATTGAGTGTCTTCTGTGCTGGCACACATGGGACTGCCTGAAGGCAGGCCTGCTGCGGAAGAACATTCCAAGAGCTTCCTCAATCTTCTAGAGCATTGAGTCCCCCCTCCCCTCAGAGAGAATTGTGAAATGAGCCATTTCCCGCCCATTTGGTCACGTGACGAGGGGAGGGGGAGGCACCTCTCTCTCTCAGTCCTATCCTGCCTCTGTGGAGAAGTAGATGAATCGTCCACAGCGGGGAAGGAGGGAGGGATGTGTGCTAGCACAGAAGACACTCGATGAACATCAGTTACAGGTAAGTGCAACCATGTTTTCATCATCGTATCTTCTGTGCAGTCCCACATGGGAGTTTAGCAAGCTACACATGACTCGGAGGCGGGTGTGGGCGAAACCATTTATTTGAGTAACTATTGTAACACTGCCGTACCCACAGAAGCATCAGCCTGAGAATCAACATCAATGGAATAATGTTTTATGAACATTAACGGTGATGACCATGTAGCTGCCTTACAGATGTCTGTAATGTTGACAGACACAGAGAAAGCAGCCGAACTGGCCTGCGCTCGTGTGGAATGAGCCCGGACTGGAAAAGGGCAAGTCAAACCTGCTGAATTGTAGCTGTTGCGAATGGCTGAGGTGACCCATCTGGAGATGGATTGCGCAGAGGCAGCTTGCCCCTTCTTGGGACCAGCAAAACAGACAAATAACTGAACAGTGCTTCTGAACAGCGATGTGCGTTTTAAGTAAAACAATAAAGCTCTCCTTAAATCCAAAGTGTGTAGTTCTGCGTCTAATGCCAAGACTGGATTGGGGAAGAAAATAGGGAGGACTATATCTTGTGAGGTGTGAAAGGTGGTAAGTATTTTTGGCCAGAACTCTAAACTTGGCCTTAGGATCACCTTATCAGGATGGAATTTTAAAAACGGGGAATCTGTTCGAAGAGCTTGTAACTCTCCGACTCTGCGAGCCGTAGTAATAGCCACTAGAAAGGCCACCTTACGTGACAACAAAGCTAATGAACAACTAGCTAATGGTTCAAAGGGAGCCCGTATAAGCTGAGCTAGTACCACTTTGAGATTCCACTGAGGGAGGGGAGGCTTTATGTTAGGGAATTTATTGTACAACCCCTTCAAGAAGCATTTCGATAATGCATTGGAGAATATTGGCTTTGAATCGATCCCCAAATGAAACGCCGATATGGCTGCAAAGTGCACTTTAATAGATGACGGGGAGAGACTTTCGTCTAATAACGTCAGAAGGTACTCGAGTATCTCCATTAAAGGACAAGAGTCTGGGCATACCTTACGATCTTGCGCCCAAACAGTAAACCTGTGCCATTTGGCCTTATAGGATCTCCATGTGGAGGGCTTTCGGGAAGCTAGGAGTATTTCAGCTACTCGATCAGAACATCTATTCACGTGGAAATGAACCATGCGTGTAGATCCAGGGTGTGGCAGTCTGGGTGACGATTGTGACCTATCTGAAGCAAATCTGGTACCCGTGGAAGGGGGTACCTTCTGTTCTGGGCTAGGGTTAGTAACAATGGAAACCATGGCCGCCGAGGCCATCATAGCGCTATTAGTATGCATCTGCTCCTGTCGTGGACCAGTTTCGACCGCACCCTCGGTAATAGGGGAAGAGGTGGGAAGGCATAAAAAAGGGTGCCGGCCCATCTTAGGAGAAAGGCGTCCCCTAGACAACTCCCCCATCTTTGCGACCTCACACAGAACAGTGGACACCTGGTGTTTGCGGTTGATGCAAAGAGATCTATTTCTGGCCATCCCCATGCCTGGAAAATAGGGTCTAGGTACCTGAAGAGAATGGACCATTCGTGGGCCAAGAGTGCCCTTCTGCTCAGTATGTCCGCCAGGGTGTTTTGACAGCCTGGGACTTGTACAGCTATAAGGTGGGAACCTTGTGGAATCATTGTTTCCCAAATGATTGAGGCCTCTCTGCATAGTGAAAGGGAGCTGGTACCACCCTGCTTGTTGATGTAGAACATCGCGACAGTATTGTCTGTAGCTATCTGGATAGTCTTTCCAGTTGATGAATCTGCAAGAGAGAGAAGGGTGTATCTCACCGCTCTAAGTTCAAGTCTATTGATATGAAACCTAGCCTCTTGATGGGACCATTGACCACTCATTTGTCTAGAACCACAATGTGCACCCCATCCCTCTAAGGAGGCATCTGTAAACATCTGTATGTCCGGTAGCATGGGCACTAGAGGGAACCCCTGCAAAAGATTGCAGTCCGCCATCCACCAATCCAGTGAGCTAAGGATCGGTCTTGGGATGGAAAAGAACCTCCATTGGGAGTCTAACTCCGAGGTAAAATTTCTTAAAAACCAATTTTGTAATGGCCTCATGCATAATCTGGCATAAGTGACCATGGTTGTGGTGGAAGCCATAAGGCCTAGAAGCCTCTGTATGTGCAAGGCCCTTTGGCGCCTCTTGCGCAGGAAACCTTTGATCAGGGACTGGATAGCCCTGATTCTTTCAGTAGGTAAGAATGCTCTATGAGCCACGGAGTCTATCCTTGCCCCTATAAACAGCATGGACTGAGCAGATGTGAGTTTAGATTTTGTGAAATTAATCACAATACCCAACCCCTGGAGAGTTTGGACTGTGAACTGAATTTGGGTTAGTAACAGTTCACGGGAATCAGATACTAACAACCAGTCATCTAAGTAAGCATAGACCGCACATCCGTGGAGTCTGAGATAAGCTACTACTGCAGAGAAACATTTTGTAAAAATTCTGGGTGCCGTCGCCAAACCCAATGGCAATACACAGTACTGGTAAGTAGTTTCTCTGAATTTGAACCTAAGATATTTCCTACAGTCCTCATGGATAGCGATATGGAAATATGCATCTTGGAGATCAAGGACAGCGAACCATGACCTAGGAGCTATGGCGTGGTAAACCTCCTCCAGTGACAGCATACGGAACCTACGAACATGTAAATAACTGTTCAGTTCTCTCAGATCTAAGATGGATCTAAGCCCACCTCCCTTTTTCTTAATTAGGAAGTAATTAGAATAAAAACCGCAGTCCCCCTCATCACCAGGGACGACCTCTAGAGCACCTTTTGACAATAGCGTTTGAATCTCCGTGGCTAAGGCTTCATCTTGTCTATGGGAGGTGGGAACCTCGAAGGACACAGGTGGGCTATATTTGAACTCATTGTGAATTTCTCGACCGGGAGTAGGTTTCCCTAGGGAAACGGGACTGCATGCCCCGTTGCCTGGGCTGCTGACGCTTGGGAGGGTATGGCTGTTGAAAAGCACCTCGGGACGGGTGAGAGGCCGAGGTTGGAAAATGGTAGCCTCTACCCTTATTAGGGTACTGGAAGTGCCTAGGAAAATACCTTGGTTTAGAAGGTTGCTGTTGTTGTGATGATAGCCCCAGTGATTTAGCAGTAAATTTTGTTTTCTGCACCTTCTCTAGAAACTTGTCCGTTTGTTCGCTAAAGAGGAATTTACCTTCGAAAGGTAAATCCTCGATGCATGATCTCGTGTCTAGTGGAAGGGCAGAAGTACGCAGCCACGAGTGCCTGCGGAGGACTATGGCTGAAGCTATTACTTTGCTTGCTGCATCTGCAGAGTGTCTAGAGGCATTGAGCTCCTGCCTGGCTAATCTAGCGCCCTCTGCTTGTATCTGTTTGGCCTGATTACTCTTATCATCAGCCAACTCAGTCAAAAACGGGGTTAATTGATCCCATAACGTAACTTGATATCTGGCCATAATAGCTTTAAAATGAGCTATTCTTAGGGTCAGGGCCCCAGAAGTATAAATCTTTCTTCCTAAAATGTCTAGTTTTCTACCCTCCTTATCTAAAGGAGAGGATTTTGGGCCCCCTGTCTGTTTAGATGGAATAACTTCAGCCACCATTGAATTGGGCTGAGGGTGGTTGTATAAAAAGAAGGCATCATCCTCAGTGATCTTGTAGAGGTTTTCTACCTTTCGAGCAGAACCCGTAATTGAAGATGGTCGTGCCCAGTTATTACGGGTAATCTCTCTAATGCCCTTCACTAAGGGAATAGCAACTGGCCCTGAGTCAGAAGCGTATAATATTCCCAAAACTGGATCCTCTTCCAATGGTTTGGGGGAGACAAAATCTATCTTAAGGGTCTTAACCATACGAAGGAGCTGCTCTGAGTAGACCTTTAAGTCCTCCGTAGGTGAAATTGGAGTAGGATCTCCCACTGCCTCATCAGGGGATGGGAGCAATGTATGTCCTGATTCTGCATCAGAGTCATTGTCAGAGGCTTGTTCCTCTGACTGTAAGACGTCCCCCTGTCCCTCTGGGGATCTTGGACGTGTGGCGGACCTTGATCTGGACCGATCTTCACGATGATCTGTGACCCGGCTGAGACTACGACGACTCTGCAAAGTCTTAGGAGTATGGTACCAAGGTGGTAAAAACCATGGGGGAATGTGCTCCCAATCAGGTGGGTAGCCCCATGTAGGAACGTCTTGCCTCTTGCTGCCCGAAGAGCATGATCTGGAGGATCTCCGTGATGAATGAAGGCTGATGACATCAGGTTCTTCCTGGGAAGGTAACACTGCGGAACTTGGTTGACGTCGATGGAGATTGTCTGAGCTCGATGTCGAGGAGTGTCGACGTCAAGAGGCTGGACTTTGACGTCGAATCGACCGGGAGCGTCTTGACGTTGATGAGGCCGGAGGTGAGTTTATACGTCCCGTTGACGTCGAGGCGATTTCGACATCGATCCTTTGAGCGACTGTGGCTGTTGACAGCTCCGACGACGGATGCTGTGGTAGGCGGTTGGGCTGAAGCAGATCGTTTTCGACCTTTCCCTGCCGAGACTTGCTTCAGCTTGTGGGATTTAATGGGGCTTCTAGAAGCATCCTTAAGGAGACTCGAGGGTGAGGGAGTGCTGGGGCCCACTGACAACGCTTGTTCCCAAAGTGCCGCTTTGAGCCTTAGCGCTCTCTCCTGTTTAGTTCTAGGAGTTAACGTACCGCAAATCTCACAGGAGGTAGTATTGTGGCCTTCTCCCAGGCACAGGAGGCATTTGCGGTGATCGTCTGTGGTAGCCATTTTCATTCCACAAGCCTGGCATTTCTTGAAAAGGACCATGGGAACTCCAAGGCCCTAAGGAAAAAAGAGCTCTGAAGAAAAAACAGGTCTTGAAAATAGATTTTAAAACTGAGGTAAGAAGCTGTAGCTCTGGAATACGTCCTTTCCTCACGGTGGCAAAAAAAGGACTGAGAGAGAGAGGTGCCTCCCCCTCCCCTCGTCACGTGACCAAATGGGCGGGAAATAGCTCATTTAACAATTCTCTCCGAGGGGAGGGGGAACTCAATGCTCTAGAAGATTGAGGAAGCTCTTGGAATGTTCTTCAGCGGCAGGCCTGCCTTCAGGCAGTCCCATGTGGGACTGCACAGAAGACACGATGATGAAGTAATGTTCTGTTTTCAGAACCCATCTATTCTTCCTCTGTGGAGACTGGAAAAAGACAGACTATACCCACATACAGAGCTAAGCAGTTCCATGGAGAGATGGGTGGAAGTGCACTGGACACTTCTAAAACTTCAGTTTGATATAAACACTAATTCAAACTTCATTCTGTAACTTTGCAGAAATGGAAATAAGATTCATATGTGGACAGTGATGGAAGGGATCATTGTGGTCATATAGCCTCAAGTACTGCAAATTGTCCAAAAAGGATGGATGAAATTAGTATTGCTAATTGGCATTTCTGGGAGTATGTTTTAAACAGTTGATTCTTTGTTTTGTCGTGTCCCCTCCCCCCAGATACAATAAGGTAACTGACTTGGGGGAGGGGCTGTGGCTTAGAGGTGGGGCATCTGCTTGGCATGCAGAAGGCCCCAGGTTCAGTTTCCCCAGCATCTCCAAGTTAAAAGAAAGGACCAGGTTGTAGGTGATGTGAAAGACCTTTGCCTGAGACCCTGGAGAGCCATTGCCAGTCTGAGTAAGCAGTACTGACCTTGATGGACCATGGGTATAATTCAGTATAAGACAGCTCCATGTGGTGTTTCATATGTTGGGGAAAAAGAGAGAGAGCAGGACAAAATAGGGTGTGGGATAGACAAAGAAGATCCCTGCTGGATCAGGCCAGAGATCCATGTAGTCCAGAAACTTATTTCACACAGCAGCCAGTCAGTTACCCAGAGCATCGACAGACAGGGCATAGAGGCCGAATGCTTTCCCTGATGTTGCCTCCTAGTACTAGTATTCAGAGGTTTGCTGCCTCTGGATATGGAGGTTCCTTATAGTCACCCTGACCGGCAGCCATAATGATTGTCCTAGGCTCCACGAATCTAACATCCATTTAAAGCCAAACCATAGTCATTGTCTGTGTCAGGTGCCTGTGATTTGGAAAAATCTTTAGTAGAAGACATTCACCAGATGGGAATAGTCAGTAAGAATGAATACCACCTCTGTGTCCTTATGGATCAGAGACACTAAGTTTGTGACATAGGCAAGAGGGCCCTGTGTGACCTTTGGCATATGTGAAGCTTACTGATTTTGAAAAAAAGCCCAACAACGAGGTGATGGAATAGAGGTACGGGGTTCAGGGGTTAACAGAGCAATAAATGGCAGTTCTGAGATTTTCCAGAGGAAAGAACGGCAGGATTTGATGACATTAATGTAGGAGAATATTGAAAGGGACAGTTTGTACTCTGTCGTGCCTTTTAGGGAGCTCAGAACAGTATATTAGCTCTGCAGCAACACCATGGAAACAAGTGAGCCACGGACTCTTCCCCGTTCATTCATGCGATCTGATGGATTTGAACTTAAGAATGCAATACCCAAACGTTCTTGAAATCATGCCGCAAAACTAAAAAATGCTGTAGAAATAAGGTGCAGCAGTTTCCACTTGTTTTGCTTGTATTTGTTCTTTCTCTTATGATTCGTGTACAGTGAGTGCTCTGTATTGCTGTTTGTATGAAGAGGCAGCAAACATTGCTGTAGTGCTAACCTCTGATAAATGGTTTCTTTGAGTCCTTGGTTTACTTATTTTGCTTTTGGCAAGATGTTGTACAACACTCATCTCCAAGTACAGCCGGGATGTACCAGTGGAATAGAAACCACTTTTGAACACTGACATATTCATCCACTGGGTACAGTTGCTTGATCAGCAGTTTACAGTACCAATTAAGGTGTTTTTTCATCTGTTTAAATGTTTATAAATGTTCTCCTAGTTTCCATTTGACTGAAGGCTCAGCATGAGGCTTTGTGTGTGGTCTTTTTGAAGATTTCTTGAAATTGAATCATAGAATCACAGAGTTGGAAGGGGCCATACAGGCCATCTAGTCCAACCCCCTACTCAATGCAGGATCAGCCTTCTAATGCTTAGGTAGGAAAACAGTAGCAGCAACATTTGATGGTGTCATCCCTCCTCTCATTTAACATGACTTGGTGAAAACACAAGTGTTTGTTCCTTGGTTAATATTAGAATAATAGAATCAGAGTTCGAAAGTACCTCCAGGGTCATCTAGTCCAACCCCCTGCACAATGCAGGAAATTCACAAATACCTCCCCCTCCACACCGGCAGTGACTGCTGTTCCACGCCCAGAAGATGACAAAAAACCTCCAGGATTGCTTCCTGACCTCAAAGTGGCCAGCATTTCCCTGGGTGTGTAAGAAAGAGGCCACAAGAACTAAGCACTGAGGCAACCCTTCCTGCCCTCCCTCTCATGATCTGCCTAAGTTCACAGAATCCGCATTGCTGTCAGATGGCCATCTAGCCTCTGTTTGAAAACCTCCAAAGAAGGAGAGCCCACCACTTCCCAAGGAAGCCTGTTCCACTGAGGAACTGCTCTGTCAGGAAGTTCTTCCTAATGTTTAGCTGAAAACTCTTCTGATTTAATTTCAACCCATTGGCTCTGGTCTGACCTTCTGGGGCAACAGAAAACAGCTCTGCACCATCCTCTATATGACAGCCCTTCAAGTAGTTGAAGGTGGTTATCATATCACCTCTCAGTCGTTTCCTCTTCAGGCTAAACATACCCAGCTCCTTCAACCTTTCCTCATACGACTTGGAGTTGTCAGCTAAAGCTCTGTAGCTCATGGTGAACAAAATATTTACACACAGCAAAACTTGTAAGCATCTCGGACCGAAACAGCTGTGCTAGTATCCTGCTTTGAAGATGCTCCAAGGCAGCAAGCCTTGACTGTACAAATACACAGTAGAAGAATAATAACAAAGTTTGAGTCCAGTGGCACCTTTAAGACCAACAAAGTTTTATTATTTATTAGCCTGATACCTGTGCTTCGCTACAGTATTTAAGTTCCGTAAATCCAGTTATAATACTGATGATGTGAAATTTGAAATGTGACATTTGTTGTAGGAATTCTAATGGAGAAGATTGTAGTGTAAGAAATGAAGTGAGACGTGTACTTTTTCTCTCTCTACTGAAGGACCTCTCTCTAGACCACAGTGGTGGTTCTGCCCTCAGGTGCTAGGATCACCAGGCTGCTTGATGAGCTCACTCTGGAGCAGGCCACATAGAAATGTCCATTTAAGAAGCAGTCGTCTGTTAAGTCAACTGAAAGTGATGGCCTCTCTACTTGTGTTCCTGGATTGTTTTGCTGATATGGAGACTGTGTTGTTCTGAGCACCTCAGGGTGATCTTGCTGGTACTTGGCCTGTGCAGCTCAGTGCACTGCAGGAGTACTATGTGCAAATGTCTTTGCCGCATTCCTAATTTGCCTCCTCCTTGTAGTGTTGGTGTATCTGGCTCCACATTTGCCAGGAGCTTTCTTGGGGGCAGTAAGAGGTGAGAGGTGTGAGGGAGTGGTGATGTGGTGGACATTTCTTCAGGTTCATGAGGGAGGCACGCATTGAAATGGCTCCTAGAAATGTCCTTACACAGCCATTCACTGTTGACTGCTGAGTTTTCACTGACCCATGGAACTCATCAGCTCAAGGTGTTTGAGAATGTTCTTTCCTCTCTGCAAGGAGCTGCTGCCAGTAAATAACATTGTGTGGAAAGAAGAGATCACAAAATTAGAGCCCCTTCATGTGTTAAGTGGGGCAACATATGTTTCTGAAAGTGTGTACATTTTCCAGGCACAATTTGAACAGCCAGTTCTTAAGGCTCTGAATTGCAGAGGAGGCTATTTACACCTGAAACAACAGCCTGACCATCTAGTTCAGCGATTTTCCTTGGCAACACCCCAGTTTTTTAACAATAATTTCAATGAGTTTTGCAAGGTTCTAAAAAAAAAAATGAAGTGCATTTGCCTTCAATTAAAAAAACCTATAAGCCATACAGTACCTTTTTCCTAGTTGAATTTCTAAATAGTAAATATGTTGGCTTGGATCCTAAGAATCCTTTCCCTTGCATGAGAAGCCAGGAGTTGAATTTCACAGAAAACATCAAAAGAAAGTGTGGACTCAGAGGTTTGGAAAGTTGCGTTCCACTCAGAATTTTATTAAACTGCCATTTGTAAAGTACAATACTACACAAATGTTACTTTTTTGCCCATTTTTTTTAAATGGTAATTGCTTTTAAAATATTTTACTTGGTTTTATTTGACACTAGCAGTAAAGCCCGTTGTGAAAGTAATACAACGGGATCTAGAAAGAGGCTCTGGGGGAGTGCTCTGGCTTTGGGCAAACAGTGTCAATTTGCTGTGGTGACCTCAGCAGGGTATAATGACAGAGTCCACTGTTTTCTCCAGAGGAACTGATCTCTGCTACCTGAAGAGCAGTTGTAATTGTGAGTGATCTGTAGCCCTCACCTGGAGATTGGCAGCAATTGTTACCCAGGACAAAGTGGCTGGTTTGGAGGGTGTAGTCTATGGCATTCTACCTGTCTGAGGTCCCACCCCTCTGCAAACCCCACCCTCTCCAGGCTCCACCCCTCAAATCCCCAGGAATTTGTCAGCATGTAGTTGGCAACCCCATCTCCTTCCCAGCTAACCATCAACCTACCATTATCTGCCCCTTTGACTTCAGCTGACTTCTGCCCTCCCTTCTGCAGAGCAGTTGTAATTCTGAGTGCTCTCCAGCCCTCACCTGGAGATTGGCAACAATGGTTCCCTATGTGGGACTGACTGGTTTGGAGGGTGGAGTCTATGGCAGTGTACCTGTCTGAGGTCCCACCCCTCCTCAAACCTCACCCTCTTCAGGCTCCATCCCTCAAATCTCCAGGAATTTCCCATCTGGAGTTGGCAACCCTATCAGGACTGGCCCCAATGTGTTTTCTCCCAAAGGCCAAAGTAGGTGACAGGACCAAGCTTAGTTGCCTACCAACAGGCATTGAGGGGAATGTAGGGTTGCCAGCTCTAAGGAGGGAACTACCTGGAGTTTTGGGGGGTGGATTCTGTAGAGGGCAGCATTGGGCAGGGGGGGGCAGAAGGACTCAGCAGGTCTAATGTCATAGGGTCTACCCTCCAAAGCAGCCATTTTCTCCAGGGGAAACTGATCTCTGTCATCTGGAAATAAATTGTAGCAGTGGGAGATCTCCAGGTCCCACCTGGAGTTTGGCAACCCTACGGGAAAGTGTGCTGCACAGCAGGGGGTTGAAGAGAATGGTTTGATGGCTGCTGGGCCAAGATTGGCAACAATAGTTCCCCAGGAGCAAATAGCTGGGTTGGAGGGTGGAGTCTATGGCACTGTACCTGTCTGAGGTCCCCATCTCCCCAGGCAGCTTTTAAAACATGATCCTGGGACCTACACACCACCAGACATTCCAACTGCCTTGCGGGGGGGGGGAGTATGAGGTGTGGAATGGAGTGAAGTCCAATCAGCTTCCATATGCAAAAGACCTTGAAGGTTCCATATGCAACTGACATGCCAACTGCCTTGCGGGGGGGGGGAGTTTGAGGTGTGGGATGCAGTGAAGTCCAATCAGCTTCCATATGCAAAAGACCTTGAAACACTGGGCGGGACTGCACAAAGCAGCCAGTCAACCCAGCCAGCGTCTTCTGACTGACAGTTCAAGCGTCCATACACTAAAGGAGTGCATTTTAGAACTTTGGCACCCACTACTCAATTATATATAAGGAGAGATGAGCCTTCGTGTGCAAACATACTGCAAGAGAAAAGTCTTCATGACATTATTCTCAAGACTTTCCTAAGCCTTGTTTTGTTTCAGAATAGAGCTTTGAACAGGTATTTTGGGTGCTATGTGGGGAACTGGCAAAGTATGAAGTAAGAGGCTCCTAGTGCAAATGTTGCCTTTAACATAAATATACTGGGTAGCTTCTAAGCAAGCTGTTACTTTCTCAACCTCAGCCCCTCTTTAATGCAAGGATCTTAGTACTGAACTGTATGCAGAAGTCTCTAAGGACTGAAAACCAATGCTGTTACACAGTAGACCTTTGGCCTGCTTGTATTCTTTATAGTAGAAGGCCCTCTTCACTTTTCTACCCTTTCTGTGGCCAAACCAAACTTATCTGGAGGACAGCTGCAGAGCCTGTCAAGCGTGACCCAGAGGAGACACTGTTGGGGGCAGGGAGAGGGTTTACAAAAAGCTCTGATTAAACCATCTGTGTAAGGGCACAGCCAGAACTTCTGTCACCCAGGCTCTGCCCCAGGTCTTCTGGTGCTATGCTTGTAATAACATTAGCATTTCAATAGGAGAATTACCATAACCCCCAGGTTCTGAGGGGGAAACCATCTACCTCTTTATTGAAAAGCTACTTTGTGCCTATTGTCCTGTTGATCGACATGCGCAGCAGATATGAAAGCAAGAGCTGAAAGTTGTGTTAGAGAGAGAAAAACAGCTGGCAAAGAAATCTACCATGAACCTAAAATTTCAAGCATCTAAAATTTAAATATCCATTTTGAAGTGCACGAGAAGCTGTTACAGGAAATCACTGGCCAAATGGAGGGAATAGTCAAGAGGTTTGTTACTGTACTAGAGAATGCCAGGTGTGTGTTATCCCACTCTAGTTGAGTTTTTGTTCTTAATAACTGAAATAAGGGCTACTTTTTGAAATTCCGTCCCTTAATTTTGTTATGATACTTAAAATCACTAGTTGCTTGTAAAATTATTTTCTATTCAACGCTTGTTAAAGGTTGTGGTGGTGACAGTTTAATGTGCAACTTTCATGAAGTATGGTGGTGGAAATTGACATCAGGTCACAGCCAATTTATGGTTTTCAAGGCAAGAGACATTCACAGGTGGTTTGCCATTGCCTGCTTCTGGTGTTCCTTGGAGGTCTCTCACTAGCCAGGGCTGACTCTGCTTAGCTTCTGAGATCTCACGAAATTGGACTAGCCTGGGCCATCCAGGTGAAGTATACCTGTTTTCAACTGAGAACTCAGGTGGCATTGAGCATAACTCCCCCAGATCAGTCTTTTCATGCAGTTAGATGAATTCCAAAAAAGATCAAGAACAGCTCAGATAGAGGTAAGTCATAGTAGCAGGATGGTAGATCTGCTATACAGAGGTGTATATTGGGCAGAGTTCCCTGGAGTGTGAGTGACCTGTGATCCAACCTAGATAATCGTCTAAGTATATCTTAAAACAGACTAGAATTCTTAATTAGTGTAGTAGGTTCTTTCAAGACAGCATCCAAGAAGCTCTGTGCATATTATTCTGGGACGAACTACTGAACTCTGGTGTCTGATTTGTTATGTTTAGGTGTATATATATTGAGACATTAAGATTAATAGAATACTAACTTTTGTGATCTGTGTGGCTTGAACCACTTTAAACCTTGTCTGTATAGATTGGGGGTGAGGGGTTGTCTGAGGACAACTGTCCTGAAAAAACCTCTGAACTTCTATTGTGCCAGCAATCTGGGACTCGGTTTTCTAAGATGGATCCTGTAGAATCCTAAGAATTTGAGCTTCTTGTAGTGAGAGAAGCATTTCGTCCTGATGACTACAAAGAAAAGTATGAAATCATGTGGGAAGCTTACTTTAAAGAGGTCCGAGTGGGATTTCTAATAGCCAGGAAAAGAGTGAATGAGTTCATAGGTTGAGAATAAGAAGCAACTCTTCTTCTTCATTTGGGCCTGAGTGTTATTGATGCACTGCACTGTAATGAATTCACCCCAAACCTCTGTCATGATGTTAACTGCATTGGTGTGACTATTAGTTTTCTGCTATTTAAATGTCAGAAGCTAGCTTTCTGCAATTTAAATATCAGAAGTTGTATGAAGTGTATAAATCTTCCAGTCATACAGTTGAACCACCTGTTAAGTTTTTCAGGTAATCTTGATATGTAGAATACAGGGTGTCTTGTGCCCCTATGTTCTATAGTTCTCTTTGCTTTGGAGGACTGGGCCTGAGAAGTACTTTAACAGCTTTTGGGATCTGATTATTGAATCACTTATCATATTGGAAATGTACCAATAACAAACTTGAAAGTGTGAGAGAACTTTTGACCATTTTTGGCACAAGTTGTGATCTTAGGTAACTACCTCTTTGGCTATGTCTGGCCTGGTTTATTTAGTGTTTGAATAAGCCCCATCAGGAAACTTGTGTCAAACTGGTGTCATTTCTCCTACCAGAGTTGCTTCATGTTCCCTTTAAAATGGTTTGAATAGGCAGAAAGTGTATACTTGGTTGCCTTGCTACAGTAAATGTCAGTGTTTGCAAACAATGGCCCTTGTCAAATCATGTATAAGTGTGATTATTGGAGGGAATTCCTGTCAGGAAACCAGCAAGATGGAAAAGAATAGCTTCCTTTTTAACACACTGACAAAACTGTCCTCAACATCCTTCTTTGAAAACTTCAGCCCTGACTTTTATGGATGGCTTTCCTATCCCAAGATCCAGGTTTCCTTACAGAGGGCTTGTTTCAGTTTATTTGTGTTGTTCAGCTTGCTCGCTATGGCAGCTGAGGCCACTTCAGTGGGGTTGTGATCTTCACTGTAGCACTGTCAATTTGCAATGGCTTTGTAACCTCACTCTCACCAAAGGCCCCAGTGAGAACAACAGGAGCTATTGTGTTGAATTTTTAACTTTGTAGTTCACCTGCTAGATGATAGAGTTGATAACAAGAATACACACAAAACTTGTTTTTTAATCTGTTATAATTGGTCTACTAGACTATTACAAGCATAAAAGTTAATAGTAAATATTAAGCTCTTGGCTGCTCAAGATTGTATCAAAATATTAGCATTAATTAACCACTGCTTGTAATAAGCATGTGTTAAAAATGTGTTATCAATTAAGTGCTGTATTCTAGTTCTAGCTTATTTTTATAGTTTACAAAATGAGATTCACTGAAAATGTGCACAAATCTATATAGCAGAACACACTTTAAATACTGTAGTTATTTAGCCTTGCAAATAACGACTAAAGAGGCAGCCAGTCCACCACTGGCTCCCTTGTCTTGATCTTCCTTTCCCTCACTTACTCTCATGAACCTACTACATGATTTTATTTTTATTATTTTTTAGCCTCCTCTAACATGTTGTTGTTGTTGTTGTTATTGTTATTGTTATTAGAATCGCTCTGGGCAATGTAGAACAATGGATAAAAGCATACAAACCCTACAATTAAAATACAGCAGTACCAATAAATAAAGCTAAATTCCAGATGGCGAACTAAAATAATTTCCCATTCCAGACTGCCTGGCTGCCTCATGGGCAGGTGAGGAAGAGGGATGACTGATCTGGAGAGCAGAAGAGGGTGCCAGCAAGAGTGAAAGCCATTGCTGCCCTCAACCAAATGGCCCTGTAGAGAGTTCCACCAGGTCAGGGCCAGGACTGAAAAAGCCCTGGCCATGGACGGATGGACATCTTTGGAGTTTGGGGACCACCATCTGATTGGTATCCAAGCATAATGCTCTCCCGGGGACATACCACAGTCCCACAGATACGTTGGTCCCTGACTGCTCAAGGCCTTAAAGGTCAACTCCAAAACTTTGAACTTGACTCTGAATTCTACTGGAAGCCAGTGCAGCTGGCACAACACAGGTTGTATGTGTCCCATCTGTGATGTTCCCGTCAGGACCCACGCTGCCGCATTCTGGATCAGCTGAAACTTCTGGGTCAACCTCAAGGGCAGGCCAATGTAGAGTGAATTGCAGTTGTCTCGCCTGGAGGTGACCCTTGCCTGGGTTACCGTGGCTAGGTGAGGATGTGGCTAGAAAGGGGCCAACTGTTGAGCTTGGCGCATGTGAAAAAACACCAACTTGGCAATATGTGCAACTTGGGCCTCCATAGTCAAGGAGGCATCCAAGATCACACCCAAACCCATGACGGACTGCGCCGGTGTCAATGATGCCCCATCTAGAGCGGGAAGTCTGTGCCCCAACCCTGAACCCCACCACCACCACAGAACCTCCGTCTTGCTAGGATTCAGTCTTAGCCTGCTCTTTTTTAACCACCCCACCACAGCCTCTAAACCCATGGCCAAATTTTGTAAGGTGGCAACTGGGTGGCTGTCCAATAACAGATATAAGTGGGTGTCATCCGCATACTGGTGACACCCAAGCTCAAAACTCCACACCAGCTGGGTGAGGGGATGCATATAGATGTTGAACAACATTGGGGAGAGAAGCTCCCCCTGTGGGACCCCACATATTAAGGGATCCCTAGAGGACATACTCTCTCCCAGCACAATCCTCTGTCCCCAGCTACAGAGAAATGAGGTAAGCCATTGAAGGGCTGTCCCATGAACTCCCACACCAGTGAGGCGGTGGGTCAAAAGAGCATAGTTGACCATGTCAATCACTGCTGTGAGATCTAACAGCAACAGTAGTGCCGACCTGCCTCAGTCCAGCTGTCTACGCAGATCATCTGTCAGGGCAACCAACACCATCTCTGTCCTGTGGCTGGGGTGGAAGCTGGACTGGAATGGATCCAATGCTAGTGTAAATTTACCAGTGTGCCTGCATTCAGAAGTTCACTTCCAACCACTTCCAATCAAGATGTTCACTTCCAGTCAAGAGTGGTGTTCTCATTCAGTGGGGGAAGTCATCGAAGCTGGTTAGGTCATGCCTCCTCTCACTCCAGGCAGGGCTATGTAAATTTTTGTGACTCTACTGGATCAGAACGAGGCTGATCTCCAGTTTGGATAGCCCTACAGCTCCAAGCAGGTTGCTTGAGCCTAGCTCCACTTAGATTGATCTGTAACAAAGATGGAAGATGAGAAAATGAAAAAGGTCCCCAGTGTGGGATCGAAGAAGAGAAAGGAGCCCTCAAAAGAAAAGCCTCTCCCTCCTGAAGGTTTGGGCATAAGAGACTGGCCAACGGGAAGTATTGAAAGCTCAATGAGGGCAGCAGCGAAGGTTGATAGACCCGAAACTTTGGGTCTCTCAACAGCCCTTATTTTGCCAGCATTTGAGACTCCCGAAAAGACCACCCAGGCTGTGATTGGCACGTTGGAAGCTTAGATAGGCAGCTCTCCATGCCAAGACTCGGAAGCTTCTGTATTGGCAAGGAGCATGTGACACGGGCCTGTAGGTGAGAAAACTCCCCCTTCTGAATAAGAAAGATCCTTGTGGGTTCAAAGCGGGGGGGAGGGGGAGTTCAGGTGGCAGTGGAGTCAATACTTCCCCCTCCCCCCAGCCCACTCCAGCGGCCTTTCCCAGCTTAATGTTTGGGAATACTGCAGGATCCAACATGGCACCCATGTCATTTTCCCCATGTTTTTCAGGTAGGAAGGTCTCAAAAGCAACCATCACACATTGAATTAAGCTGTGTATTTGTAAGGCATATGAAATGCAAAGTTTAAGGCCTCCTTTAAAAATCACAGCACATTCTACTAGGGTGGCAGCAGCATTGGCAGCCTTCTCTAAATGAATTTGCAGAGCAGCCACCTGGTCCTCTTTCTCCATTTTCGTTAGACACTGTAGGATAGATCAGCTGGATTCTGCTGAGGCAGCCTTTGGTTGAAGGGTGCTGTGGCATGTGGTATAAAAAAGGAAAAGAAGGTAAAGGCCTGACCACGAAGTCAGCTTGGATGACTTCCCCCACTGAAGGAAAACAGAGCATTGGAACCCACCTGAAGGTGTCTTCTCTTAGGTGGGTCAAAGTCATCCACTTCCCACCTCCCCCACCCCCAAAAAAGGAAAAATATAGACTAAAGACCATATGGACAAAGTGCTGATGTGGAGCTGAGCTATGTTATGACTGGAGGTTCAGCCTCCTTCTGATCCAGTAGAGTTGCAAAAATTTGCATAGCCCTGCCTGGAGCAAAAGGAGGCGTGACCTAACCAGCTTGGATGACTTTGCGCCACTGAAGAGAAGAAGCCTTCAGGGAGGTTCCAATGTTTCGTTTCTACTGCCAAAGAAGCAAGCCACTTTTTAAACTGAGCATTAACTTCCCTAACAATAAGGTGCTACTAATTCCTAGGTTCTGGACCTTCTAAATGCCCAAGCAGAAGTGGACACTAATATATCTGTTAAGCAGGAAATAGTTGGAAAGCCAAGGAGCACCAAATAGTGGCATGTTGCAGGTCCATAGCAGGCCACAATTATGTAAACATTACTAGGTTTAGTTTAAAAAAATGTCCAAGTTTCTTATCGGGCTTGGAGCGCTATAGTGAAAACTACTAACCCTGTAAATTTCATGCCTATGTAATTTCTCAGACTACTTTTGGATATTTAATAAGTTTCAGAACAGCAGGCTCAGGGTGGGTTACAACCAATTAAAACAGTTAAAATACAGCTCCAATAAACCAAGTAAAATCACAACACAATACCAGGACAACAAACATTCTTGAGATGGCAATTTCCAGAAGTCCAGTTGAGTCTGTATGTATGTCAGATGGATCAAGGGTTAGGCTGGAGATATTGAACACCTATAACTATCTCCATACGTGGGGCAAAGCGAGGTGGTGTGTGTGTGGGGAGGCCATTATGCATAGATGTCTGTTGCCTCAACCAAAGGCCTGGCAGAACAGCTCAGTTTTGCAGGCCCTGTGGAATTGTAACAGATCTCACCTGGAAGAGCATTCCACCAGGCTGGGGCCAGGGTTAAAGAGGCCCTGGTCAAGGCTAAAGGGATGTCTTTGGGGATGGGGACCACAAGAAGATGCTGTTGAGAGGAACACAAGGCTCTCTGGGAACATATGGGGAGAGTTGGTCCTATAGATCTGATGGCCCTAGAGTTCACAGGGCTTTAAAAGTTAGCACTAAGACCTTGAGTCTGATTCGCTATGGAACTGGTAGCCAATGCAGCTGGTGCAGTACTGGCTGTATGTGTCCCCCATAGATGCTCCAGACAGGAGGTGCATCGTTGCATTTTGTACCAGCTGAAGCTTCCAGATCAGGGACAAAGGAAGCCCTGCATAGAGTGAGTTGCAGTAGTCTAGAGGTGATTATTGCATGGATCACTGTGGTTAGGTTGCAGGGGGAGAGGTAAGGGACCAATTTGCCTGACCAGCCGAGGATGGTAGAAGGCTGACTGGGCAACAGACATGACTTGGGCCTCCATAGAAAGTGAGGCATCCAACGTCAAGCCTAAACTACTCAGCATTGGCGCCGGCACAGGACCCATCTTGGATGGATTTAGTTTCAATCAACTTTGACTAGGGTTGCCAAGTCCATTTTAGCTCCCAGCCGGGGACTTTGGGGGGCGTTCCCGGAGGGGGCGGGGCATCCCTGACATGATGACATCACATTGGGGACATCCGCCCCTCCGCCCGCCCAATGGGCACATGGGGAAACACCAGCTCCCTGCAATTAAAGGGAGCCCCTTTAAGTGCAGGGAGAATGGAGAGGGGTGGCTGCGGGTGTTGGGGCTTGGGGGCAACAGGTAGAACCCCCCAAAAAGCGGGGGGGCCTGCCAAACCGGTGGGTTTGGCAACCCTAACTTTGACACAACCATTGAGCCATGGCCTCTAATGCCTTGGCCAATCCTGGGGTGGAGCTTGGTCAGCTGTTCATCAGCAGATACAGTTTGGTGTTATCGGCAAACTGATAACAACCCAGCCCAACCCCCCAGACCAGCTGGGTGAGGGGGTGCATATAGATGTTAAATAACATCGGAGAGAGAATCACTCCTTGAAGGATGCCACAGATGAATGGGTATCGTGGCGAGACCCTCTCCCCAAGCATCACCCTCTGTCTCTGACCATGGAGAAAGGAGACTAGCCATTGCAAGGCAGTCCCTCTTATCCCCACATTGGCGAGGCAGTGGGTCATGAGATTGTAATCAACCATGTCAAACACTGCCATCAGATCAAGTAATAACAGCAGCGCTGACCCACCTCGATCCAGGTGTTCCAGAGGTCATATGTGAGGGTGACCCAGCGCGGTCTCTGTCCCATAGCCAGAGCAAAGGCTGGACTAGAATGGGTCATACAAACATAAGAGAAGCCAATGTTGGATCGGGCCGTTGGTCCATGACCAAGGCGTCATTCAGGAAAACCTGGAGCTGCTTGGCTACCATGCTCTCAACTACCTTTCCCAGGAATGGAAGGTTTGACACTGGGCGATGGTTGGTTGGGTCCAAAGGGTCCAGCAATGGTTTTTTAAGGAGCAGTATCACTAATGCCTCCCTCAAAAGCCCTGGAAAAGTCCCTGAACTCAAAGGCAAGTTAATAACCTCTCCCAGGGGGACCCGTATTCCATCACTGCAAGCGTTCATTATCCATGATGGGCACACATCAAGGAGGCAATATTAATCTATGAAATACTAAATGAAGATGAGGAAGGGACTTGTTACAACAGTGATGTGGTTTCTGAAATCATGAAACAGTTCTAGGAGCAGGACTGAAAACTGTTCAAACAGTGACCTTTAACTGCAAAGGTTTATAGCATGTTACAAAATAGTGTTTTAAAAGAAAACTATCCAGTTCCTAATTGCGGCAGTGCTGGCAAGACTTCTCTATGGTTGACTGGTCATGGCAGAGTGTTAATAAGCATACAGTATTTCTAGTGTTGCAGCCTGTTAATTAAGATAATTCTACTCAATGCTGCTTGTGAGTCACCAGCTGGTGACTGTCTTGGTGCAAGACTGTAATTAGACTTTATTCCCCTTTTTGGTGTCTTTTATTAAAATGCTGTTGAAAAGACTGAAATGACTAGGCATATAATATATTACACCGCATAAGTGCTTGTGTGTAATTACATAAATGTGCAGCTGTGATTACATAGATAAATTCTTTTTTTTTAAGTGTGATCTCATTTACCCACTTTAGTATATAAAAATAGTCTTGTCTACAGACTGCATCCTTGACAGGGAAACAGTAATTTCCCAATCATGCCTTAATGTGAAGAAAAACCCAGGGTGGAGTAAAAAATGCTTGTTTCAATTGGGCTGTGAATTCAGTAAAACGTAGGCTGAAGTTCAAAATAAAATGATTTATTTAAAAAAAGGGGGAGGGGGAATAAGGAGTAGAATATAGACTAAAACAGTCTTTTGTGTGACATTTTTATACTTCTTACGCACAGAAAATATGTTTTGTGCACAACCACAACAACAGAGTCCTTCCCATTATAGGCAAACTTCTATCTCTGACCTCTGTGTTTAGGGTACAAGCCTTTGCAAAGTCATCTACAAAACAGTCTGAGCTTTTCCAACACCAGCTACTATGACAAGTTCAGGCAGAAACTTTTTCTGCAGTTTTGCCCTTCTGGGATTTCAGAAGCTATCTGTTAGCATGGTAGAGAAATCTGACCTTGTAAAAAAAAGAAATGTGATGATTTCTCCCAAATATGGGGGCAGGAAATTAAGATCCAATGAAAAGCCCTTATGATTGAAATCTGGGCTGTTGAGTTTGAACTGCTACACTGAACTTGAGTTCCAGGTAACACCATTTATGTATTAAAATGAAATCTGCCACTACTATTTAACAGATGGTTCTGAATATTTTGGGAGAGAGCTGCAAAGGAATGGAAGGTTTGACACTGGGCCCAGCCCCAGATTTACCTAGACTGCCACATTTATAAGGGTGATAGTGGGTAAGGGGGCAGGGAGAGACTAATGGTGTTAGAGACTGGATTTCTTTCAAGACAACTTGGTGTATAGCAGGCTTGGAAGCTTGTGTTTGCACTTCAGGAAGAATGAGAGATCTGGTACACAGTCCCTAGTTAAAGTATCTGTAGTTCTTTGTAATGTAAATGTGGCTATAAGCAAGCTATACTAGTCCCAAAAGTAGTTTTATTAAGAAGCCATCAGTAGCATGTGGTATTGGAGACTGCTAGACTGATCATATCCATGCTGAGTATACCTTGCCAGGACCAGTTCAGAATTTTATAGTTTATTTTACTGCTTTGGGCCTCTATCATATTGTGATGGGCCCAACACATAAAAGAGCTCACACACTGGATTTAATTTTTTGCACTGAGCAATTGAGGGAAGGCCTGGTCTTAGGTGGCAGATTCAACCAGCAGCATGATCCGACCACTACTTAAAGCCAAGGTGAATGTGTCTCCAACACTCTGCATGAGAGAGGGCCTGGTTAAAATAGTTCACCCACAGAGGCTCGTGAATCCTACTGGATCCCAGAACACTCTGGGTGAATTTAGGATCCCAAACACATGCTTAGCTGAGGCTGTAGTAGGAGTGTGGAACATGAAGCTCCTTGATGATATCAACAAGGTTGCCCCTCTATGACCACTCCTGCCCCTGGGATGTAAACTGGCCCCTGTTTTACCACAGACCTGGGTGACCTGAAGAGGGCTAGGAGATGTCTAGAACAATGCTGGCAGCAAACCAGTACCCATTCTGATAGATTACACTATAGAGCCCATTGGAAGACCTATGAAGCAGTAGTGATGGCAGCAAAGAAATGTTACTACCCTGCTACATAAGCTAGCTCATAGCCATCCCAGTTGTTCAAAGTAGCTCAGGAACTGCTGATCCAAAATCTGAGCCTATATTGTTTAAGGAAGAAACAATTAACGGTGATATGCTTGTTCAGCTTTTTACTAAAATATCAAGAATATGCTCCGATCTGGATGTCAGTTGTAACATAGGCACACCAGAATATAGGACTAATACACCACCTGTCTATTCATGGATCATTTTGTCCCGGTATCTGTGATTGATGTGGACAATATCCTGAGACTGATGAAGGCCACTACTTGTACCCTGGATCTTTGCCCATCCTGACTGCTAAAATCGTGTAACAACCACATCAGCAAACCCTTAGTATCTATTATAAACCAGTTACTACGTCTGGGCACATTCCATGACCTCTCAAAGAGGCAGTTATCTGTCCACCACTTTAAAAACCATCCCTACAGAAAAATAATGTGGCCAATTATTACCCAGTCTCTGACCTTCCCTTTCTTGGCAAAGTGATGAGAACAGTGGGGGGACTATGGTGATCTCACCCTCTTCCCTTCCTCACGCACAGGATTTTCCCTTAGTTTCTTCTTTCTTGCTGAGCAGCCCCTATATCTATTTTCTTCTTAATTGTTGGTCTATGACTGTCCCACCCTGTGAAACAATTATATATTTTGATGCTGGCCCAGCCCAGAGACTTGAGGGAAGAGACAAAATTACCTGCTTATATTCTACTCCTGTAATGGCACATGAGAGGCTTTTGAAAGTTCAAAAATAAACAAAATATTTTATTTAACTTGGAGGAGAAAAGGTCAGGTGGAATGAGGGGTAGGATGTATGAGGTGACCTGATAATAAAAATGGAGGTCACTTTGTAATCACACTAAATCCAGTTAATATTTTGCCAACAAATAAGTGTTTTTGCTTTTCAACAAGGTCTTTGACTCTGAGGAGAGAGGCTTTCTTTTCATTTTCTGCTTTAATTTGCAAGCATAGGTTTCTGAGTTTCATTGGCAATTCCAGTTTAGAAGGCAGGAACATACAACAAAGTTCCTAGTCTGTAAGACAGCCCCTTACAGCTGATCTGGCCACCTGGAACCATGCCACAGTAACAGCAAGAGTAGACTACTGTAATATACTGCACGTTGGTTTCCCATCAAAATCAATTCAGAAACTTGGTTGGTGCAGAATTCTGTGGCTCAGCTATTATTGAGAGCTGGATGGAGCATGCATATTGCTCCTGTCTTACAGGCACTTCACTGGCAGCCCATCAGTTAGTGGGCTCATTTTAAGATATTAGATCTCACATACAAAGCCTTTCATGGTTTTGGACCCTCTCCCAGTACTCTCTGCCTCGACAGCTTCGCTCAGTCTGCAAGTGGGCAAAATGAAGAACTGCCTGTACATGTGCCTTCTCCATTGTGGCCTGCACCCTATGGAACAGGCTGTCTGAGGAAGCCAGGAAGGCTTCCACTCTCCTGGCTTTCCAATATCTATGCAAAACTGAATTATTCAAGAGGGCTTTTGTATGCAGGCAGTAGAGTGCACTGTACTAAATTTTTCACAAAGTTACTTGGATAATGGTCTATACAACTATGAATAGCTTACTGAAACTGAAATGGTTAGGGTTGTTCTTAGTTTAGTTAAATTAGGGGTTCAAGTTGAGGATCCAAATTGATTGGCTGACTAGTTAATTATTTGGCTGGTCATCCATTTTATAAAACTGATTATAGTAGGAAGTATTGGCATACTCTGATATGAATTTGACTTCTGATTATTGATTTATAAGGTTGATTTGTAAAATTGATTAATTGTTAAGCAATTATATTATTATTATTGAGTAGCGATTAATCACCAGCCTTTTTGAAATTACTGGCTAAGTGTAATAGATATATTAACAATCAGATTAGGAGATTAGTTGTAGATTGAAGAACCTATAATCAGGGAATTTACAGATCTGTGAGCAGGAGAGATTAGGGTCTTTAGAGTTCAGCAGCACTGAAGCATATCCACTACAGGCATTTGTACTGTATTGTCAGCCAGCCAGTTCTACGGACAGGTCTGAGGCCTGGCGAAGATCCCCAGATATGGTGCTGACAGGGCAGGGGATATCAGTGCTCCTGGGGAGGGGAAAGTATAGCAGTGGGAACAGGCATAGTTACAAGGGAAGGAGACAGAGAAGTAAACTAGCTTGGTCTCCTTCCAGCCTGTGTCCCATCCTGAAGGTGGTAGGTAGTGGGGCTAGGTTAATTGACCCCCCCCCTCCATCACTGGTGTTGTGTAATGCCAGGTCTATCAATAATAAAACCATGGTCCTTTGGGACTTCCTGTTCGAGCAACATGTAGACCTGGCATGCATGACCGAAACCTGGGTGCGAGATGGGGAGACAGTAGCTCTCTCCCAGTTGGCTCCACCCAGGTATTTGGTCCTCCACCAATCACAGACTAGGGGGTGGGGGGCAGAGTGGCCCTGTTCATTCGGTAGGCTTACTCCTTCAGGGCGCTCCCACCGCCAAAGCTTACAGGCACTGAGTGTGCCAGCCTAGTGTGGGAAGCCGGGGAGAGTTTGGCTATTTGGGTGGTGTACCATCCACCCAACACACGGGTAACTAGTCTGCTGTCCCTAATGGAAGCTGTGTCAAGCTGGGCATTGGAGCACCCTAGACTGATAGTCCTGGGTGACTTCAATGTCCATGCAGATGATGCAGTCTCCATACAGGTGACAGACCTGGTGTCGTCCACGGCGGCACTGGGACTCTCCCAATATGTAATGGTTCCCACTCATTGGGCTGGGCACATGCTTGATTTGATCTTCGCAGCAGGGGTTACAGTGGCCTGGATCACTGCTACGGCAGTGCCATGGTTGGACCACCATGCCCTGTAAGCCTGTCTGAATGTTTCACCCCAACTCTGTTTGCACGGTGAGTGTATTTTAGCTTCCCTGTGAAGCCAAATGGACCCTATGCAGCTTCAGATGGCTCTCCAGGACCTGATGCCCCCAAGCGGCTCTTTGGATGAGCTCGTAGAGGACTGGCACAGCCAACTTTCTGCAGCCATCAACGAGATAGCTCCCCGATGCCCTCTGCGCCCTCGCTCTAGGCTAGCTCCTTGGTATACCCAGGAGCTGTGGCTCATGAAATGGAGGCTAAGATGGCTAGAGAGACACTGGCGGTGTACACACAATGAAACTACAAGAACATCTTACAGGACATTTATGAGATCCTATGAGATGGCAATCAAAGCCGCAAAGAGAGAGTTCTATGCAGCCACGATTGCGTCTGCAAGCTCACACCTGGCCCAATTGTTTAGAACTATTTGGTCTTTTACAGTCTTGCCACAGGGCAGACCAAATGCTAGGGAACTGGACATTGGCTGTGAGGCTTTTGCGAGCTATTTTGCAAATAAGGTCTTGTCGCTCTTCCCACCACAATTGAGACAGTGAGTGAATTCTAGGCTCCATGCATGTCTTCTAGTCCTATTTTGGATTATTTCAGTCCACTCAGTCTAGAAGAAGTCAACAGATTGCTCTCGACGGCATGCCCAACCATGTGCAGCCTTGACCCGTGCCTTTCATGGCTAATTAAAGCTGGTTGTGAGGGGTTTCGAGGTGCCCTTAGGGAAATTATTAACAAGTCCCTCTCAGAGGGACTGTTCCCGGGGGCACTCAAGAAAGCGATGGTCCACCCTCTCTTTAAAAAACCATCCCTGGATCTGGCCGAATTGGTGAACTATTGACTGGTTTCCAATTTGCCCTATTTGAGCAAATTAATTGAGGGAGTGGTGGTGATACAGTTGCAGGGCTTTATGGATACTTCCATGCTTTCGCCCAGGCCATGAGATGGAGACAGCACTGGTCGCCCTCACAGACGACCACCTTTCCCTGCATGTTCCCCAGAGAGCACTGAGGTGGTCTCAAAACCGTTTGGCCCTCCCTGGACCGAAAGACGCCAGACTGGACTCAACCAGGGCCAGGGCCTTCTCAGTAGCAGCTCATACTGGTGGAATGAGCTCCCAGAAGACATCAGGGCCCTGCGGGACCACTTACAGTTCCACAGGGCCTGCAAAACAGAGCTCTTCCACCAGGCCTTTGATTAGGAGCCGCTACCAATAACAACTGAACTGTGGTAGGGCCTTCTGTGTCAACATCAACAGCCTGTGATGTCAACAACAACAGCCTTTGGCCACATTCTTTTGTTACCATCTTATCATGATCCATGGGGATCATAATGCAATGTTACCGCCACTAGCACTTTATTTGTTATCTGTTACGTATATGAGTTTTATGATGTTGTATTGTGTTTCATGCATTTTAACTTTTTAATGTGAGCCACCCTGAGCCTGCCTGGGTGGGGAAGGCGGGATACAAATCGAATTAAATAAATAAATAAATAAATAGGATTCTGCTATGTAATTTTTGCATAATTTGCCTTGAGTCCCAGTGAGAAAGGTAGACTATAAATAATTTAAATAAAATAAATTAATTAACAGCTAAGATCCACTACATGCTAATGCCTGTGAAGTGGTACATCTCATTGTCATTCCTTGGTTTGGTACTAAAATAGAAGAAAGTAAGCCGGGAGGAAGGATTAGAGCAACTGCTAGTAAATTTTCTGTGCACTGATAAAAAAGTTAGTTGGTCATGCCACATATGGCTCTCTTAAGTGTAAACTGCCGATTATTTGCAAAGGTATGTAATGTAATAAAGCCTTGACACTGTTTAAAAAGTGAAAAGCACCCTTGGAGAGCCGTGGTTTTGATCAGAAGAACTGTAGGACATGGAGATGGTTATGGTTAAACGCCCCCCCCTTTTTTTTTTGCTTTGGCAGTCTCTCAAAATGTACAATAGAAAAGCCACATTTTTTGAGCAGAAAAATGTCCAACAAATGAAAAATTAAGTGTCTGTACACTCTCTGCTGATTGAAATGTTGTGAGGCTGCAATTCTCATTTTTTTTAAGAGAAGCACCTTCATTTGCATACCTTGTCTGCCAGTAGCTTTGGGCCAGGCTGATCTTTCCTCACTAGTGGCCTTGCTTGGGTGGCAGTGGTGCAGTTGCCCCACGGCCATCAGTCTTCTGTCTGGTCATAGAGGCCAAGTGTCATTTCCAATCACTCCTGCAGCCTTGGGGCAACTGCTGGAGGAGATCCAGCTGCAGTGACTGATATCTGTAAGTAGGTCCTTGCCTGGTCTCCTGTGGTAAATATAAAACTGATTCCAGGAGACCAAGTTGTACCTCTGTCACCAAAGCATACTGAGTCCATTCCCCCAGCCAGGAAGTACAATGAATTGACATACTGCTACGCTGTGTGGGAATCAGTGGTGCTCTGTGCTGCTTTGCCAAAGGTTTTTAATAGTGTCTGTTTCTTATCAACTCATGGGGGGGATCTGGTTTTATTTCCTGCTGGCTTTCAGGCTCAGTTTGCACTCACTGCTTGCATCATACCTTCTTTGTTTGTAGCTTGTTCACAGCCACCGGAGCCAGAGAATGGGGGTTATATATGCCATCCAACATCCTGCAAAGACCCACTGACATCTGGCAGTGTCATAGAGTATGTGTGCGAAGAAGGTTTCATGCTGAAAGGAGACTACAAATACCTGACCTGCAAGGATGGAAAGTGGGACCCAGTCATGGAGGTGACTTGTAGGCTCAGCCAAGGTTAGTTAAGCATTGTTGTACACGGAGTTTCAATGTTCTTGTCCAAGCTTTTCAAGTAAAGACTTCTAAATAATACTATGGCTAAACTTGAGTAAACCTGAGGATGTTGTGTTTTTTTTTTAACCACTTTCTGTCGTGGGCTTTATTCAGAGAATCCAAAGAAGCGTATTTTGGTGAGAATTTTGCTATCAGTCTCTAGGTTCTCATACCATCCCAATAAATCCACATGGTCTCCTAGGGAGTAAATTACTGTTAGAGCCATTTTAAGTTGGTAGTGTAAATACTGAAGTAAGATTGGAGTTAAGAGGTCATTAACTTGTTGGGGCAAATTCCGATGCTGCTGGATTGCCTTCTGCTGCAGAATGCTGCATTCTCTGCCTTTCCTGTCTCGGGAACAGCTCTCATGTAGTACTGTTGGCTGTCTTTCCAAAAGGAAGTGGACAGTTATGTCATGCGAGATTTTGCTGTGTTGGATAGGAATTCCTTTCCCATGAAAGAAAGCCAAGAAGTCTGCAGGAAAATGTTTGTCATGTTGCTTTAATTGACCGTGAGGTTTGGGCCAGGAAGGAGGGGAAGAGTGTGAATAAAAGTTCATGGAAAAAGAGCACAAATTCCATGTAAGCTGGATATTGTGCTGAAACTAATTCAGTATTTAAAAGGGGTGTTGGGGTGCGGAGCGTTGCACTTTTTAAAGAAAGTTAAATACATTCAGTGTATTGGAATTACAGCTCTGAATCTCAGAGTCTGTTGTCTTTCTCAAAATACTTCACCAGTATGATTCATAAGGCAGCAACTCAGTTATCCAGACACTGTGTTCACATGGCCATGTTTGCTCAATACAGTGAAAAAAAGGCCAAATTATGTCAGTGAAATGGTGTTGTAGTGAGTGTCACTGGTCTAGTAGACACACTCCTGCTCCATGGTTGTTTTAATACATTTGAGTCTGGCCAGTTTCACATGGTATGAACTGAGGTCAGGTTTGCCAGATGAAAGCAGGACCGTGATTGTAATTCTGCTTGCTTGCCCGGCTTGCAGTCTTTTGTGTGGTGCTGATGGCAAACAGCTGCTTCCTGAGATGAAACCAGTTTAAAAATCATTTGCTTTGGCTTTACAGATAAAGATTCCCCTCCAAGTATAGGAGTGCCCACTCTATCCATAGTGGCTTCCACAGCAAGCTCAGTGGCCCTCATCCTCCTTCTAATTGTACTGTTCGTTTTGCTGCAGCCAAAGTTGAAGTCTTTTCATCACAGCAGGTGAGTTCGTGGGGATGACCTTCAACTGAAAGGCAGATGCTTGTGATTGTAATCGCTTCAAGGAGATCCAGTGTATGTCTCTTGCTTACATTCTCACTTTCTTTTCCAGCTGCCTTTTTTCTTCTTCTCTCAATCTTATTCTTCACTCTTAGGCAACTTTTTTTCTAATGTTTTTGGAAGATACAGGATCCATTGTCAAGAAAGTAAATGGATGTATTTGTCCTCCACTAGTTAACTCTTTCAGCGTTCCGTGCGCCTTGGTGTTTAGTCATGCTGGGCACATGACCACGGAAACGTCTTCGGACAGCGCTGGCTCTTCGGCTTGGAAACGGAGATGAACACCGCAACCCTAGAGTCGGACTTGACTGGCTTTCGAGCAAGGGAACCTTTACCTTTAGTTAACTCTTTGCCAAACCCTGCTAGCCATGTTTTATGGCTGGGAGTGGCTTAATAAGCCTCATGTTCCCTGAGAGGCAGCAAAAGTCAAGGGCTATAAAGACTGTATTTGGCTTTAGGATGTTCAGGTTCTGGAGGTCCCTCATACTGACAGCATTCTTGCCATATATGGGGGAAGATTCAACCTTGGTATTTCTTGAGAAAGTGTTTCTCATGTGTACCATTTTAGATGTGGACTTAGCTGTAGGAATCGGGTGTGTATATCTTCACTAGCATGGCTAGTAAAAACAGCAGTGGGCACGACAGAAGTTTCTGTTTGTTTAGTACAGGTGCTACAGAGTGTGGGGCTCTGAATCATGTCTGTGGGAACTTGTAAAACGTATCTCTTGATGGGATGGAGGAAAGGCATGACTTCGAGAGAAGGGAATAGTTCTTGCCATCTTTAATAATCCATAATTTAAACAAATGGCAAGTGTCTCAGATACTTGTTAAGGAGCACAGTTTTTCCCCATGCCCAGTATGTGTGTCAAGAACAACTCTTTTCTTAGTGAGGAGGTGACGCTAGGGCTGCATGCACATGATACAACACAGAAATTGTGAAGAGTGCCAGAAACATTTGTGGTGCGCCTCTGTCTGTCTGTCTGTCTGTATGTCTGTCTGTCTGTCTGAGAGCAGGCAGTGAAGACCATGGTAACAAGCACTGCTTTGTTTCTTCATGGCTATGACAATCCTGTCCCATCTGCTGTTCTGACTTTTACACTCTTCAGTCTTAATGTAAATAGAGATCTGAAACTTACGTTCTGACCATGTAGTCCTCCAGTGTCTTTTCTCATTTGCTTTTGAATTAATGACTAAAAAAGGAGTTGGTTTGTGTGCACAGGCCTCTTCTCTCCTTTCCTCCCCCCAGCTTCCTGGCTTGTTCCAGTAATTCTGATAGTTACCATAAGCTATGAACTGCAGAGTCACTGAAGCTTATGTTCCTGTTTGATTTGAACATTTAAAATAACATTCAGTTCTCGACTTGGTTTTTTGGGTTTGTGTCTAAATTAGAACATTCATTTCAGCACTCTTGTGTGAATGGAACTGGGTGGTTTCAGTTGAATGCCCCTTTTTGCTGAAGCCTCCCCACCCCACCTCAGCCCACCCCCACACAACACCACTTGAATCCCTGACCCTCGGCAGCAGCTTTTCAGGAGGCTGAGGGAAGGGGGAGGAGATAAAATTCAATCTGGAAGATTGTACCCAACCCAGAATCAATGTATGGTTAAAGTCTCGTAATAGCTTCTTTTTCCCCCCTCCAGTTCACCATAAATTGTAGTAATGAAATTCTAAAACTCATATTCACATATGAGAAATATTAGTATTCTTGATATTCCTAAATTCCAAATACCAGTATGGAATTTGGATTCCGGCCTTTTTCAGGTTTCTGATTTTTTGGGGTCCATTAATTCCTATGGGGAATGGCTAGGGGAGTTGTTTTTAAAGGTTTCTGGGTGGCTAGGGGAGTTATTTTCAAAGGTACAGGCACCAAAATTAACAGAACTGATATCAAAGCACAGAATCCCAACAAATGGAAGCGGGGGGGGGGGGATTTTGCAAGGAATGGGAAAAAAACCGGGATTTTGCAAGTACTGTGCAAAAAACCCAGAAATGGAACACAAAGGAAGGCTGCAAAGAAGAAAACTTCTTGAAACTGACAAAACTTATCTGAAATTGACAAAAAGCATTCCAGAAAAGTGGGGGGGGGGGAGAGAAAGGAAAAGATACTGGTCTCTGGGAGCCTGCAAATGCTGACTCCCAATCTTCCCAGTAGTTCCTCAGTATTTCTGGGATTTTTTGAAACTATTGTTTGGGGTGCTGAATATACTCAAAAATACTGATAAGGTATTTTTCGGGTATATCTTTGGCCCAGGTGTATCTGAATACACACCCCTGTACTGGTCACCAGATCATATATTAGGGAAGGGCCTCCAGAGAGCCTTGAACACTAATATCTTTTGTCTTTAAGAAACTAATCATTGAAGATTATAGGGTTCTTGCATTCCCTAGAGGTCTGACAGCCTTAAGTTGATTAGACTCTTCCCAAAACAATCCAATAATAGGAAGAATAATGTTTTTATAATGTTTTTCGTTAAGGAACGTGTATTTTTATAATGCAAGCAATCAAGCTTTGTGCAGTATTTTTCCATCTTCTTTTGCTAGTTGCCCTCACATTAGTCTTGTAACACCTATAAGGTTTGATCCCATCCAACTTTCCTGTGGGTAGAAGGAGTGCAATTTTTGCCAATTTCTGCCACCTGCTATAGGCCTCAGACTCCCCCATCCCTCTTGGAGCAGCTTGGGGGGTATTTTGTGCTGCAGCTGGAGGAGAGCATTGAGAAAATTGTTCTCCACTGATGGAAATGCTTCCATCAGCAACATCTATGCTATGCTGTATCTATTTTGTTGTTTCAGTAACTGTGATGTTGATTGCATATGGCAGAGGAGTGTAATTGGGAAACACAAACAGTCAGTGAATGGACAGGGCAAAGAGAATGAAAATATGGGGAGGCCCTGCAGGTATTCGCACACATTTCTTTCCATCTTGCCTGCCGATGCAGAGCCAGCCACTTACCAGGTTAACTCAGATTTATGACTTGATAAATCTGATCAAATATAAGCCACCATTTGTACAGGAGGCTGCTTAGAACAAATATCTCCAGGTAACTTAAGTAAGGAAGTTGATCCATGTACAGCAGGGATGGGTAATAAAGAGTGCAGATGGACCACCGCATCAGATGCTAGCTCAACATGCACCCTGGGCTGTGGGCAGGAGCTTGAGCTGAACCTGTATCCTTATACATTTGAGAAATGGAGACTTCAAATGCGGACTTTTTCTTCACTCAAGTACTTGCTCAAGTCCTAAATGACACCTCTCCCTACATGGGCTCTGCAAAATGCCAGTCAGACAGCAAGAGCCAGAAGTCACTGACCATACAGTGCTTCCTGCCCTCACTTTGGTATCTAGAGGGGAGAAAAACTGGTATCCAGTGATGGCTGCAAGCAGGATCTCTGCACTGGTTGGAAGGAGCAAAATAGTTCAGCCCCTATTTTGTGTTAGAAAGGTTTGGATTAAAAATGTTAGCTCATACCTGCACTTAGGCGCAGATAATTCGTCATCTCTTGCTTCCCTGCCCTGAGATACCCTTGCTTAAGCTGGCCATCTAATGCATAAAGTTTTCTTTGCAGTGCAGGTGATTTGAAATTTGCTTATGGTCAGTACACAAAATGTTGAGCTGGTCCCAACTCTTGACTTCATTATGACACGGTGGTCCTGTCCACACTGAGCCTTCAGGCACTTGCCTGAGTGTGTTCTGTGACAATCAGCTTCAGTTTCTGTGTAATTCCTTTCCTGGTGTTGTGTGAAGCAGCAAGAAGAAGAATGAGAACAGGCCTTTCAACAAACCTTAGTAAAGCAAGAGTTAACAGTTGCATGGCGCTGCACAGCAAATTTAACCATATATGTGTCCTTGCTACCAACTGAATTAAAGGCATATCCAGCTGTGAAATGAGCAGGGTGTGGAGAAATTTGTGTGTCTGAAGGAATGTTAACTCTAAGAACTCTGCCAGCATAGCATTCTGCAAATGCTAAACATAATATTTCTTTAAAATCTGAATGCAGGCGTGATCAAGGTGTTTCTGGGGACCAGGTTTCCATCGTGGTAGATGGCGTTCAGGTGGCTTTGCCATCCTATGAAGAAGCTGTTTACGGCAGTACTGGGAACTTCATCCCTCCCTCAGATTCACGAGTACAGATTGTCCTGTCAGAGGGAGCTGGACAGAGTGAAACAAGGGAGATGCAACAGCCAACACCGGACCAAGTGGATCGTAGCTGCTTTGCTGGGGGGGATGAAGTCCCTGGACACTCTGGACTATGTGAAGCGGGCAGTTCTCACCATTCAGAGGCTGTTCTAGTGCATCAAGCCACCTCCTCCTCCTGGGTAGCTGGTATGTCTACTAGTAGATCCGGGCACAAAGAAGCTCCAGACTCAGAAAGCAGTGATGTGCAAAGCCTTCTATCACTCACTTCCTCAGAGGACTACACAGATGGTAAGCAAATAAACATTCATATATGAACTTCTGCAAGTTGGAATAAGAATATAAAATTCATAATTATTTTAGAATGCTATCAGCTGCTTCAGCAGAAAAGTTGCATTGTATATGGATAAAAATATTAAGGACCTCTCAAGAACATAAGAAGACCCCTGTTGGATCAGACCAGTGGTCCATCTAGTCCAGCAGCCTGTCTCACACAGTGGCCAACCAGTTCTTCTGGACAGCCAACAACAGGGCATAGAGGCCAAGGCCCTCTGTCACCATGGCTAGTAGCCACTGATAGACATATCCACCATTAATCTATCTAATCCCCTTTTAAAGCTGTCTATTCCTGGGGCCATTACTACATCCTCTGGCAGCAAATTCCACATTTTAATCACTTGCTGCATAAAGTAGTATTTCCTTTTGTCCATTTTAATCCAGCATCCACCAGCTTCATTGGATGCCCTAAAGTTCTAGTATTTTGAGAGAGAGAGAGAGAAACGTTTTTCATTGTCCGCTCTCTCCATTCCATGTATAATTTTATAAACCTCTATCATATTTCCCCTTAGTCATCTCTGTTTTTAAACTGAAAAGTCACAGACTCTTCAGCCTTTTCTCATAAGGAAAGTGCTTCAACCCCCTAATCATCTTGGTCACCCTCTTCTGTACTTTTTCAGCTCTGTGATGTCTTTTTTGAGATATGGTGACTAGAACTGCACACAATATTCCAAATGCGGCTGCACCGCAGATCTATACAGGGGCATTAAAATATCAGCCGTTTTATTTTCAATCCCTTTCCTAATAATTCCTATCAGAGTTTGCCTTTTTTCACTAGTGCAGCACACTGGGGTTGACACTTCCATTGAGGTATCCACTTTTGTTATTGTTCAGTCGCACAGTCAAGTCTGACTCTTCGCAACCCCATGGACCACATCACGCCAGGCCCTCCTGTGTTCCGCCGTCCTCTGAAGTTTGCTCAATTTCATCTACGTTGCATTGACAACACTGTCTAACCATCTCATCCTTTGCCATCCCCTTCTTCTTTAACCTTCAATCTTTCCCAGCATCAGGGTCTTCTCCAGTGAGTGCTCCCTTCTCATTTGGTGGCCAAAGTATTTGCGCTTCAGCTTCAGTATCTGGCCTTCCAGGGAACAGTCAGGGTTGATTTCTTTTAGCATTGACTGATTTGATCTCCTTGCAGCCCACAGACTCTCAAGAGTTTTCTCCAGCACCATAATTCAAAAGAATCTATTCTTTGGTGCTCAGCCTTCCTTATAGTCCAACTCTCACAGCCATACAGTACTACTGGGAATACCATTGCTTTGACCATATTGTCTTTAATTGGCAGGGTGATGTCTCTACTTTTTGTTATGCTGCCTAGGTTTGCCATTGCTTTCCTCCCAAGGAGCAGGCGTCTTTTAATTTCATGGCTGCAGTCACCGTCTGCAGTGATCTTGGATCCCAGGAACGTGAAGTCTGTCACTGCTTCCACGACTTCTTCTATTTGCCAAGGAGTGATGGGGCCAGATGCCATGATCTTAGTTTTTTTGATGTTGAGTTTAAAGCCAACTTTTGCGCTCTCATCTTTTATTTTAAGCAAGAGGCTCTTTAGGTCCTCTTCATTTTCTGCCATTAGAGTGGCATCGTCTGCATATCTGAGGTTGTTGATCTTTTTCCCAGCAATCTTAATTCTAGCTTCTGAATCATCTAGGCGAAGATTTTGCATGATGTACTCTGCATATAAATTAAATAAGCAAGGGGACAATATACATCCTTGTCGTACTCCTTTTCCTATGCTAAATCTCATCTCTTTAAGGACTTGCCATAGTTTGTTGTGATCCACACAATCAAAGGCTTTAGCATAGTCAATGAAGCAGAAGTAGATCTTTTTCTGGTACTCTCTTGCTTTCTCCATAATCCAGCAAATGTTGGCAATTTGATCTCTAGTTCCTCTACCACATCGAAACCCAGCTTGTACTTCTGGCAGTTCTCTATCCACGTACTGCTGATGCCTAGCTTGTAGGATCTTTAGCATGACCTTGCTAGCACGTGAAATGAGTGCAATTG
>NW_015167527.1:33497-33721 GCF_001447785.1 Gekko japonicus | reverse complement strand
ATCATCTTTTAATAGCTCAGCTGGGATACCATGACCTCCACTAGCTTTGTTGTTAGTAATCTATATATCTAATTCCCAACTTGCCCCCGGAGTGCGGATCGCTAAATCAGCGCTCTGGGGGCAGCTGAGGGGCTGGGGGAGGTTTGTGCACTCCTGGGGCAGTCCCCAGGGGTGCACAAAAATGTAAAAACTAAAAAAAAATATCGGGGGGATGTTTAAATCCC